>NC_084601.1:30611628-30937878 GCF_033807715.1 Cololabis saira | reverse complement strand
TAAACCATTATCACATTTTGAAGTTTGGAGCCTCAGATAAAACAACGAAACATGGCATACCACAGGAATTAAGATGGTAAGTAGCAGCCAGGCGCTGCTCATCAAAGGCCTTTAATTAACTTATCACGTCTGTAAAAGCGAAGGATCGGGAGGAGCGGCGGTCTGAGCCCGTCGGTGGGAACAAAGAGGAAAGATTATTCTTCACAAGGGCCGTTAGAGCTGCTCATACGCAGAACAGCCTCCAGGAAAATTCAAATCCTCTTCTTCTGTGAGCTTTACTGACGGTAGATGAGTGATTAATAAAGTATTTTTGAATTTAATTAGTGCCCCTAAACTTTACGGCATGGAATTGTATCCAGTTATGTCCAAATAACTACAAATGGCGCTTTTGCATTAGTATCACCTTAGCTCGGTTCTACCCGTTTTGCGCTTTCGCACTAGGGCTGAGACGGGTAAAGCCGCTCCAAGTCGATACTTTTTTCTGTAACCATTTCAGTGAGGTTCTGAAAGCGGGCTGAGCAGGGACTATTTCTGACGTCACCACCTCCTCGCCACCGATTGGTCGAGGGGCGGGGACGTCACCACCCTCCGCGCCTCTGATTGGTCGGGGGGCGGGGCCGTCAGACGTTTGAATCAGGAAGCGGGAGTCAGCGCGAGGGGACCGTTATTATTATAGATCCATGGAGGGGACCAGGCCCCCAGTCTCGCGCTCAGCAGGCACGCCGATTTTTTCCAGTGGCCAGCCGCGGTACTGCAACAAAAAATCCCATGGGGCCCAGAAAGCTTTTTTCCCATAGACCGCAATAGTAAAAGAGAAGCCTCTAAAACTGTTCACAGGACACCTCCAGCTGTAATCACCGGCAATTACTAATCTTTGTATTCTATATTTTTAAGTCATGGACTTTATATCCGTCAAAAATGTTTTATAACGGCCAGAAAAGTCAAAGAAAAGTCTCTTTCTGGGCGTGACGTCACGGCTTTGTCCGTGCACTCGCAAAGCGCGGTCGTGTGTGTCTCGGGAACGAGCATGCCTGAATCTAAGCCGTTCGGCGGAATAATCACTCAGAAAAGTGGAAAACACGGCTCAAAGGTGTGTTTTTGTGGTCTCTTAATTTTTTTTTCCATGACAAAAGACATTGGGTTTATAATAAAACCTGAGTAAACGAGGGGGAGTTGCTCTGATCAGTGTTGAGCAGCAGCTGAGCAGGAGACCCTCTGTCATTCATTGAGCTGGAGCTGCGCGCTATGGCACAGAGCTCAGGTGGGACGCTCAGGTCACACTCGGTCTAAACGCCCTGACCAGGGGGATCACAGACGGAAATGTTTAATAGCAAGAATGATAATGGTTTGTCATTCTTGTACTTAAACATTTCCGTTTTAGCCAACGGTGTATGGTTTGTGAAAATAAGATATCAGGCAGGAATAACACTTAATGTGAGCCCAGAAGCTGTAAAAGAATCAGAGAAAATGCAAAGTTAATTACGCCTAACATTCGGACTGCACGATCATTAATAGACAAAAAGATTTACCCAAAGGTATATAGATAAATAGCATATGACAGCTTGTGTTATTGTGGGGAATCCCATGTGTTTTTTTGTTTGTTTGTTTTTATAAAGATGACTTGTTTTATCCTTACTCAAAAAAATTAAACTCCACAAATTAACCACATTTAAACATAATATTTGACATATTTAAACATAATACTTGACAAAACTTGTAATACAAAAAATATTTGTCTTAATGTAAGTAATAAACTTGGGAAGTTTCATGGTGATACCTGCTATTTACATTTTTACCCTATTTTAGCCTATTAACCTGGGGTGTCTCATCTTAAATAAAAATGACTCGTTTTATCTTTAATTAAAAAAAACACACAAATGAACCATGTATAGTCTATAACCATGAGTTTGAGAACAGCATCGGTTGATTTGCCCTATAAATCCCTAATTTCATTGTGTACATCTATCATTACCGGTCTGAAGGACTCATGAGCGCGCAGCGCTTGTCCAGAGCGCGCAGCGCTCGTTCACATTGCCCCGGGGCATGATGGGAGGCCCCAGAGCATCATGGGAGGTGACTCAACTGCGCATGCTCTATGGGCCCGTGTACCAGGAAGTAAACCAGGAAGTCAGAAATTTTTTCGGCTTATGCGCTGGGTGAGCAAACTCCATTGAAATGAATGGGCGGCCATTTTCGATCCGGTATCCAGTTATATAATACATCCATGGAGGGGACCAGCCATGGATGTATTATAAAACTGGATGGAACGTCAAAAATGGCCGCCCATTCATTTCAATGCATTCTGCTCAACCAGCGCATAAGCCGAAAAAATCTCTGACTTCCGGGTTTACTTCCGCATACAGCGGCCCATAGAGCATGCGCAGTTGAGTCACCTCCCATGATGCTCTGGGTCCTCCCATCATGCCCCGGGGCAATGACGCGAGTATTAATATAATATGTATTAATATAATATCTTAATTAATGTATATTATTACATGTATAGTATTACATATATTATTAATGTATTAATATAATATAATTACATAATATATATTAATATAAACATCCGTGGAATGCACGGACACGGCTGTGACGTCAGCCGTGACGTCACGCCCAGAAAGAGACTTTTCTTTGACTTTTCTGGCCGTTATAAAACATTTTTGACAGATATAAAGTCCATGACTTAAAAATATAGAATACAAAGATTAGTAATAGCCGGTGATTACAGCTGGAGGTGTCCTGTGAACAGTTTTAGAGGCTTCTCTTTTACTATTGCGGTCTATGGGAAAAAAGCTTTCTGGGCCGCATGGGATTTTTGGTTGCAGTACCGCGGCTGGCCACTGGAAAAAATCGGCGCGCCTTCTGAGTGGGAGACCCGGGGGCTGGGACCAGCCCCCGGGTCTCGCACTCAGAAGGCGCGCCAAGTCAGGGACTTTATATCCGTCAAAAATGTTTTATAACGGCCAGAGAAGTCAAAGAAAAGTCTCTTTCTGGGCGTGACGTCACGGCTGACGTCACAGCCGTGTCCGTGCATTCCACGGATGTATTATATTAATATATATTATGTAATTATATTATATTAATACATTAATAATATATGTAATACTATACATGTAATAATATACATTAATTCATATATTATATTAATACATATTATATTAATATTCGCGTCATTGCCCCGGGGCAAGATGGGAGGCCCCAGAGCATCATGGGAGGTGACTCAACTGCGCATGCACAACACGGAAGTAAACCCGGAAGTCAGAGATTTTTTCGGCGTATGTGCTGGCTGAGCAGAATGCATTGAAATGAATGGGCGGCCATTTTTGATATCCCATCCAGTTTTATAATACATCCATGGAGGGGACTCGCGGCTCGCGGCAGTCCCCACAGCGCAAAACGTCTGTTTGGTGATCCAACTCTGAGGTGCAGATGTTCATAAACCTGGTGCCTGTCGAGAAAAAATTAAAAAAGCGATGTAGACGGGCTGTTTTTTTCTCAGCCGCTCGAAGCTCCAGCTGATTTCTCATCAGCGTCGACATGAACAAAGGGGTTGCGCAATCGAGTACGTCACAGCAGCTTCACCCCAACCTGCCCACTTCTCCCCTGGCAGTGCGAAAACACACGTGTGGGGCCGTGTAAAGCCGCGCCGCGCCGCGCCGTGCCGGGCTGAGCCGATACTAGTGGAAAAGTGCCAAAAGGCAAGGTTGGTTTGCAAAGCTGCATCCAAACAAACCACAAGAGATGTGCAGCGATGACCTTTGGACAAATGGGACCAATGGGACCAAATTGGGGACGTTGGACTGTGATGCAGAGCATTGCATTCAGCCACAACCAGACAAGTGTGAGGCCTCTGAGATCTAAACCTCGACGTAAACCGGGTCCATGATCACAACAGCAGCAAACAGAGCTGCAACGGTCCAGTCAAAGTCCAGATTTCTGTCTCTGGGAGCAATCGAGCCAGATACTCAAGAACACCATCGTTCCCAACGTCATGAACCAGCCAGTCTGTATATACAGAGTCTACTCAGACAGAAACAGCAGCAGCTATCATTGATATTCAGGCTCGGCAGAAAGTTGGCGAAGCCCCGAGCGGCTGAATAACAGTCCAGTGAGGACGGCAGTCTCTTTATTCTCCACAGTGTGAATTCAAAACTCATCTGTGCACAGAGCTGCTAGTGTTTCCCTCCTCCTCCTCCATCGCTGCTGCCGGCTCTCCATTCTGTCCCGTACATCAGCAGCGTCCCCGTCCTCTTACATTAGTCTCTGACCTCATACTCCAACAAGAACACTCTCAACAGGAACGCCAGTGAACGTCACATTTAAACAGAGACAGAATCAAGTTCCCTGAGGAGATTCAAATCATTCAACATGTAAAAGCTCAAATCTTGCTCCTTATGGAGCACCAGTTCACCAGGACTGTACCCAAGAAGCACTGCAAGTTTAAAATAATCAAGTTAAACCCAAACTACATTCCAGATCAGCCCAGTTCGTGTTGTGTAATCAAAATCATTCAAGTTCAGTCCAATTCAAATGCCAACCAATGCCACTGATCACCCAATTAAATCCAATCCAACAGTTCATTCCACTTCCTAATCCATCCATCAATCCAGTTCACTCCATTCATGCATAATCTGATGAGTTATCAAAATCATTCAAATTCATAATCCAGTTCAGTCCAATTCATATGGCAACCAATGCAATTATTCACCCAATTAAATCCAATTCATTCAAATTCATTAAAAAATAGACATTCATTCTAATTCATAATCCATCCATCAATCCATTTTCATCTGCTTATCTGGATAATTCATAATCCAATTGATGCAATCAATAATCCAATTCATGCCAATTCATAAACCAATCCATTCCAATTTTATAAATCAGATTCATGTCACATTTCTTTGCTATTAATAATCAAATTCATAATTTAGCCAAGTACAGTTCAACTGAGTTCAATTATTCCAGTCCACTTTAATTGTCGGTAATCCAGTTAATTCCACTGGAGTTCCAATGATAAAAATTATAAAAAAAGTAAACCTTCACTTCACTTGGGTCCATTCAGAGTAATACGTAACAGGACTGAAAGAAACACCTCCAGCTGCCGGGGTTGATGTTTGTGCATCAACTCTGAGATGAGTCGTTATTAATGAACGACTTTGGATAAACCCATTAAGTCGTGTCTTGATGGGTAATCAATGATGTTACCCATAATCACAAGCTTTATTATCGGTAAAGAAGGTTTTAAACCTAATCTTTTGAATTTGGGTTTTGGAAACTCAAGTAAACCTGTGGTTGAAAAGATATGGAACTACGGGAACCGGGCACTTTAGGGCTTAAAAAAGTACATGTCAAAGACACCAAAATGATTAAATTTGTCTGTCTATTAACTAAAAAGGAAAAAGATTGAATTGCTCTGATTTCAGGTTAAAAAGATGCTTTGGTCCATTAAGTCTAAGAACTCTGATATCTGATACCACAGACATTAGAGACATAGATCGAACCACATCAGGGATCGTGTGAAGAAATTATCAATACGTTTTAATAATAATAATAAAAATACCAAGCAAAGTAAGTGTATCTCTTATCAATTAGACAAGAACGACTCACCTTTGTTGCTTTCGCAATAACGTGCACGATATTAATAGAAATCAAGTTGATAAAGAATAATGAACGTTTTGAAGTCTGAAAATGAGCGTGTTTGTGGTAATTACGAATAAAGACTGCAAGAAAGAATCACTAAAAATGTTGCACTGACACCAGAGCTTTGCAGAAAAGAGCTAAAACAAAAAAACGTTTTTAAAGGAAACACCGAGCATCGTAGGGAGTCAGAGCCAGACCCCAAGGAAAGACGCGAGATGTGAAAATGATTAAAGTAAAGTTTGATTAAACAGCTCAAAAATCTCCCATCCCAACATTTATAGACAGAATCAAGAAAAACAAGGAAACACCTGAAACTTCTCCCTAACCAGCCATTTAGAAGCAGGTGAATGACAGCAGACGATCTCTCTGATATGGTCCTATATGTGGTCTCCATGTCTCTAATCATCGCCTGAATCCTTTACTTCAACATCCCCTGACAACCGAAACAACGCTCCTTCACGCTGTCTGTGGTTTTACGGAGGCTCTGCCTGGTTACGACATGTTTCAATACAAAAACCAGCTGTGATAGAAGCTTGCATCACCATTATACACTAACAATCTCCATCTTCTTCTGCTGTATTAACCACATTCAACTTCCTAACACGGGGAGACGCTGGAGGCCAGGCCGACCATCTGCAGATTTACTTAAAGCATTCAAATGGCAAATAATGATTACAATGATAATGTGAGAGAGTAAAAATTATTAAGGATCAGTGATCAAACAGGAAGTCCTCATTCATCTGAACTGAGAGCGTTGTTAGCGTTGACAGTGCGACTGCCTGGAGCAGAGGAGGCCGGGCTTCTCCAGAGAACCCAGTAACCTACATTCCTCCTCTGTCATCTGCTTCTACGAAAACGAGCTGAGAAAAGGAGGAGAGGAGTCCACGAGAAGAGGCAGGGAGATGCTTTCTGATCGCCGCTCAATGCAGAGAATGAATGTCAAAATAAAGTCCTCTCCTCTTTTTTCCTCCTCTTTTTTCCTCTCCTCTTTAATGTTTGAGATAGATAACAGTTTTAATGATGGACTATTGATGCATTACACGAAGTATAAACACATATTTGTATTAATACATTTTACTGGTCATGTCTGTGACATTTCCTTGCCAGAATGAGCCAGAAGCAAGTTCTGTGATTACATGTTGAGAAAATGTCACCAACAGATTGGGAGTACGCTTCACTTAAAGACAAAAAGCTTTTACCATGCAATTTAATGATGAAATAAAGTATAAGAGGCATATATAATCTGTAATTTTTGTAAGCCATAAGAAGTTTAACGTCAGTTTTGTTTTATTTTCTGCACCACATTCATACTTTTTGTCACAGCTAAATACAGCTGACTTTTAATCAACCCAGACCAGCCCCAAATCGTCTCAAGAGGAGTGCCCCAAGGTTCGATGCTGGGGCCCCTTTTCTTTATATTACATTTGGTTCAAATCAGCATGCTCACGTCGTCTTATATCACCTAAAGCTAACTATATCTCCATCCACCCATTTTCTTGACCTGATTCATCCCGTCCAGTGCTGTGGACTCCCTAACGCTGCCTACAGAGTTACTTCTGGGTCTGCAGCCAACAATTTAATCCTTTCCTTCTGGACCGTTGTGTTCCTCTCAGGAACGTTGCATTGTTCTGCCATAAGATGCACAAAACGGCCTCGGTCAAGATTCTCTCATCCGTGGAAATCTGTCCTCTCACACCTGTCAGTCAACTTTTACACCTGCACTCAAACTTGACCACATATTTTACTTGTACTCTTCTACATTCATGGTTGACGTTGGACAAGGACCCAGAATACAACCGACGGAAGGATAAATAACCAAAGAGATTCAAATAAAACCACCAGAAATAAACCTAGAGTTCTGCAAGGGAGGGAATCTGGTAGAAGTCCAAATGTCCAGAACCCAAAACAGGTATGGAGCAATTAAACATATAAACCAGAGTAAAAAAAAACACAGCGGGGATGAAATAGTTTCAAAATAAGAGAAGTCAACTATGATACAGAACATCAGAACCAAAACACAAAACACAAAACGCTGTAAAACCACAGATCCTGACATAAAGTGACAACCGCTCCACCGCTGAGCTTGAGGTTTGCTGGAAACCTTCATGTGTGCATCTTTCCACACTGGATTTTTAACATGTCTTCACATCACGCCCCCCCCCCCCTCACTTGAGGCCTGGAGACCCCAAAGCTGATCAGCCTCCCTCATCATTTTTTTTGACGTTCCAGTCAACGACAACGTCAGAGATTCGTTTCCTCACCTGCGACACGGACCACCGCCCTCTCCGCCGGGTCCAGCACAGAGTCCTGGCTCTTCCTCTTCCTCCTCTCGTGTTTGGACAAGTTCCACGGCAGAGTGTCCCCCGGCGGCCCCACGGGTCCGGACTTACACGGGGACAGCGAGGCCCCCGAGCGCTCGCTGCGGAAGGACGGCTCGCTGACGCAGGAGCGCTCGCTCAGAGTATCATCATCCGACGACTCCATGTCTGGTCAGGGCTGCGAGGAGGGAAGGAAGGGAAGGATGCAAGGACGGGATGGGGGGATGAGGGAAGAAAGGAGGTCAGAAAAGAAGGGAATAGAGAGTAAAGAGAGCTTTTAACAAAGTGGAGACGCTGCTGTATTATTCAGTACTTGGGTGCAGTGAGATTGTTATGAATGATGCAAAGTCTTTTTTAATGCAACAACAGTAATAATTCAAAGATGAGGAAGGAGGATGATGAATAACCGGGTTAAACTAGTCATGGCGTCTAGACAAGCGTGGAAAACGTCAGGAGGCTGCAAAAGGAAAAAGATGCTCAGACCTGCTTCTAGGACTGAAGATGCATTCAGATCTCCCTCCCGTAACCCCGGCGATACGATATGTTCTAGTTTTTACCTTCCTGACTAAAATCCTGTCTGGGTTTGGTTCCTACCTCTTTTCTCCAGCTGTTCCGACTTTCCTCACTATTCTGACGACATGCTCAGCTGGCGATTATTAATTATCAGAATTATCTGTGGACGTCTGCCTTTCATGATGCTTTTAAAGATGTGTTCATCTGTTGCTCGTTCTTCCAAGTTCAAAATTAAAGGCACGGTAAGCGATACAAGATGTTGGGTCACATTGTCCAGAAATCCCTTCCTTCATCTCTCGACGTCGAGTCAACAGAAAGGAAAAAGCCGACTGCACGTAGATGCATGTGGACACCGGGGAGCTGAGGCAGCGACCTGTCCATCACAGCATCGCTGAATCACTGCTTCTGACCTCGACCCGCCACACAGAGCGACTGTACTTCACAGAGCGCTGGGCTGACACGAGCAAACATCCTGTCTGAAGCAGGTTGTGTGTTTCATTATTCTGACTCATCCAATCAGCTCGTTAGCTTTATAAAGTTACATGAGGGGATTAAATCACCGGTCTTGGAGCTGAACTTGGCTGTTTTTGCGCACTGAAAATATCAAATCTGCACATGAATTCTCGCAGACAACAACTAAATCATCACCTCATCGTGACGTTTCCAGTTCAAATCTTCTGAAACTGGTGGCTTTATCGATCTCCCGAGTCTTCCTAATGAAAGAGCGCCTGAACCACATTTTTACGACCTCTTCACTTCGGTCTAATTTTGTTAGAATCATACTTTCCAAATGGCCTCAAATCCTCAACTTGTTCACCTCTTCTTCATCATCGTGTTAAAGGGTGAAAACCCAGTTTCAGTCATTCATCCGGTCCTTACCGGGCCTTACAGTCAGAAATGAGGTAACTGTAACTTCATAGAAAAGCTCTGTGTGTTTGTTTACTGAAGAAAACTGGGCCAAAGTGCAGAAACAACCTCGTTTGGGAGGGATGTCAAGAGAAAGCTTGTTCTCTCTAAAAACTAGGGCCAGGTTTGGGTTTCAAACGTTGTGTTTGGACAGACCGCCAGACTCCTGGACCAATGTGGTTCAGACAGACGAGGCCAGCTTGTTTGGTCAGAACCAGACCAGACTGTCAGAAATGTCCTCTGGCGAGTGTTGGATCCTGTCCAGATGAGTTCGGGGTTTCGCTTCACCATTATAAACACTGTCAGGGCTGCTGACAGAAAACAGCCCCTCTGACCTCTGAGAACCTCATCGAAACAGCCGGCTAAACGCTCAAGGCGCTCCGGTTCACGCGGCCCGACTGCGGAGATGTCCCTGCAGCAGATCTGTCCTCATGCAGCTCCCAGACTAAACCGTGGGCCGCGCAGATGTGAGTCCACGCGGCGGCTGGGATTTCCATCTGAGCTGGTCCTGCCAAAGATCCTCCTCCTCCTCTTCCTAGGACCACTGGCAAAACCCCACTTCCTGACTCCCCCCGTCTCCCGAGCAACGGTGCGAGGAAGAGGTTAAAAGCCTTTCCCAGAAGCCTCTGCGGTTCTCTGGCGTGCAGTTGAGTGGAAGGCCGCGAGGCCGCGTCCCCGCTGCGTGCTGAAAGTGAGTCAGTGGCCCTGCAGCGAGCGGCTTTATAAATAGAGCCAGAAGGGAAGCTTGAAAGCTGCACCGTGTCATTACAGCGACATGAGGGGAAAATGAGGCGTTTGAAGGAAAAGCAAACGCCACAAGAAGCAGCGAGACCCAGAGCGAGAGCACTTCCTGCATGACGATGCCCTCAGGGAGGCGTTTCCATCTCACCATCACAGACTTCTTCATTAAACATCCAAACATTTACAGAGAAATATAAAAACCATCCTTACAAGCGCTTATATCCATCAGCATGCCCGGATTCAGGCGTGTAATCCACATGAAACAACACACAGCGGCAGAATCTTTATGGTTTCTGCCTTTACACACCGTCACGGGGGCATTTACATAAAACAAAAAGGAAGTGTAGATATTTCAGTTTAAGGAATTGAAACCATTTTAAGAGAAGTACCTCGATTTTTAGGGGTTCAGTAGTATTTATACAACTGAATCAAAGAGAGTTAATTATCCAGATGTGCTCCCCTCCCTTGTTACTTCAAGATAAATGAAGAAGATAAAAGGTCTGGAGTTGATATCATCAAGATATTATCAAGACATAAATCTAGAAGTAAGAAAGCAAAAGAACAAACTGATTTGTGGTTGAATCAACAGTTTGGTACAAGAAAGAAAACTGTGATGAGTTTGACATCAAAAGGCCTAGAAGACGAGCAAAGACGGTGATGACAGGAGCCGAAGGAAACCCTCCTCACGACATCGACAGAAGTCACATCTACAATCAAGAGAGAAATCCGTGGATGTGAACAGAGAGGGTTTGCATCAAGCCACGGCGACACTGATGGACAGGAGAAACACGTCAGACTTGGGCAGAAAACAACCAAAAAAGCCTCTAATTTTACTGCTGATGTGTCAGAAGAGGTCAGATGAATTCATGATCAGCGCTTTCATGCACAAACATGACATAATAGAGAACAACAACTGAGAAGCAGCTCCAGGACCACTACATCGGAGCATGAAAACAAAATTAAAGGAAGCAGCAGCTGCAGATCTGGCAATGCACCTCCACAGAGGCTTCATCACCAACTACAGACGATTGGCATTTAATTACTAAAATAAAATCATGCTTATATTTATAATTCTATCATGGCCTTGAAAATGGATGTGCCCTGATTAAAATTACTATAAAATCTACACTTTGATCACATATTGATTGTTTTATTTCACATCCACAGACTGATTAGATAAATAAATGAACAAATAAAGGCTTAAAAAGTGAAAATATTTCCATTATTCTTTAGTTTTTCTCATTATTTTACGGATTTATTCTCGTTTGTGTGACTTTCAAGTTTGAATTTCTGATTTACGTTAATGCTTGATGTGATTCAGCAGCACGACTGCTGATCAGACGCCCCGTCGGCCGGTTCAGGCCCTACGAGACCCGGGTCCGGGTGGAGGTCTGGGCTCCCGCAGCACCTCACGATTTATACCTCCCAGCCTGGATTTACGAGGGCTCCCGTTCCCACAGCTCGGGGTGAGCGGTGCATGTTTGAGCAGAGGGACACGACAAACATGCAGATGGAGCATGTTTGAGGTCATGGCAGGAGAGGGAGACGGGAAAAGAAAACCAGACGTTTGCAGACTAACGGCCGTAACGGCCGCAGAGGCCTCTCATCGCTGCAGAGCTGCATTCCTGCGCTGCGACTGATGACATTCAGCTCACTGGACAAACACATCAACCACATCTGACCATGACAGAGAGGCTCCTGGGCAGAACACCCGGCTGATTATGTGACCCACCAGATCCTCTCCACGGCCAATTAAAGCCCTCTGAAGTTTAAAAACAGCAACACGAACCCGTCCTTGTAAACATAGAAATGATATATTTGGTCAAATCTAACCTGCTAGAATCTCACGTTGATCTTCTCCCGTGTCCTCTTGTTTTGTGAGTTAAAAGTTTGTTTAAAGTCCAGTAATTATGTTTTCCTAACCCTAGCAAATAATTTTACATGGCCTAAACAAATAGGTTTCCTAAATTTCAATAGCTAAATCAAATCAATAACTTTAAAAACCTAAACCCAACCGAAGACTCCTTAAAGCAACGTATGACATCTTCCTAACCCTTGTGAAGTGTTTAACGCCTAAACCTAACCAATTAGTTGCAAGAAGGCTTAAACCTAAACGAATGCTTTAAGTCAACGTAAGGTGTGTTCCTAACTAATTAAACGGTTTTAAAACCTGAAACAAACAACATTTATAAGGCAACTATGACCATACAATTGTCTGTAGGTGGTTTCCAGAGAGAACAAACCAACTGGTTTTAAAAAGGCCTAAAACTATGGAAGTAAATCTGTGTCATCGGGTTTTGAAAGAAAAAAGTGATTGAATTTCTAGCACTGAATATTTATGCATTGAAATTTTGTACAGTTTTGTAAACTATTTGTATTTTGCATCTGATTTAATGTTTTGGTGCATCTGCCTGTGTGTCTGTATCTAATTACAGTTTTGTGTTTATAACGATGTTGTTTGAATAAATATATGAATAATATTTGCATATCGTTGTGATTGATTAAGCATCAGGTCCATTTCAGTGATGCTGATATACGACGTAATCTGATTACTATAATGGTAAATAATGTTATTTCAAGTTGATAATTGTATATTTAATATTTAAAATTCAGGTTTCATCTCCAAATTCAGTCCAATTTCAATCAGTAACATTTACTATTCATTACTTTTCTGAGGTGGAGGGGGGTGTTGGAGGCTGGCTATTCTGTTAGATACTTTGGGACTAGTTAGTAGTCGTGTCAATCCTTGGCTCTAAAAGGACAGCAAGCCTCTGAAATAGCTGCTATCTCCGACTACACCATTAGATGTCAGTAACTGTTGCTCACAGCAGCCTAAAATGATTTATTCAATGGTATTTTTTCATTTTTGACACATCGGTTTTCTTCTAATCTAATCTAACTTCTCTTAAACTCAGACAGAAATATTGAAAGAATGCTTGATGGATCTCCTTTTAGAAGTGGAGTAAGAGAGGTACATGCCCTTAAATCACAGCCGCCAGCTCTGATGACTAACACACCACCCGACTGACGAGACTGACCCCCCCCCCACAGACACACTCACATTAATGCACACACACACACACACACACACACACACACACCAAAGGTATAAATACACACAAGCTGGAACAGCTCACCAACAATACTACGGTCTACTACTCAGCAGAGCTGGAGGGAGACAGAAATAATGAAAGTAAAAGGGAAAGCAGGGAAGCACAAAGAAAAAGAAAGTGGGTCTGTAGGTGATGAAGACGAGGATGAGACACAAAAGCCTTCACTGGGAATAATATGAGCTGGTGCTGATCGATAAGTCCAGCTCCAGGACGTCATCAATACCGGCACAAAACACCGACCGATGATGTGAACGACGTGTCTGTTTCTCTGTTTGTTCCTTTGTTTTTCACTGCAGATACGAAGATGTGCAGTCAAAAGACCCGCAGGGAAGAGAAAGAGACAGAATCTTGGCTCCTCAGACAGACGGATGGATGGATGGATGGATGGATGGATGGATGGATGGATGGATGGATGGATGGATGGATGGATGGATGGATGGATGGATGGATGGATGGATGGATGGATGGATGGATGGATGGATGGATGGATGGATGGATGGATGGATGGATGGATGGATGGACGGATGGATGGATGGATGGATTTTCAAGCACACAAAAAGAAGCAGCACAGTTTCAGAGGAGTTTACGTAAAAACTAGAGAAGCAACGGCTGCAGTTTTCTCTGCTGATCACGATTTTGTTAAAAGGTTCAAACATTCTGATTTTCTTTTCTTCCAATTTAAAAAAAAAACAACAGCAACGGCTCCAGGTTGTTTGCTCCCCTGGCTTCTGTTTTAGCCTCTGAACCTTTTTTCTGTGAAGCAAAGGCAGCAGGCTGATCTGTTTTAAGTGTAGGGTTAAATCTGTGGTCTTAAATGTGTTGGTTGTTGCTCCTCCGTGAGTTTTCTGGTTTTCCATCACAGCCCGTGTAAAATCATCGACACACTTCCCAGCGGCTGAATCATCACACGGACTAAATGATGATAAAAGCGTCAGGATTTCTCAGCATCATAAGCTTCTAAGCTGATATATTTACTATGTGAAATGTTGAAAACATCCAATTATAAAAGTACTACCACAAACACACACACACTTATCTTCCTGCCCGAAGAGGACACATGTTCAACAGAGAGTTTGACAAACAAGCCAAAGGTCCAACGACCTTGCTTGAATCATGATTTGGGGTTTATTTATAAACTTAGCACAACAAGTAAGGACATTTGTAGATTATTTCTGTGTTGCAACCATGCTTCTTGGAAATAAATCTCATACCGCCGGTTTATTTCCCTTTTAATGGCGCCACATTTCTGAGGAACGAGCTTTTCACAAGCAGCAGAGCTGAGGATGTGGGTGGCGCCCGTGAAAAATGTGCCAAGGCCAAACAACTTATCTCACTGTTGCTTTTGACTCTGCAACATTTTGATGAGGGGGAGGAGCCAAGCTGGTGACCAGCATTAGGGGGAGGAGCCAGGCTGGTGACCAGCATTAGGGGGAGGAGCCAGGCTGGTGACCAGCATTAGGGGGAGGAGCCAGGCTGGTGACCAGCATTAGGGGGAGGAGCCAGGCTGGTGACCAGCATGAGGGGGAGGAGCCAAGCTGGTGACCAGCATGAGGGGGAGGAGCCAGGCTGGTGACCAGCATTAGGGGGAGGAGCCAAGCTGGTGACCAGCATTAGGGGGAGGAGCCAGGCTGGTGACCAGCATTAGGGGGAGGAGCCAAGCTGGTGACCAGCATTAGGGGGAGGAGCCAGGCTGGTGACCAGCATTAGGGGGAGGAGCCAGGCTGGTGACCAGCATTAGGGGGAGGAGCCAGGCTGGTGACCAGCATTAGGGGGAGGAGCCAAGCTGGTGACCAACATTAGGGGGAGGAGCCAAGCTGGTGACCAGCATTAGGGGGAGGAGCCAAGCTGGTGACCAACATTAGGGGGAGGAGCCAAGCTGGTTGTCATGGCTGTTTGGTTCCTCCACACGCTACCGAGGCTCCTGTTTTTTAAATTTATAAATTGCCAATATTTGCTGTTTCTTCAAACTTTAATAATCCAATCCACCAAACACAGAACAAGAGTCAGAGCTGTTTGACACTGGAAGAAAAGATTTTGCAGATTTGTCATGGGCCCACAAAATCAACACTGCTGCTCCTCCCACAAATGCCCATTGCTGACAAAAGTGGCACCATTTAAAAGGGAATATATACATATATATATACATATATATATATACACATATATATACATATATATATATATATATATTGTCAGGGTTTGACACTTCCCCCCAGTCTTTGAGTTTCTGTTTTGCCCCGCCTGTGTCCCATCTGCCCTGATTGTCTGCACCTGTGTCTCGTCGTGTCTTGTTATCCCCTGTGTATATCTGGTTTTGTCATTCCCTTGTTCCCTGTCGGTCCGTACTGTTCTTCCCTCCATGTTTCCTCCCACGGTTTTCCTCCAGGTTTTTTGATCCCTGTTTCTGTTTTGGATCCTGCCAAGCAGTGCTTTGATTTTGTTTTTTTGCCTCTTGCCTTGTTTTTGAGAACTCCTGCCTCCGGCCTCCCTCTCTCTCCTGCATCTAGGTCCTCACCACACCAGCCTGACAAAGGCCTGACATACATACACATATATATATATATATATATATATATATATATATATATATATATATATATATATATATATACACATATACATAATTTGGACACACTTCCCCATTTGTTTGAATGAGATGGTGTGTCCAAACTTTTGGTCTGTACAGTATATATATATATAAATATAGACTGTAACAATGTAATTAGTTGTTTAGTACCAGTGTGATGTATTAGAAACTCCTCCAGAGGAAGATCTACCCAACCAGAGGAACCAATAATTCCAAGGGTTCACATACATTTATCTCGGCATTTTAGTAGTAAATGTAATATCATTGTTATAATACATATCATAAATCTATCTATGTGATTATGTGCTGTTTTTTTAAATTATTATTTAGGAGAGTAATGTATGAATAAAGTCTGATACCTGCTTTCCCAATACGCGTGTAATAAACAGAAAATCCTTGAATTAAAAAAAAAGATGCTATTTTAAGAGAAGAATGCTCAGTTCTAACACTACTCCACATCCTCAGCATCACAGACACATCAGGGGAAAGAGATACGCTTAACAGAACCGTTTCTGCCGGACTGACTGGACCAGGACCAGGAGGCTGTTGGTGTGAGATCTTGCCGAGTCCAACATAAGGCTGCAGGGATGAGACCATCTGGTACAGAGCGGCGGGAGGGATTCCTGCTGGAGCTGCATGTCTTCCTCCCTCTGGCTGCACCTTGCATAATATCACTGAGCTTTTCCAGACAGACAGACAGACAGACAGACAGACAGACAGACAGAACTTGCCGTGATGGGTCCACTGGGACGCTGGAGGAGGTGATGATGAGGGCGCGTCTGGAAATAACTGCTGCGGGGGATCGCGCGGATCAATAAGGATGATCACCTCTACGGGTGAAACCGATAACTGCATCTGGGGTTTCAGCTATAGAGTATACTCCTCTCTCTCTCTCTGTGTCTCTCTGTCTCTCTCTCTCTGGTTGCGGGGAGGGCATTTGTGTGCGTGAATGGCCGAGCTTCTGCACGCAGGGGACCTCTTTGTCCAAACACACAGCGCCTGCGTGAGTGGATAACACCATATAATCACATTTATCCATTTGCAGCCGCTGACAGAACCCGCCTTTGTGCTGGTGCCGGTCTCCGGGGGGGTGGGGGGCTCTGCAGCCGCCTCCCGACCCAGAAAAGCCGCTCCGCCCGGCAGAGAGTCCGCGGCTCCGGCGCACAAATCCCGACCGCCGTGGCTGCAAATCCACGCACTGCCAGAGTGTGAACTGAATAACGTAACAAACACCCCCAGAAATGACTGCCATCAACCGCAGGGCCGATGAGCAACACGTTGATATAAAGAAAACACGCCGTGAAGCCCATTCGTTCACGTTTTCCGAGGTTTAACCGGTTTAAACGCTATCTCGTGGGTTTATGTGACACAAATGTTGCTATGTTTAGTCCTGGTGAACAAATCGAGACACCACTCGGCGTGACACCCCTGGAAAACCCTGCAAGGTGCTGGTTTTGGTCGGTGCGCGGCAGCGCGGAGCTCCAGAGGCGCTTACCTTCACCGGGCAGCAGCGCTGCGAGGATCCGAGCAGAGCGCAGGGGAGGCCGGCCACGCTGCCGCCGCGGCTCGCTCTCCTCCGGGCGGATGGATGGATGGATGAGTGGAAGGAAGGAAGAGGGGATGTCTCCCGTTCCCCCGACCGGGTTTACTTCCCTCCGACACAGCAGAACCGAGCCGACACGCAGCCGGTGGGCGAGGCTGGAGTCCTGAATGGCGATGGCTGTCCTCCCCCCGCCTCGCCTCGCCTCCCGCAGCCCCCCAGCGGCCCCCTCCCCGGGTCACACTCCCTCTCTCTCTCCGTTTCTGTCCCGCTGGCGTGTTTCCACGGCTCCAGCCTTTAACCCATGGCTATTGAGCGTGGCAAGTGTCGCGGAAAAGGAGATCTCGGTCGGACCCGTGCGTCATCGCCGATCCACAGACCTTGAAGCCTAAATTATGGTTCCGCGTTAAATCGACGCAAAGCCTACGCCGTAAGGTGCGCGTCGCCGCGTACCCTACGCCGTGGGCTCTGCGTTGGTGTAACGCGGAACCATAAATCAGCCTTGCCGCGCGCTCAAGCCTCTCTTTTTCTCTTTCCCTCTCTCTCTCAGTTTGGGGAAATAAGGGCGTGCAAGGAGGCATATACATGCAGAAGAGACTCATTCATTCATATATATCCAGAGCTCCGGAGTACACTGGAAAAAATAAATCTAAGAGCATGTAAATATAACATATTTAAATCTGTGATATTAACAATTAAAAATTAAGTTTTGGACTTAATCTGCATTTGTTCAAAATACAAGACATTGTGCATTTTTTCCTTAAAAAGCAGTATCTATGTAATCCCAGGCAATCTTTTCATTTAAACACAAACAATATATTTAGTTTTCCTTTAACAATTTTAATCTATTGGGCAGATTGACGAACGTTTATATGAAACATGCTTTATTTGTTTAAGTAGAAGACCACAGTAAAAAATATCTTGCTTGATCTAGTTTAAAAAAATTAAGGCAACTTTTTTGCATGATATTTTTATGTAGATAAAGAAAGACTAGTCTTTGTATAAAATACTTAATTTTTAGTATGTACAAAATTCATTTGCAAGTAAAGTCAATTTAATTTTTTATTTTTTTCCCTTTTTTCCTTTTTTTCTCTTTTTTCCTTTTTTTGTTTTTTTCCCTTTTTTCTCTTTTTTCCTTATTTTTTTCCTTTTTTTCTTTTTAAAGTCAACCTAATTTTGATAAATAAAGTAAACTTAACACAATTAAATTGACTGTACTACATAATAATCTCATGCAAAAAGTTGACTTATTTTTATTATTACTTATTAAGTAGATCAAGCACAATATTTTTATCAGTGTACATGCAGAAGAGACTCATTCATATATATCCAGAGCTCCGGAGTAGTGGAGCGCTGCAGCTTTGAGCTTTCTCTCTTTTAAACCACATGATTATATTAATCTGGGCTTCTGCAATCCCTTTTACTCACATGCCCCCCCTCTACTGCACAACTGGAGGAGCAGCTCCAAATGCGATTGATGACAGCTGTGGGAAACCGTGGGAATCCTCAGTGGGAGGGTTTGGGCCGCCACTCCCATCCATATGGGACCGGACCATGGTCCTGGTCCGGATTGGTGTCGATTCCCTTTTTTAAACATGCGTTTATTAGTTTTTTGTTTGCAATTTACAGCAAATCAAACTGAACATTCTTACAGGCAAGACAAAAGGCAAACCTTTTCTCCTTATTCTCCCTCCCTTCCCCTTGCTAAATAAGTAAAACATTAAAACTAGAAAAGATAAGATGAAAATAAAGCAAAGAGGAAGAAAAAACAATAGATAAATACATGAATTACATAAATAAGAGTAGACTGATATTGCTAACAGTTATATGAAGAGTTTCAAGGGCGTTTCTCACATTCTATCACGCATCAGACACTCCTCCTGCTGAAGCAAATTACCAACATTAACATCATGTCTCAAAAACCTTATAAAAGTTCTACAGATGTCATCAAAAACATGATGTTTCCATTTAATAATTTACGTTATCTTTTCCAATGTCACGTTTGATGCCATCTCTTTAATCCATCTTCCAATTCTTGGAGCATCGACAGTTTTCCAGTTAAGAGAAATTATATTTTTAGCTTGTAATATACACATATCTAATACCATAGTTGGATATATGCCCAGAGGGAAAAGTTTGGGATCCACTGGTAGCTTCTTAGTTAATATTTTATCGATCATGCTTACAACATCTTGCCAGAAGGATTTCACTTTCACACAATCCCATATACAGTGGTACATTGTTCCTCTTGCTTCATTACACTTAATACATGTGTCAGGGATGTTATGATTAAACATGTGTAATTTTACTGGTGTTATGTATGTACGCATCATTATATTGAATACATTTCAGCTCCAAGTGTTGTTTACTCCAACACGTTCTGTAATTCCTGCAGCTCATTCCTGTGGTTTTTGGTCCGAAGCCAGATTAAACTCCGGGACGACGACCTTGCCAGATAGCGGACGCGCTGGGGCCAAATTTTTCTCTCTAATATTTTTATGGAGGGACTTTGGCCCGCTCTGCTTTACAACACCGCTGCGCTCATTGAAGTTTTGGAGGCGGTGGTTTATGGACAACCCTTCCAAGGACCCGCCACCGCATTTCAAGCAGGTCGTGGACTTTGTCTGGGTCATTGATTGCTTCCTCTTTTAGATATTTGACTGTAGATTTGCCGCCGTGTGTGAACTCATCTGCCTGCTGCATGATCTGATTTCAGCCTTTGGCTGTCAGCCAGTCTTAGATGTGATCCTAGGATCCTATAGGCTGCCAGGCCTCTAATGCTTCTGGGGGGAGTAACAGTGCTAGTGATGTGCGGATCGATAAATATCGATACTTCCGATACCACATCTGTATGCTCTAAAATCAATTCTCAAATGAAAATATTGATACTTTTGATACTTCAGTCATGTGTGGTAATGTATATCATTAATTAGTCACTAAACTATTCAGATTCTGTCTAAATGACACGTTGGTAGGAACTACTTTTTTTCCATTTTCATTTTTAAAGTTGTTCTTATTTTTGTTTATTATTCTCTTATTTATTTGAATGGTTTTATTATTTTTTTTTATTTATTTTTTTTTTTTTTATATCTTTTTTAGTGATGGAAACACCTTTTTCAAACACCCTGGTTTTTCTGTTGTTGTAACAGCTCGGCTATATTGTGGATGAGGCCACTTCTGACTTCAAAATAAATAGCTAAATAACTGATGTCTTGTATTCTTAATTTGTGGATTTGAAGCAACAAATAAAACAACGTATAAGGGAAAAAACTTTAAGGGTGGAAGGAAAGCAAAATCATGTTTCTTCCTGATGAAGACATTATTTTTCTGAAGGCCAATTTATGTGTCTGCTACACCTATGCAACACTAATAAATTGATATCTAGTATTAATATTACCGCTGTCAAGCCAAATAAAAAAATTTAGATATTAATTAAGATATGTAATTAATTAATTAAATTAATCTATTTTTAATCTCACCTATACATTGCTGAAAAAAGCCCTCAACTTGAGATGTTTTCCTTTAAATTCATTACATTATTGTGGCAGATCAAAACATTGATATACAACAACAAAAAATTGCTTTATATAGTCATTAGTTATTTTTTTAACAGATTGAACAGATGCAGTTTTCGCTGTTTACATCCACTTGGCAAGATCATTCGCCAGCCTCTCGGTCGCATACGTGCGCATGCGCGGGGGGAGAAGAGCGTTGCTGTGGCAACACCGTTGCTGCTAACGTTAGCTGTGGCTGCGCGAGACGGTGTTTTACGTTTATGTGGCTAAACTTGAGTTGGTAATCAAATTACTTTATACAAAGAACACAAAAATCACCTTACCTTTATCAAAGGTGCCGTAGGGGCGTTTTAGAAATGTAAATTCACTGGACCGACAACTTTCACGCCCCTCCATTTTCTCTCCTCCGCTACTCACTAGTGATGCGCGGATTGATACTGAGACATCAATACTTCTGATACCAGATCTATACGCTCTAAAATCTATTCTCAAACTAAAATATCGATACTTTTGATAATTCGGTCATTTGTGGTAATGTATATCACTAACAGGAATACGGTGGAAAGTAACTAAACTAATCAGATTTAGTCTAAATGACACGCTGCTGGTAGGAACTACTTTTTTTCATTTTCATATTTAAAGTAGTTCTTATTTTTGTTTATTATTCTCTTATTTATTTTAATGGTTTTATTATTTTTTTAGTGATGGAAACACCCTTTTAAAACACTTTCTGTTGTTGTAACAGCCCAGCTGTATTGTGAATTAGTCTGCCATCTCAGTATACTTCTGACTTTAAAATAAATAGTTAAATAACAGATGTCTTGTATTCTTAAGCTATCTAAAATACAGCAATTTTTTTAGATTCATGGCCACATTAGGTGTATTTGCACAATGTATCAGTATCGAATCGGAATCGCAGATACCAGCCTGAATTTTACTCGATATCGGATCGGAAAGGAAATCATAATGCGTTTCTAGGTGATCACTTTCATTAATGATGAAGTGAATCTGATTAGCAGCATGCAAGTTGGAATCATATTTAAACGTTTATTATGTGTAATACATCATATCCAACGCAACTTTATGACCCGGTAGGACCAGGTCATCTTGTCAGTTGTTTTGATGTTTATTAAAAAATAAAGTACAACAAAAACAAAAACTTAATTATAAGAAAAATCATTATAATTATTAAAAAATATATATAAAAAATACATTTATATTTAATAAAATTATATTTATACAAATATAAAAAAATATATAATAATCATAAAAATTACTTAAAAATAACTCAGTAGCTGATACTGTATGCTGCATCTGAAAGGAGCTGGAAATGTGGACATTTTTAAACGTAGACTAAAAACTCATCTCTTTGGTCTGGCTTTTATGTAGCATCAAATTTGATAGTTTTATTCAGTTTAACATTTTTTAGAGGTATTTGTTTTATTTATTTTTTATAATTTTTATATATTTCTTGTAATGTTTTTATTATTGTTATATTTTATTGTTGTGGACTGATTATTTTTTTGCTTTAATTCTTGAACTTTTATCATATATTTCATTTTAATTAACTATATTGTAGGTCAGTGTGCATTGGTCTCCCAGTTTTTATTTTATTCTTATTTTTATTATGCTTATTTTTCAGTCAAAATGTTAAGCACTTTGTATTTCATGTACTTGGATGAAAGGTGCTATCTAAATAAAATTTGATTGATTTATTGATTGATTCATTGATCTGAACTGTATCGGGTTGTTTTGGGGTTTTGATGTCCTGTGTTGGTTTAATTTCTCCTGTTCAGTGAAAAGCTTTTATTCACTTTAAATCTTTTTTTATTGTGAAACTGATGCTCCCTCGTGTACTCTGCTTACGCATGGATTCTGTTATTGATCACCACACCCTCATCACATTATTCCCATCTCCCTCATAACTTATCCTCTGTGGTTTCTCTTGTTAGTGTTTGATGTAAGTCAGGACTCTGGTCACTCTGATGCTCTCAGGAACTTGTTACTATGGGAACATCACGTGAGAGCAAATTTGACGTTCTATGGAACGCATCAAAGGGCTTTATGACATCAAAGTCCCCCTTCTTAATTCTTTTAGTTGTTTGACTCTCTCCGGTTGAAAAGCCTCTCAAAACTGTCCACAGAGTATTTTCAAATTGCAATTGAAAACTCACTTCGACAAGCTTTGAAAGAACATAACTGACTGATCAAGCAACATGAGTCAACTGGAAACATCTTCTGGTACAAATCTTCGGAGCAACATGAATGAGCAACAGCTAAATGAGCCTGATGTCCCTCATGACACCTGCAGGGAAAATAGAGATGAGCAGCCTCCCATCCATCTCAAAGATGCAGCTCCAAAAAAATATCCAAACAAATAAGGATAAATCCCAGGCTCCTTCTTCCTCTGTGACTCCCCACTCAAGATACTTGAAAAACGGGAGGACAAACACTCGGACTTATGCGACTAATAACTCAGGACATGTTCAGGGGCGGAGGAATTACTCCCAAACTTCTGCTAACTATGCTCCTACCCATTCTGGATACAACCAGCACGAGTTCAGGTACAACTAGACACCGCAGTACGTCCACAGGTGTTTCCAGAATACCTCAGCTGGCCCAAGACAACCACCAGATGTTCATCTCAAGCAGGTGAACTACCTGAACAATCGGGTGGATGATTTAAGAAACAGGCTGCAGAAAAATAACAACTTTCTCACTCAGGAAAAAGAAAAGAGAATTGCAGCAGAGAACAAGCAGAAGTTGAAATCAGAACAACTTCAAGAGGTGGAAAGTCTCTTGAACGATGAGTACCACCGCAGGATAGTGATTGAAAAGGAGCTGAAATGGTGCAAACGCACAGTTGATGAGTTACGTCTAGATTTCAAAGCAACTAAAATATGGCAGAAAGAATAAATCAACACCTGCAGAGGTCCTCAATGAGCTGGGAAATGTGAAAAAGCAGCTGCAAGAGAAGACCAGTTCCAATATTGAACTGGCCTCCAAAGTTAAATCACAAGAAGAGGTCAGGTAGCAGACCTCGTCATACAGATGAAGTCTGCTTCAGAAACCACCAAGCACCAGTCTGACCAAACTGCAGATGTACACAAGTCATCTGCAGCAGAAAAATCCACCGAAATGGAGACTGTTTCCACTCAAACTGAAACTTGTGTATCTGAAGATGTGTCTGAATCAAAGATCATCCCCACCCAAACTGAGGATTTGGACACTGAAGAGGTCTCTGATCTCAAGGAGGTCTCCATCAACCAACTTGAGGTCATTGAGGAAGTCACTGAATTTGAGGAACCTGAAGAACTTCTTCCAGACAACTTATTTGCCCCAAAACCAGAAGAGGACATTACATCAGATCCAAATGCACAAAAGAAACCTTCCCTTTGGCAGCGTTTCAAAAATGCTTTGACACCAGCGCATTGTTGCCAATATAAGAGCAGGAGGCAAAATCAAGGTCTTCAGGTCACCACAGATATACCTGCAGGGAGTAAACATCTTCCACAAGTCTGCTATAAAAGTACCAAAACCAGAGAGGACTGAACCTGAACATCTTCAACATGGAGCTGATTCAAAGAATTCATCACTGCTGAGCATCTCCAGCAAGCACATCAATAAAATGTGTCATGTATATTAAAAAAAAAACTAATATATTGTATTTGTATGGATAATATTGATAATAAACATTGTGTTTGTATCTCTGAACAGATTTCTGTTATTGTCAACTGTCAACTGTTTCATCACCTGTTAACTGTCATTAATATGTTGAAAATGGAAGGTAAAATGTTTATTTTGAAGTTAAAATTACATTATATAATGTATTTCATGTGTAAATTTTATTCAAGGCTGAATTGTTAAATTATAGCACATATAAACTTAATTTCATAAAGGCATTGATGCCAACACGAATGATAGTCGTACCGACATGTGGAAGCAGATATTTACAGCTCATTCTTATGGTGTAACTTATATTAAATTACAACAGTTTTTCCAGAAAGGAAACTATATAAAAGGAGTCGTCGTGGCTCCTCATGTGCCGAGAACCCGAGATTTACTGGGGCTACACCAGAGAGAGAGACCGGAGGGAGAGACCGGAGAGACCAGAGAAACTGCAGTGACTCGTGTCATAGACGAGGCTCGACCTTCACACGATTGAATGTGCTTCAGAACCACGAAAATGTAGATGTAGACCATTTCTTCTTAGTCGCCACAAAGTCCGACAGTAAATGCACTTGTAAAAGCCTGTAATAGTTATATCTGCCAATGTGCAGTCTGTCTAACCAATTGTTCCTACATATGTTGGATTATCTTTTTGAAATGTCACAATTAATATTCAAGTCGCTTTTTTGTTCTGCTGCAAACTGTGCTGTTTTCTGTTTAAATTGTGTTTTTATATTTTGATTGTTGTACGGCGACCTTGAGTGCGATGAAAGGCGCCTAACAAATAAAATGTATTATTATTATTTGTTCAGCACCACATTTTTCTGCTTGTGATAATTACACATTTTTAAAATTTCTTTTTTTTTGCTGTTTCATACTTTGTGTTCTTGGTCTTTTTGTGTAAAACATTTGAACACCTACATCTGATTTTATAGTTAAATTGAATGTGTAAAACCTTCCTGTTATTAGCGTTTGCTTCAGTGAAACCCCAAAAGTAGGTGGTTTAGTGAGGAATAAAACATCCACAACTTCACATCACCGATTCTCCACTGATTTGAGGATGTTGAAGAAAATCTTAGTTAAAAAAGAGCATCTTAAAACACGGAATCTTGGAAGTAAAGATGGACCAATCTGTAACAAAACAAAATCAGCAGCACGTTGTGAAACGGTTTCTTAGTGGGACTCTTCGGTGTAAAACTGAGATCGTAATCTTATTCAGGGAATCTGGAGAAATGTTTCTGGTCCTCATGTCCTCAAGCAGAACTTTAAAGACACCATGCAGGGATGGACCTCTGCGTGACTCCCAGAGGTCACCGTCTAACCCCAGGGTGGGCCGTGCCGTCCACAAGCCAAAGTTAAAGAACAGGAAGTCCTCAATATTTCCGGGACCAAAGCTCATTTAAAAGTGGAAAACTGTCCCGCAGAGAGACGAGTCAAAGCTTGAAATGCTTTTGGAAAATTCAGACTCCATGTCCTCCTGACCGAATTGGGGCCCTAAGCGAAATATTATTTGGAGCCCCTCACACCTCTCCCCATCCCAAATGTATCATAGGTAGAAAATTAGTGTATAACAACATGCCATTTACCTTGACAACCATTATTTTTAATAACAAATGTACTGTAAGTATAGATACAGTAGTTTGACTGTATCAGTAAAAAAAATTGCAAAAATTCAACATGAAACAAAAAAATTCAATAAACTTCAACCTGAAATATATAAAAATTAAATTGAAAAAAAATTCAACCTGAAATAAATATATGATTGAATAAAAAACTTCAAACTGAAATAATCATTAAATATTGAATAAAAAACTTCAAAATTAAATAATAAATATTGAATAAAAAAAACTTAAACCTGGAATAATAAATAAATATATAATAAAAAACTTCAACCCAAAATAATAAATAAATATTGAATAAAAAACTTAAAACTGAAATAAATAAACAAATCCGCACAGCCCGTGTTCTGTGTTTAGGGACTCTGGACTGAAGAGAACCAACATCTGGCTTGTTTTCAGTGTTCGCAGCCTGTGAAAGCTTTGCATCTTTCAGCAAGACGATGCTGAACGTCATCCTGCATCCTGTCCGGGTACCGAACTGGCCCGTCAGCAGCCCAGACCCTTCGTTTGGTGCATCATGGGATAAAAAATACGTCAAAGAAGAACTGGTCTCCTGAGCTGATGGTTCATTTGTTCTGTCTCAGTATTTGATTATCTAATGTGAGTAAAATAAGAGCTTTTAAAGGTTTGCACAGATCGCATCGTCGTTTTGGAAGATGAGAGGCTTTAAGAGGGTTTCTAGGAAACGTTTGTTTTAAAAGTCTTCAGTCTGAAGAGTCGAGCTGCTCTCAGACAGGGACATTGTGTTCATGTTCATATAAACATCAAGTCAAAGGGATCTGGGTCTTCATGAACATGTTTGATTAGTTTAATGTGGAAAGTGCTTTTAAAATAACCAGGAATGAAGACGGAAGTTTGAATCTGAGATATACGGAGGCTCAACCTCCAGATGATGAGCCTCCTGAAGTGTTTGTTATAAAGGCTGTGCTGAATCAATTTATCAGATTAATCTGAATAAACTGTAAGTCACACATTAGCTTTGATGGAGGACCTGAGCTCCGAGTCCTCGCAGGTTTTCCTGTAAGTCATCCTCGGGCTGAACTCTGCAACCGACCAGAGAGCCCCCCGACAGTAAACGGCTAAAGTAAAAGCATCCTTGAACTAAACTAAGCCGCTGTGTGGAGTCGGAGGGTCACGGAGGGTCTGTGGAGCCTCTCTGGGCTCCTGGCTCCCTCTTGTGGCGATGCCTGGAACCTCTGGATCCCAGTAAGCGGCTTCAGAGGCCTGCGGGTCAAACAGACTACTAATGAGATGATGAAATGAGATCCACCCGTCCCCCGGGAACATTTACTCGCTGATCCATCCGTCAGGTGGAAGATGATAGCAGCGGGAGGATAGATTTAAATGGAAATAAATGAATAACAATCACCCAGCGGAGACCTTTCAACCACTCAGGCAGCTCTGGTGGGATTATTGTGTGTTTGTGCTGCGAGACCCGATACGGAGGACAGATCTGATGCATCGGGCACCGCCTCTTCTCCACCTGAGGACTCAGAACCAGGAAGCTGCAGGACGTCACACGCTGGATTTTACAGCGACTAAAGAGAATCTGGAGCTTGTTTATATAAAAATATGACTTGGTACCGGAGGATAAAAGGATGAAAACACTCGTTCTTAAAGGGAAAATGATGAAATCAGCTCAGTTACAATGAAAGTATTGCTTCATTTGATATTCAGGAATCGTATTTAAACGTTTATTATGAGCCCATTAATTAAAAACACCTTATTTCGAGGAATGAGTTCTAATAATTATTAGTTTCTGCACTTATTTTATCACAAAGAAACAGAGACGGAAGGACGTACGAAGACAAGCAGAGGTAAGATAAGGACATTTATTTGAGAACTGTTGAGATATTTCATCTACTATACACAGGTGCTGTGGGGGGGGGGCAGCTGCGCGGCCCCTCATGGCGTCTGCTCGCCTTTGCCCGTGTGGGCGGCTGGAGGCGTGTACGTCCCCTCCTTTATCATCTTGTCGCGCTGCTGGCGGATGGCGTACAGCCGCTTGTGCTGCGGAGGAGAAGAGGGGAGCGGGTTAGGCTTCATGGATGCAAATGGATCTTTGCAGGAAAGGATATTTATTTACCATCTATTTACTATAGTACTATAGACTAAACTTGTAGTCAAGACCGCCTAAACCAAGACCAGGACACTACCAAGACCAGAGAGTAACAAGTCCAAGACTAGTTCAGCTCTGATTAACTCTTTTTCTCCTTAGTTTATGCCGAGATGCAAACTGACACGTTGAAGTTTAACTTCAAGACCTGAGAACACCCGAGTTTAATTTCCTGTTTAATTAACTCAATATTTGCACACTTTTATCATCTCCAGATATGTAATATTGGGACATTTTTTTTAATAAATAAAATGAAATAAAATATAATGTATGCTATCACTTAATCTTGATATATTTTCTTTCTTTAGTTTGTTGTTTATTTATATATAAATAAATGAATAAAACAGAAGGATTGAAAGAATCAACAAGCATTTCACACCTCTGATGAGATTCAATTATCACCCCAGATAAGTGACAGTGTTGACAGGACCCCTGCTGATCAACTGAAGTCATTTAAACTTCATTTGTTTACTCACGATGTATAAAAAAGACTGTATATATGTCCTGTTGCTGGTATCTTGCTATAAGTCTGTACAAGTCAAGTTTGTTTTCATCCATCAGCCCCGTGGCTCCGGCCGGGGAGGAGGTCTCGTGGTAGTTTGCCGAAAGTAAAAGTTAAGTCTCACCAGTGTCTGTTCCAGTCTGATCACTTCCTCCTCTGGTTTAATATCAATCCACCACTCAGCCCCCTCAGCTCATCTCTAACTGCAACATCAGGACCATTAACTTACTGCTCCCTACTGCTATCAACTGCTATCAACTTCAATGACCTGCCTTTCTGCTTTAACCGTCATGATTATGTTTTAATGTGTATGTGGGGGAGGGAGGGGAGGGGGGTATATGTGTGCTGTTTTTAACCACGAGTGTGTGAGTTTTTCTGTTATTTTATGAAGCACTTTGCACTAATACTGTATGAAAAGTGCTGTATAAATAAAGTTTGAGTTGGTGTCATTCACACTCCACAAGACTGGTTTAAATCTCATCTCTCGGGCTACATCTTAAAAGGAGCCGTCTGTAAGAAATGGCCAAAACTGGTACTGCAGTCACTTTCAAAATATTGTTGAGCGGCGTGTATCCTCCCCCTCCTCCCCCCGACCAGAGGTTGCCAGGTAGGCTGCAGAATGCAGCAGGAACGTAGGCTGCCATGGCTGCGATAATTAGAGCCGAGCTGGCAACCGGAACAATACTGACTTGGTGATTGGGAGATAGGTGGAGGGTGGAGCTTCAGAAACAATACTGACTTGGTGATTGGGAGATAGGTGGAGGGTGGAGCTTCAGAAACAATACTGACTTGGTGATTGGGAGATAGGTGGAGGGTGGAGCTTCAGAAACAATACTGACTTGGTGATTGGGAGATAGGTGGAGGGTGGAGCTTCAGAAACAATACTGACTTGGTGATTGGGAGATAGGTGGAGGGTGGAGCTTCAGAAACAATACTGACTTGGTGATTGGGAGATAGGTGGAGGGTGGAGCTTCAGGCCAAAACTAAAAATGACAACATAAACATCAGTTGAGGGCTGCAACTCCTCTTTTTAAACTGGAATATCCTGGCTTGAGTGCTGTTGTCAGTGACATAAGTATTTGAAATGAACATGATTTTTAAATGTCTGTTGACATATCGGGGTCATTTTATGATTCGTTGTATTATTTCTCTTACATACAGCTCCTTTAAATCTTTCACAACCCAGCTGTCCCCCGTTACTTCAGGTGTGCCCCAGGGCTCTGTCCTGGGGCCCCTCTTACTACTGTCATTTAGCAGACGCTTTTATTCAAAGCGGCTTACATCTGAGACACACACACCATGGAGCAATTAGGGTTAAGGCCTTGCTCAGGGGCCCAAGGTGGTTCATCTTGGTTGCCATTCCGGGACTTGAACCTGGGTCCTCCAGACCCAAGCCCACCTCTGTAGCCACTAGACAACCACCCCCCTCCTCTTTACGACCTACCTCCGTCCCCTTGGTGATATCTTCCGCAAAAACAACACCAACTCCACTGTTCTGCAGATGACACCCAGCTCTACCTGACAGTAAATCCACCCCCCCCTCCCTCACCGACCACATGGCACAAATCAAGATTCTCCTTATTGGTACAAAACCAACACCGTCCAAAACTGACAGATTTTATCTTGTTATTGAGCCGCTGGGTGGCACAGTGGTTTAAGCAGGCGGCCCATGTACTGAGGCTACAGTCCTCCTGCAGCGGTTGCAAGTTCGAGTTCCGGCCTGTCACCTTTTGCTGCATGTCATCCCCATTCTCTTTCTACTCTCTTCCTATCTACAACAATAATAAAGGAGTAAAGGCCACTAGAGCCACAAAAAAATCTTAAAAAAAACAAACATCCTTAATTAAAAAAAAAAAAAAATTTCACCTGTTATTCACAGTTACTCTGTTCCCCCATCCTAACAGGTCAGGGTGTCACCCCCCCCAAATTTTAACTTGCTTTCATATATTGTATATTATGTTTTTTTTTGCTTTGTTTTTTATATAAATAGTATGGTACAGCATTTTATGGTATTATAGATTCATTGTTTTCACATTGAAACGTGAGTGCTGAAAAGGTGCCTATAAATAAATCTATTATTACTATTAATTACTGATGACCAATTGCAGTTGATAGACATAAAAGGCAGGCAAATTCATGACCGGTGCTTCCATACAAATGGATCAGTACTTGGATATTTATGACATGATGACATATTTATGACATAACAGGCAAAAACCTGCAGTTTTTACTGTTTAAATATTTTTCTATCTATAATTTTTTTAGTTTATATATTTTATTTACTGTATATACTTGCTCTAAGACCAGGGAAACAAATTTCGTTCTTTGTCATATCTAATGTGTTGGAATGACAATAAAAACTCCTTCAATCCTTGAAGCAGAGAGCTTGATGGTTTTCATGATGGTTCAGTTCTTCTTGAACAACTCCACAAGTTTAACCCAGAAACTGTGACCAACACGGCCGGCTGCAGGAAGTCTGCAGAGTTACTTGTAACTGTGACAAATCAAAAAAACTCACCGTCTTCTCCCTGTGCATGCACTCGTAAAAGTCCTCAAACTCCAGCTTGCACTCCTTCTTGGCTCGGATCTGACCGATGCCGTCAGCACACTCCACCCACTCCTTCTCGAAGGCGTGGCAGCGCGCCGCCCGTTTGTGGGGCTGCGGCCCGCTCTGCAGCACCATCCAGCGGTCTAGGTTGATACCGAGCCGCGACTGCAGGTCCACAAACGGCATGATGCTGGTGGAAGACGGAGAGGAAACAGTTACGGCCACAAAAGAAGAAGTTTGACATCTCAGAAAATGTATTTTTACATCAACAAACGATAGGTTTCTACAGCAAACCAATCAGTTTAGTGTCACTGGCTCTGATGCACTGTCCCTAACGGATCAGACAGCACTCTCCACATCGCACTTATAAAGATATGGAACATATTGGTGTCAACACTGAGCTAAGCACTGTTGCATCTTCAGTCCAGTCTGTTGTCCAGGTGAACAGGTATTTATACTCCGTCCTCCTCCACCTCAATTTCTTCTTAACCCATGATGGAAAAACTATTTGTCTTGATCCTGGCTCTCCTAAAATCCATAATCACCACCTTGGCCTTGTTCACATTCAAGATGAGATGACTGTTCCCGCACCGTGCCACAAAAAAGTCCACCAGTTGTCTGTACTCAGTCTCTTATCCATCAGTCAGTACGTTTACATGCACCAATAATACGTCATGTTTAGGGTGATTTATGGTTTGAGCTCAGTGGAAAGTGGAAAATAAAAACAGAAGTGGATTTCCCTCTAAATAAAAGTATCTAACTCCTTTCAAGAAGTATTAAAAAAAAAATCAAAACATGAGTGTTGATACATCTGACTTTAATCTGTCATTATAAACTAACTAAATCCAGCTTTCTTTAATTACATTTCCGGCCCTGTTTCTCCGATTCATCCAAAATTCATGGTGAGTCTCACTTACAACCTGATTATTTTAGTAAAAACCGCAGACTTGAGCTGTTGTTCGTAATCCCTAAAACAACATTTTGAGAGTCTGTCCGTCCATTGGTTTAGATCAGGGGTGTCGGACCCCATTCCTCGAGGGCTGGTGTTGTGCCAAAAAGTGATTGCCTGCCAGAATCTGATTTCTTCTGATTTCTGGCCACGGGAGCGCGCACAGCAGCCCGTTGAGCGATAGCGCTAAAACGTCAGATTTTCAGATTATGAAGCTCAAGAATGAGATCAAGTCATATTTAGGCAGAAACAACTTTTCATTAACTGTATTTGGCCTTCAATCAATTTTTGGCAGGGGAAAATGCTTATTTTGTGTTGTAATGGTCCTTTAAAAGAGTTAAAAGCAATCCTGTGAGCTCTAGTGTTTATATTATGAAACTCAAGAATGAGATCAAATCATATTTAGGTAGAAACAACCTTTCATTAACTGTATTTGACCTTCAATCAATTTTTGGCAGGTAAAAAGACCCATTTTCAGGGGAGAAATCAGATTCTGGCAGGCAATCACTTTTTGGCACCACACCGGTGTCCTGCTTGTTTTAGATGTGTCCCTTTTTTAGCACACCGTGATACAAGGAGCTGTGTCATCAACAGAACTATCCAGACTTTGATGACAAGCTGGTGACGATGATTAATTAGAATCAGGTGTGTTAAAGCAGAGAAAACATGCAGAACACCGGCCCTTCTGGGATTCAGTTTGACACCTGTGATGGTCTTGACTACAAGTTTGATTACAGGCAGGAGACTTTATGAAGTGTAGAGGGAATTACACTATTTAAGTTTGTTTTTCTTTCCTATTTACATTTTTGCACAAAGACCGGTTCAAAATACTAAGATAAACATATTTATGACTTGTGATGATGATCCTACAACACTAAATACTGCAGATTCCATCATAAAACCCTCTAAAACCGGGAATTCATCCATCACTACACTGTGCAATCGTCCAATGCGTTATTTTTTATTTTTAAAGTTGTTTAATGCCACTTTATACGCGTTTTTAGTCATTTTAAACGCCTTTAAGGCGAATTAAAAGGTAAGACTTTACGTCACCTGAGGATGCTAACAGTTAGCCGCGCAGCTAACGGCCGTCTGTTTGAAATCATTGTTTACGTCTCCAAAAAAACATTTGAACAGGAAGATAATCACGTTTTAACTGAGATGATAAACGTTGTATTAAAACAGCTGTTTAATTAAAGGACATTTTGTCAGTTTCTCCGTCAATGTCAGTCTGTTTGCTTCTAACTACAGTGCAGTCAAACCTGCAGCTTTGCTTTTAAAGAGATGTGATTTATTCAAAAATGTCTTATGAATGAATGTCTTATCAAAAAAGTTGTGAATTAAAAGCTTGTTTACCTTGTTTGTTGTTTTTCTCACTTTAACCTTCTTCCAGCTGCAGATTTACGGCTCCACACGCTGCCGTAAAAAGGTTCTTCTTCGGGGTTTATTGTTGACAGAAGCGCCACCGCCACCTGCTGGCAGGACGCTGGAACTGCACCCGGACAGACTCCCATCTAATGGAACTTTTCCACCAGCACCTACTCGGCTCTACTTGGCCTGGTTTCTTTTCCACTACAATCCAGGACCTGGAGCAGAAGTAGGAGGTTGGAGCCAGAGTCGGCGGCAGAACAGATCTAATTGGGGGGCACATAATAACCAGCGGTGGGGCACAAACTGCCGTTCAAGAACGCAATATGATGTAAATGCTTAATATGAGTTTGCCATCAACGATCACAGCAAACCAGTTTCAATTACACAACATACTGCAAAATCTCTTTTTAATACACACACACACACACAAGTGTATTGTGCACCCAAACTGCAAAAAAACAAAAAACAACGACGTACAGGCCACGTCTCTCCCTCCCTCCCTCGCCCTCTCCATCTCTCTCTCATACAACGCATACACATAAAAATGTGAATGGTGAATCTCCAAATTTAATTTGACGAAATTAGACAGACCAAAACATTCCACATTTGCGTAATAATAAACGCCAAGGCTGGCGCCATGAAGTCAATTAAATGCATGTCTCACCTTTAGAAGAGTTGCACATCTTAATTTTCCTATTTCACCATAGATCACACTTTGGGAAGCCTTCTTTATATTTTAGCGTTATTTCCGCGTAGATAAGAGTGAGTTTGATGCTCCTTAACAAGTTTGGTCCGCGGATCAACATCAACCCAGCGAGCCCTTGCTCCCGGTGGGTGATTTATGGTTCTGCGTCACACCAACGCAGACCAACGGCGTAGGGTACGCGGCGACGCACACCGCACCGCGACCCTACGCCGTCGGCTACGCCATCGATTTAACGCGGAACCATAATTCAGGCGAAGCTGCAGTCTGTCTGCGCTGATACTGACACACCAGGTCGGAGCGGATTTGGTCATGATGTTTAACCTGTGTTTTGTGATTAATAAGCACGGGTTTTAATTAAATGTAATTTACGAAGGATGATTTCACGTTCAATAAGATAAGTAATCAATAAAATACAAAGTTTGGCACAAAGGCTTGGCCTGCTTGTGGGCGAGTGGAGGGGGGCACAATAACTCATTTGGGTGGTCATGGCCCGCGGATGACCCCCCCATGACGCCGACCCTGGTTGGAGCGAAGCTGCTGTGACGTATTTGATCGTGTGATCTAAAGGAAGAAGATAACAACACTAAAGATGTAGAACCTGGAGGAGATGATATATGTGCTGCTGGGTCTGTGGCTTGTGAGAGAAGCTTCAAGCGGCGACGCTTCTTAATTTTCCGTTGGTAGCCGTGATGAGCAGCTTTGAAGTGACAGAGCGCCTGGTGGATCTGGTCGTTCCTTATCGCCCGTCTAGATCCCTTTTTAATTTTCTCCTCAGCCACCAGGTTTATGAACATCTGCACCTCGGAGTTGGATCAGAACAGACGTCTGCGCTGCCATTGCTGGTTGAATAAAATGAACAAGAAGCCGTCAGAGTCTCTCTTTCTCTGATGTCACATCCTGACTCAGACGTCTGACTCCAACCCCCCGACCAATCAGTGGCCTGTAGTGTGATGACGTCAGATACAGCCAGACTCAGCCGCTTAGAACCTCGGCAGAGTAGTTAAAGAAAAAGTATCTACTCGGCACATTAGACCCCTAGTGGAAAAGAACCAAACCGAGTCGAGCCGGGCTGAGTAGGTGCTAGTGGAAAAGCGCCATAAGAAATACAAACCCACAACCAAAATAATCAGGACTCATGGAAGAACGCTTCATAATAGTCCAGTGTTTGGTTCTGAGTGGTTCTTGGCTGGTTATAGTTGTGTGTTTTGGGTAATTATCCTGTTGGAGGACCCATGACCTGCGACCTGCGACCGAGCTTTCTGATACTGGACAGCATGTTTTTGTCCAGAATGTCCTGATGGTCTTCAGAGTTCATCGTACCGCCACAGATTCAAGATCCCCGGTACCAGACGCAGCAAAGCAGCTCCAGAACAGAACCGAGCCTCCTCCATGTTTCACAGCAGATCCAGTTTTCTTTTCCCTGAAGGACTCATTTGTGTCTGTGAACATAGAGATGATGGGACTGGTCCAAAAGATCCAGGTGTGTCTCGTCTGTCCAGAGGAAGTTCTCCCAGAATCTTTGTGGTTCGACAAAATGGTTTTAGACAAATTCCAGTCTGGTTTTTTCTTTTTTTTCCTTTTTTTCTTTATTTCCCTTTTTTTCTTCTTTTTTTTCTTTTTTCTTCTTTTTTTCCCTTTTTTCTTTTTTCTTCCTTTCCTTTTTAATCTCGACATTTCGACTTTTTTCTCGACATTTCGACTTTTTTCTCAACATCTCGTCTTTTTTCTCGACATTGACTTTTTTCTCAACATTTCGACTTTTTTCTTGAGATTGTACTTCAACATTAATCTCGACATTTCGACTTGTTTCTCGACATTTCGACCTCTTCTCAACATTTCTTATTTTTTCTCAACATTTCGACTTTTTTCTCGAGATTGTACTTCAACATTAATCTCGACATTTCGACTTTTTTCTCGACATTTCGAATTTTCTCTCGACGTTTCAAATTTTTCTAGAAGTGCATAATGAAAAAAAAATCTTCCCATAGTTATAACTAATATAGAAACATGCAGCATGTGTTGCCTTCATTCTAAGGTTAATACAAGACTTTTCATTTTTTGCGGCTCCAGACATATTTGTTTTTTGTATTTTTGGTCCAATATGGCTCTTTCAACATTTTGGGTGGCCGACCCTTGTTCTGGACTCTTTGATTTCCGTTCGTATCATCTGTCTCTTCAGTTTGTCCTCAGGTGTCCTCTTGTGTCCACGTCCGGGGAGGTTGTCTCAGTCCTGAGAAGCCTCAACTGGTCTAACTGTTGCCATGGTAACATCCAGCTGCTTGGAGACGGTCTTCTAGTCTTCAATATGCGGGTCTATAAGGTTCTCCTCATCTCCTCAGACAACTGTGTCCTTTAGTTTCTCTGCTGTGATGAACACCGTCATACTGAACAGTAGTGTTATTATGTTTTGTAGTTTAGCAACATTTTAAAACAGTGTTATAATTTATTATCTTGTTCAGATTTGAGATATTTGTGGGTTGTGGCTACAAATCAACCATCAGTTATCCTGAAAAGCTGCAGGTCGTCGTGACACCCGTGTTTCAGTCAACGGTGACTGAAACCACATTCCTCCAGTCTTTGATGCAGTTTTAATCTGTTTTATGTCTGTGAGTTAGGCTGCTATGTCTGATTTAGAGATGACACTTTTCTTTAAATCTTCTCTGTGAATGTTTTGTTTTTACACCTTTTTTCAGTTTCAAAATCACAAAAAGGGAAAACTGACTGAGGTGAAAGTTACATGACGCCCCCTCAGGCAGGTTTCACAACAGCCTCGTAGGAGCGCGTTATTGTCTAGTTCTTGTTTCGGGGACTTTCCAAACAGACTTCTTGTAAAAGGCTTTTACTTTTTGTAATATTACTTTACTGACCTTATAAAATCTGTCTTATTTTTTAATTCAACTCCAAATGTTCAGGATTCCTCCCCAGTGGAAGAAGTGAGCTTTAACAGGATGTGTGAGCTTCACTTGCAGGATTTCCTTTAACAGAAAAGTTTCCTTTTCCAGTAAAATGTTTAAATATTTAAACCAAAGTATAACACATTCACCACTGAGCTGTTTATAATCTTATAGTTTAACTTTATCCTTCTGCTGCTTTTTGAGGCTGAATTATTTTAATTTTCCGATATTTGTTGGAGGCAAAGTCTGATCAGTTTGAGCGTTTAAAAAAAATAAATTAAAAAAAAAAATCAGATTTTTAAAATCTTCTGTTCTTTTCTAAGAAATCTCTAGAGGAATAAATATATTTTTCAGTTATTAAGTTATATACATTTGTACAGTTCAACATTAATAGAGCCATCGTGTGTCAAATGTTTTCTCTATGTAGTTTTACCACCACCTGGCCACACGAGGGCAGCACCTCACGTAAATGTGGAGGTATGAAAAGTGATTTTGCATTTTGGGGTGGATTTGACATCAGAGCTGTAAATTAAGATCTAAGAGAGGGAAATTACTTTCATCTTGAAGCTTGTGGCTCGTTGTGCCGTACGTTGTATTAACGGACCGTGACGACTCGTTCCAGGTTTACAATCAACGACAAAACTCTGCTTTGGTGCAACATTAGTTTGTGTTTATTTATTCCCCCAAAAAAGGTCCACAGGTCGTCTTTCACAGCCCTGCATGTCCACGCCCACCCCAGCGGGGGAGGCGGTAACACTGACAGGAAACACACAAACAGTATCATAACACTTAAATATTGCTATCTATAAACCTTGTCAAATAAAGACAGGACCACCTGTGCTCTTCTCGGGACCCCGAACGCTTCCACACCCGTTCAGGACGTCCGGGTTTTCATCCGCCGGTACATTCGTGTGTTTCATCACAGACGGGCAGAAACTAGTGACACGTGTGGACCGGACAAAGCACCGCCAGGTCACGAAAGCAGCGAAATCCATAAAGCTAGTCTGAGATGATCCAGGCTCCCGAGAGAAACTCGGCGAGGAGCCTTCGTTGAACAGAAGCACGGAGGTGATACAAAGCTAACGAGAAGAAGAGCTCGGTGGCGTCTGAAGTGTTTGGCTCCAAAAGTGACACCGACTTAAAAAAAGAAATATAGAAAAGAAAAACAAAAACACTGTAAGTGAAGTCCAGTTCTTGCATCACAGCATCGATAAAGAAATACAATAAAATAAAACAAAAAGCACATTTCATGTCTTTTAAGACAAAAACGGACAAAGCTCTTGTAGAGTTACATCCAACATAAAAGGCCCTCTGGTAAATTATTTATTTTGGTTGTACCACACATGCGCACACACACACACACACACACACACACACACACAAACACACACACACACACGCGTTTGTTTGCCACTCAAGTAAACTCTGTAACAGCGACAGATGATGGCAAGAAAAAAAAAGATAAATAAGATAAATTCAGGTAAAGTGCAAAAGTGCTCGTCAAATTAATTAATAAAAAAAAAGAAAAAAAGTGGGGCACAAAAATACATTCAGGTGTTGATTCTCTCACACGGACGACACTCATTCACACCAGAACCACCAGAACCAGTCGGGCTCAGCGGGCGTCGAGGAGGCGGGGGAGCAGCCCACCGCCGTCACATGACACAAACAAACAGCCGGAGAGTTCTGACAGCGAGTGGACAGCAGAGGAAGGATGGGAAATGCCCTCCATCCTCCGTCGTCACTCAGAAATCACTTACCCTGCCTTTAAAACGCGACTGGAGATGATTAAACTCCTTCATCCCTCGTTCTCTAATGAATTTCATCAGCAACAAAACTCTCCAGAAACAAATCTGAATTTGTCTATTTTCAATAAATACATATTATTTTTCAATTCTTAAAATAGTATTGCGGTAATATTATCGTTAATATTGTTATATTGTTAATATTATCGCAGAGTTTTTACCTGCCATTGTTTATGTAATAATTGCTCGGGGGTTTATGTTCTGGGTCTCTGGAAAGCGCCTAGAAAAAACTTTGTTGTAATAGACGCTATATAAATAAAATTGAATTGAATTGAATTAATATCTGAGATATCTCAGTTCCAATGTAAGAATCTAAACTGCTTTGGCTTGAAAGTATAAAATTTAAAAGATGCCCGTCTCCTTATTTCATCTAAAAACAAACATAACAAGATGACAGGATTTTTTTTTTTTTAAATCACTGTTTTTGATAAGAAACTGCATTTCATGCCATATTTGGCTCCGTAAAGATTTGATAAATTACTTTACGCTCTAATGAGATGTTTCCTAGATCTTCCATCCACACGTCTGTCTCATGCTTGTGATGCTTAAATAAGCTCCGCCCACTGAGGACGACGCAGCTGAAAGCTCCGGAAACATGTTTTATTTTACTTTTCTGGAAATATTTACCTTTAGTTTTAGTCATTTCTGCAATACTTTATCAGCGTCAGGAGTCTCTATGTTTCACCTGACAAATGTTTGGCAAAGCGGCGGGAATGAAAGTCCCGTGGCGTCTTGAGTTCCTCCACCTCGTCGTTGGAAATCATTTAAAACTAAAGTTAATTTGGAGAAACAGCAGGATTTTTTAGCCTTCTGGGTTTCTAGCAGATCTTTTAAGGGTTCCTGGAGGTTACGTCTGAGATTTGTGCAAAAAACAGCAGGACTCAAGTTTCTCCCTCAGCAGAGGACGGTGAAACGGCTTTTTGGCGGCCGATTTTACCACCGCCGCCTCAGAACTCCCTCAGTTATTTGTTAGTGCAGCATGGACTCAACTTTCAGTGTTCACCCTCCTCCTCCTCCTCGTAACAGAACATCGCCGCGCTCTCGACCCTCCCACGCAACAGCGGACTCATGCGGACTCGTGCACGGAAACAACAGACGACTCTGCTGCTCTGAAATATAAATAGAGGAAGGAAGGAAAATAAAGCCACAACAGTTTGAAAGTCCTCAGTCTTTCACGCGTCCTTCGCCGTCGGCAAACATCCCCGTCTCTTCTTTTTTTTTTTTTTTGCTTAAGTAGCCAAGGCATTGTGCACCGAGGAGTAAACATAAGTCATCATCTTACGAGTCTCAGAGGTAGAACCCTGACCACGAACTCGGAGAGGAGAGCCAGGTAGAAAGATAAGACAGACGGACAGACAGACGAGACGCCGTCTGGGTCGAAGAAGCAGCAGGCGAGAGATGAGGTGGGCGGGGATTGGGCGGGCCTTGGGCAGGTTGTGCGGTCCTCAGACGTAGAGGATGACGCCCTCAGACGTAGAGGATGACGCCCTCAGACGTAGAGGATGACGCCCCTCAGACGTAGAGGATGACGCCCTCAGACGGAGAGGATGACGCCCTCAGACGTAGAGGATGACGCCCCTCAGACGTAGAGGACGACGCCCTCAGACGTAGAGGATGACGCCCTCAGACGTAGAGGACGACGCCCTCAGACGTAGAGGATGACGCCCTCAGACGTAGAGGATGACGCCCCTCAGACGTAGAGGACGGCGCCCTCAGACGTAGAGGACGACGCCCTCAGACGTAGAGGACGACGCCCTCAGACGTAGAGGACGACGCCCTCAGACGGAGAGGATGACGCCCTCAGACGTAGAGGATGACGCCCCTCAGACGTAGAGGATGACGCCCCTCAGACGTAGAGGATGACGCCCCTCAGACGTAGAGGATGACGCCCCCTCAGACGTAGAGGATGACGCCCCTCAGACGTAGAGGATGACGCCCCTCAGACGTAGAGGATGACGCCCCCTCAGACGTAGAGGATGACGCCCCCTCAGACGTAGAGGACGACGCCCTCAGACGTAGAGGATGACGCCCTCAGACGTAGAGGATGACGCCCTCAGACGTAGAGGATGACGCCCTCAGACGTAGAGGATGGCGCCCTCAGACGTAGAGGATGACGCCCTCAGACGTAGAGGATGACGCCCTCAGACGTAGAGGATGACGCCCTCAGACGTAGAGGATGACGCCCTCAGACGTAGAGGATGACGCCCTCAGACGTAGAGGATGGCGCCCTCAGACGTAGAGGATGGCGCCCTCAGACGTAGAGGATGACGCCCTCAGACGTAGAGGATGACGCCCCTCAGACGTAGAGGATGACGCCCTCAGACGTAGAGGATGACGCCCTCAGACGTAGAGGATGACGCCCTCAGACGTAGAGGATGACGCCCTCAGACGTAGAGGATGACGCCCTCAGACGTAGAGGATGACGCCCTCAGACGTAGAGGACGACGCCCTCAGACGTAGAGGACGGCGCTCTCAGACGTAGAGGATAACGCCCTCAGACGTAGAGGATGACGCCCTCAGACGTAGAGGATGACGCCCTCAGACGTAGAGGATGACGCCCTCAGACGTAGAGGACGACGCCCCCTCAGACGGAGAGGACGACGCCCTCAGACGTAGAGGATGACGCCCTCAGACGTAGAGGATGACGCCCTCAGACGTAGAGGATGACGCCCTCAGACGTAGAGGATGACGCCCTCAGACGTAGAGGATGACGCCCTCAGACGTAGAGGATAACGCCGGCGTCGGTGGGACAGTGAAGGCCGTCGCTGGGCGTGGTCAGAGTCCGGCAGGAGGCGGGCTGCGGCGTCACTCGGCCCGCGACGGGGTAGCAGCTCTTGGGGTGCGGCGAGTCGCAGTCGTCCGACGTCAGCTCGGCGATGTCGTCCGACTGGGTGTCCGACATCTCCAGGTCGCTGCGGATGCTCTCCGGCTGCGCCAGGGTGACGTCCCGGAGCCCCTCTCCCGCCGACGCGCCCGCCGACAGCCCCAGCGCCGAGCCGGACAAGGCCCCGCCCCTCCGGGAGCTGCAGTCCTGTGGCTCCTCCCCTCCCGAGGCCGTCGCCATGGCGCCGGAGCACGGGTGCGGGGCCAGGTCCTCCTCGCTGGTCAGGCAGAGATGGCTTGGTTTGGTCTCGATGTCCACCTGGATCTCCAGGTTGTTGCAGTCCCTGCAGGGAGGAGAGGAACCAGGGGTCAGGTGATGTGATGGGGGGGTGGGAGGAGGAGAGGATGGGAGGAGAGGAAGGGGGAGGAGAGGATGGGAGGAGAGGAAGGGGGAGGAGAGGATGGGAGGAGAGGAAGGGGGAGGAGAGGATGGGAGGAGAGGAAGGGGGAGGAGAGGATGGGAGGAGAGGAGAGGATGGGAGGAGAGGATGAGGGGAGGAGAGGATGGGAGGAGAGGATGGGAGGAGAGGATGAGGGGAGGAGAGGATGGGAGGAGAGGATGAGGGGAGGAGAGGATGGGAGGAGAGGAGGAGGGGAGGAGAGGATGGGAGGAGAGGAAGGGGGAGGAGAGGATGGGAGGAGAGGAAGGGGGAGGAGAGGATGGGAGGAGAGGAAGGGGGAGGAGAGGATGGGAGGAGAGGAAGGGGGAGGAGAGGATGGGAGGAGAGGAGAGGATGGGAGGAGAGGATGAGGGGAGGAGAGGATGGGAGGAGAGGAGAGGATGGGAGGAGAGGATGAGGGGAGGAGAGGATGAGGGGAGGAGAGGATGGGAGGAGAGGATGAGGAGGGGAGGAGAGGATGGGAGGAGAGGATGAGGAGGGGAGGAGAGGATGGGAGGAGGAGAGGATGAGGGGAGAGGATGAGGGGAGGAGAGGAGGAGGGGAGGAGAGGAGGAGGGGAGGAGGAAAATATGGGATGAGAGAGGAGGATAGGATGGAGGAGAGGAGGGGAAGAGGGTAGGAGAAGAGGAGGATGGGAGAGGAGGAGGAGAGGAGATGGGAGGATGGGAGGAGAGGAGGATGGGAGGAGAGGAGGATGGGAGGAGAGGAGGAGAGATGGGGAGGAGGAGAGGAAGGAAAAGGGTAGGAGAAGAGGAAGATGGGAGAGGAGGAGGAGAGGAGGGAGGATGGGAGAAGAGGAGGAGAGGAAGGGAGGATGGGAGAAGAGGAGGAGAGATGGGGAGGATTGGAGAAGAGGAGGACAGGAGGAGAGGAGGAGAGGAGGAGAGGAGGGAAAAGGGTAGGAGAAGAGGAAGATGGGAGAGGAGGATGAGAGGAGGGGAGGATGGGAGGAGGAAAAGATGGGATGAGAGAGGAGGATAGGATGGAGGAGAGGAGGGGAAGAGGGTAGGAGAAGAGGAAGATGGGAGAGGAGGAGGAGAGGAGATGGGAGGATGGGGGGATGTGTGAGAGTAGCAGAGGAAGGGGGGATGTGGGGGAGGAGCAGAGGTCCTCTCACCTGTCGGGGAGGGTGTAGGAGGAGATGATGGATCCGGCCATTCCTCTGGTGCTGGCAGAGTCACTTCCTGCTCCCAGACTCCCCGTCTCTCTCTGGGCCGATTCCTTGGCCAGTTCAGCGGCCTGAACCTCCAACCTGGAGGAGCAGAGGAGGAACAGCCTGATCAATCACTGATCAATCAATCACTTCACCTGCCAACCTGATCAATCACTTCACCTGCAAACCTGATCAATCATTTACCTATAGATTGATAACATCAAGGACAATGGCTGCAGAGTAGATCTGGGGCAAAGTTCACAGACTTACCACTCACTCACTCACACACACGATAAATACACCTCCCTCATTCTTCAACACCAACCTGATCAATCATCTACCTGCCAACCTGATCAATCCCTGACCCGCCAGGTGAACACCTGAGAGCCTCCTCACTAGGGGTGGGCAAAAATATCGATATGGCAATATATCGCGATACTTTTCCAGCCGATTCAATATCGATATTCAAATTTTGAATATCGATTTTTTTTTTTTTTTTTTTTTAATATTTTTTATCCCCGATTTTTTTCCCATTATATCACCCAGTGCTCCTACCTGAGTGACAGTCCTGGGCATTGCCACTCTCTACCAACCCTGGGAGGGCCCTGCACTGAGCTCAGGTTTTATTTCACGTTTTATTTCATTTTATAATTTATTTTTTATATAACACAGTTGCCTGTCCTTAAAAGATGAAAAATAATGGACAGAGGTTTATTTATTTATGGATTTATATCTATACTGACTGATCACTGTGCCTGTCCTTGGTTTTAGTACCCATCTTTCTTGTGTTTATTATCATTTGCCACATAATTAAAGCAACCTCATACTAAATTTAATGTTAATTTCATATGATGTAAATAATATGAAAAACATATACAAATATGTTGTAACTTTAGCTTGTATAGTTATAATAAAACATTGTTTTGACTCAGTTTGTCCCATGAATTGTCACTATAATCTGATGAACGTGCAACTCGGATTTTAAGATCCATCACTATCATCTGATGTACATATATACAACTTGGATTTTAAGATGTGTAATGCATTTTTTTTTTTTTTTTTATTGATCTTTTTATAAGAAACAACATACACTTAAAACATGGAAACGTGTAGTCAAACAGACGCATTATACATTGTCTCCTTTTTTTTTTTTTTTTTTTTAAACACACAAAACCTAACAAAGGAACAGAGTCTCTGTAGCGTTAAAAAATAAATAAACAGATGAGCAAGAAATGAAACTGGAAATAAATAAAACATAAAAAAAAAAACAAATTAAGGAGATGAAAAGAAAATTAAGGGAGGGGGGGGTCAGTCGGTGGGTAGAGTCTTCAACGCGGTAAAGTGGTCTATGAACGATTGCCATTTGCGAATGAATTTAGCTGAGTTGCCTTTTACAGAGTATCTCACCTTCTCCAATTTAAGAAAAAACATAACATCACTAAGCCAAATAGAAATAGACGGGGACCTGGGGGATTTCCATAAAAGTAAGATACGACGTCTTGCTAAAAGGGATGTGAAAGCCAATACTTCTGACTGTGTGTGGCTGATATGTGAGGAGTCAACAGAGAGTCCGAATATTGCTAAGAGAGGGGCCATAACAACTTTTTTACCCAGAACTTTAGACATGATCACAGAATAATCACTCCAAAATTTCTGTAACCTAGGACAGGAGAAAAACATATGACTTAAATTGCAGGGAGAACCCTGGCATCTGTCGCATAAGTCTGCAACATTCGGATATATTTCCGATAATCGGGATTTTGATAGGTGGGCTCTATGCAGCACCTTAAATTGAATAAGTTCTAGTCTAGCGCAAGGCGTGCTAGATCGTATGCTACCGATAGCTTTATCCCACAGCTCCCCTGTGAAGTCAAGGCCCAACTCTCGTCCCCAACCCTCCCGAGCTTTATCTACAGAATGATCATCAAATGTCATACACAGTGCATATATCTTAGATATCAGAGACTTTTGACTGAGTTTCATAGTTAGAAGATCATCCCACGGTTGGTTCGCAGGAAGGGAAGGGAAGCATGGAAACAAAGCAGAGGCGCAGTGTCGAAGCTGGAAGTAGCGAAACAAATGGGAGGCAGGCAAATTGAACTTTGACCTCAGATCTGAGAATGTGGAAAAGATACCATCCTTATATAGATCCCTGAAGTGCTTAATGCCCCGGTTGTACCAAATCATAAAAGTGGTGTCTATTAGTGATGGAGGGAACAGATGATTCTTAGTAACAGGTGTATAGATGGATGGAGAAGCAAATTTAAAGTGGCGCCTAAACTGTGACCAAATCTTAAGGGAGGAAAGCACCACAGGGCTATTTGTAAACTTAGAGGGATTCAATGGTAAAGAGGAGGAGAGTAGGGCCATTACAGAGGATGAAGAGAGTGACTGAGCCTCCAATCTGCACCATAATAACTCAGGAGACTGAAGCCAATAAATTAGTTTGTGAATATGCGCTGACCAATAGTAAAGCATAAAGTTTGGTAGTGCTAGACCCCCATTAAATTTAAATTTTTGGAGAAGCGAATATCTCACTCTGGGTGTCTTACCGGCCCATAAAAAGTTGGAAACAATTTGGTCAAGTGATTTAAAAAAAGATTTTGGTAGAAATAAAGGAGTGCATTGGAACAAAAAAAGAAATTTAGGCAATACAGTCATTTTCACTGTGTTAATTCTTCCTATCAGTGACAATGGTAGGGAGTTCCACCTCTGTAAGTCCGCCTTCACTCGAGTTACCAGTGAGGAAAAATTAGCGGTGAAAAGAGAGGGCAGAGTGCGGGTCACATTAATCCCTAAGTATCTAAAGCCCGACGGGCTGAGTTTAAAGGGGATATCAGATTGTTTGAGTTGTAAAGCAGAGGAGTTTATGGGGAAGCATTCACACTTGTTAAGATTGACCTTATAGCCGGAGAAGGATCCATAATTCTTCAACAGAGATAATATTGGTGCAATGCTGGTTAAAGGGTCAGATACATATAAAAGGAGGTCGTCTGCATAAAGTGACAATTTGAGTTCCACATTGGACCTAGAGACTCCGCGAAATAGAGGAAGAGTTCTTAGAGCAATTGAAAGTGGTTCGACGGATAGAGCGAATAGCAAAGGGGAGAGAGGGCAGCCCTGTCTCGTGCCACGTGATAATGTAAAATAAGTGGAGTAGTTGTCATTGGTGTGAATGCTGGCCTGAGGGGAAGTGTAAAGAAGTCTAATCCACGATATAAACCTGTGTCCAAATCCGAATTTATGAAGTGTTGCAAAAAGATAGTTAAATTCGACACGATCAAACGCTTTTTCAGCATCAATTGCGATAACAACTTCAGGGAGTGGAGAAGAATCTTTAGGTGTAATGCATTTTTAAATTTTTCGGTGAACTATGTAGAATATAATAATCGGGATATCGCATAATCGGGATATCGCAATGTGTATTGTATCGTGGCTCAAGTATCGTGATGCGTATCGTATCGTGAGGTCCTTCCCAATACCCACCCCTACTCCTCACCTGTTGTACTTGCCGGCGCGGGCCCCCAGGGCTCCGCGGGCCCCCAGGGCCCCCCCGGCCAGCGTGTTGAAGTGCGGCGTGTCCCCCAGGGTCCCGGGGGCCACGGACAGACCCTCGCTGGGGGACGTGGTGCTCAGGCCGCTGACGGCGCCGTCCAGGCTGCTCTCTCCGAGGCTCGGGGACTTGAGGGCTCGCCACGCGTCCGCCACTGCACACCAGACCACAACCGTTAACGCCGTTAACGCCGTTGCTACGGCGACGCGTCACACCCAGTTCAGCGTCCTCACCTGTGATTGGCCCGTCGTCCTCGTCAAAGTCGATCCGCACGCCGCGCCCCTTCCCGCGGCTCACGCCGCAGCCGCCGCCCCGACACAGAGAGATGGGAACCACGCCGTAGACGTAGGCCAGCATGATGGGAACTCCGATGCCTGGAGAGAATACGGAGATGAACGGCGTGGAAACAAACGTAGAGATGATGGACGGATGGATGGATGGATGGATGATGGATGGATGGATGGATGGATGGATGGAAGGATGAATGGATGGATGGATGGATGGATGGATGGATGGATGGAGAGACGGATGGATGGATGGATGGATGGATGGATAGATGTATGGATGGATGGAGAGACGGATGGATGGATGGATGGATGGAGGGATGAACAGATGGATGGATGGATGGGAGGATGGATGGATGGATGGAAGAATGGATGGACGGCTGGATGGATGGATGGATGAACAGATGGATGGATGGATGAACAGATGGATGGATGGATGGATGGATGTGTAGATGGATGATGTGTGGATGGATGGATGGATGGATGTGTAGATGGATGATGTGTGGATGGATGGATGATTGATGCATGAACAGACAGGTGGATGAATGAATGAATGAATGAATGAATGCATGATGTGTGGATGGATGGAAGGACGGATGGATGGATGGATGGATTGATGCATGAACAGACAGGTGGATGGATGAGTGAATGGATGGATGGATGGATGGATGAATGAATGAATGGATTGATGCATGAACAGACAGGTGGATGGATGGATGGATGGATGGATGGATGGATGGATTGATGGATGGATGGATGAATGAATGAATGGATGGATGGATGGATGGATGGATGGATGGATGCTGCGCCTCTTACCGACGCTCACAGCGGCCACGACGGGCGCGGTGATGATTGACAGGGCGACGCCGCCGGTGACGGCCAGGTTCCTGCGGTGACGAGACGTCTTCTTCAGCTCGTAGTGGGCGTGGATCTGCCGCGGGAGGTCAGAGGTCAAAACACTAAAACTACCACGTCCCAGATTCAGCTTCTGGAGCCAGAAGATTCCAGCAAATGTTTGGATACATTTTAATATTAAATCACATCAGGAACTGATGGAAATGATGATGTTTGATGCATCTCTGGAGAAACATACCATAATTTTCACAATTTTCAAATCTATATCATACCTCACACTAACTTCCGGTGTCAGCTATCGCTGGCAACGATGAACCAATCAGAGAACAGGACGTAGTACGACGTTTACCTCCTCCACTTTTTATTGGTGGATTTGTGGAAGACGAATGATTTAAAATGTGAGTTTATTTGTCTGTTTTAGTTACAACTGAACAATATTCTTATTGAGTTATTGTGAATACGTTCGACTAACCTGACTGTTTTGTTTGTCTTTATATGTTTAATCATGCTCTTTATGTATGAAAATAGACCCGGTCATTGATAATGTGCCTCATGGTCCACAAAATACGGTATTTATATCATTAGCAATCAAAATGAACTAGACATCAGATTAATATCAAAAAGAAGAACAAGCTGAACCAGTTAAATAAAGATCCACCAGAGGGCGCCAGAGCACCTGCTGTCTCCTCCACATGCAACACAAAAAGCTTGTTTGACAATTAAACAACCACTTTTTTAAAACCCTCACACAAAAATGATGATACCACCAGGAGGAAGCTGCTTGCAGCAGAGAAGGCAAACGCGTGACCTGATCGTGAACAGCGCAGGAAACAAAAGGAGGCCAAATTCACAATTTCAGATCTCTTTTTTCAGACTAAATCCTGTCTCTTATTTCTCCTCTGCCTCCAGTAAACATCGCTGCTTGGCAGTTTCTTGTATCAGCGCCTCAGGTGACGCTTGAGGTCGGTGGAAAGTCACAGAAACGGGAAGGAAAACAGTTTGTTTTGTTAATGAAAAAAGGGCGGGCGAAATGGAAATCTTTGCAAAAGTGTGAGTTCCAGATAATCAGAACTTCTGCAGAATGACCGCGTGCGGTTTTTTCTACTTCTGGTTCCTGCAGCTGTTAGAGATGCTGTGGAGATAAAACTCTAATGAGCTGACGGTAAACGTCGGAGAAGTGTTGCACAATGTGAGACGTCAAACGAGGGAAGAGATGAAAGTAAAAAGGTCTGTTTTCTAAAGTCTGCACACATCAGCTAACGAGAACTGAAGAGTTACCGTCCTACTTTTTAAAAAAAAAAACGCCTTCAGTGTTCACTTCTGAGAAAGAAATTAAAATCTAAGGATCGATAGAAAGATAACCGGAGACACTGACGACTTGTTGAGCACTCTGACATCACAAACCCAGATCAGAATCATGCATTTCTTCCTAATTTCACGTCTAACTCAAAGCTCAGAGTGTAAAAAGAACTAGACAACCACCTGTGATGTCACCAGCAGAGTCAGCCGACGCCCCCATATCGGCAGGAGATGATTCCCGACCCCTGGTTCATCCAAAAACGGGTCACCACAAGCTAGCTGTTTTAGCTCGTGCTTAGCTACGATGCTAACCAGAAGGCTACCACGAATACTGCGAGAGGTAGCATCCGACGAGCTCAATGTAATGACTCCTCCTCTTAAAAAGTTCCTGGGCGCCAGAATAAAAACAGCCCACTGCTACTAGTCTAACTAGTGATGGGTTAAAAGCAGAGGACACATTTCAGTGTGTTTCCATGTATACTGACAAATAAAGTGGTTATTATTAGGGCCCGAGCACTTACAGTGCGAAGGCCCTATTGTATCTGTAGGAGTTCTCGTTCTCGTTGTTTTTATTTTTCTGACGAAATGAGGGCCTTTTTGCCCCCCTAAACGTGCCCCAAAAGTCAACAAATTTTGCACGCAAGCCAGGCCTGGGGAAAAATTTGATATTTAATGGTTTGCATTAATGGGCGTGGCCTAATGGCTCAACAGCGCCCCCTAGAAAACTTTGTGCCTCAAGCCCCACAATACGGTTTGACGTACATGCACGAAAATGGGTACACACCTGTATCATGTCGCAACTTACTTGGCGCCATGGCCAGGAAGTCGGCCATTTTGAATTAATCGTGTCATTTCGGTGCAATTTATGCCACTTCTTCGGCCGTTAATTCGACCCGAACCGTAACGTGCACCCAGGAGTGTTATACATCAAAATGTGCGTCTCCATCCTGCGACGACGCACATTACTTTTCTCAGTCAAAAGCGTTACCGTGGAGACGCTAGACGCCAAAAAACGCGCCCCCCCCCTTCATCTGGTTGGTCCATACAGATATAACTTTGTGCCTCAAGCCCCACAATACGGTTTGACGTACATGCACGAAAATCGGTACACACCTGTATCATGTCGCAACTTAAAGAAAAGTCTCTTGGTGCCATGGCCGAAACCGAACAGGAAGTCGGCCATTTTGAATTAATCGTGTAATTTTCGCGCAATTTATACAATTTCTTCGGCCGTTAATGCGTCTCGAACCCGTGTTATACATCAAAATGTGCGTCTCCATCCTGCGACGATGCGCATTACTTTTCTCAGTCAAAAGCGTTACCATGGCAACGATAGACACCAAAAAGCGCGTCATCTGATTGGTCCATATTTGATAGTTCCTACTTTCTGCCAAAACTTTCGAATGGTTTGACATAAAGACTCATGGTGGTGTCATAGGACTTAGTTTTGAGTCCTTGACCTTTATTGGTTAAAATTCCACGCGCGAGGGCCCATTCATCGCTGCTTGCAGCTTTAATTAATATTATTATTTAAAGTGTAAAGACACGCCTTAAAGTGAGCTTTCATCATTGATCCTGCTTTATTTCACCTCAGGTGATTGTGTCAACATTTGAAAAAAAAAAAAAATTACATATGGTTCCTTTAACTCCCATTTCACCTGAAAAAAAGTAAAAAAGTAGCAGACCTTGTGAATCAAAGGGGTTAGAGTCAACGTGCTGACTCCTCTTAAAAAGTGTAAAGACACGCCTGAAACAGGAGCTTTCCTCCTCAGCGGCGTCTCACCTTGCGGCCGACGTAAACAGGGATGCCGATGACCATGGCGGGGACGGCGATGCCGGCGATGAGCGTGATGCCGACCGGCGCTCCGATCAGAGTCCCCAGCTGCCACAGGATCTTCTTCTTCCTGCTCCACGGCTTCTTGCCCCAAAACGTGCAGCCGGACGGACTGGTGGAGGGTGAGAGAGGGGGCGGGGTGAGTGAACGAGGATGAAAACGAGCCTTGCAGGTTGGGAAAACGCTCGGAAAGGACACCACACCTGAGGTAGTGCAGGTCGGAGATCTCCTTCATGCAGAGCCAGCAGAACTCGCAGCCGCAGACGGCGCAGGTCATGTGGTTGCAGCTGCCGTCGTTCATCTTGATGATGTAGGCGCCACAGCGAGGGCAGGGTTTGATGTCGTCAGCTGGAGACAGAGAGAGGAGACAAGATCAGCCCTGACAAACTTACATCTGTCTACATTTTTACCAGATTTGTGTTCTTTTTGTAACAATGAATCAGAATCATGCAAAACCAAATATAAAGTGAACTTTAATGGTCAATCATCACTTGCTTAACCCATAAAAATAGCCAGATTGATTTCATCTGAAGCTTACTGATTTTGTTTGGTGAATTTCATTCACACAAAAGTAAAGCTGCCAAATTGTTGTTTTATTTGTTTTTTTCATGTGAATTTAAATCATATATACAATCCCTAAGATATACAGATTCTGCAAAGAGTGATACAACAATTGAGATTCATGATAAGTGGTTTAATGAGGCGTAAAATGTGTATCTAGACTACAGTATATATATTTTTGTATTTATTGGTTTTGTTGATGTATGTTTTTTACCCTTCCTATTGTTATAACGTTTACTGTATATTTTCTATTTATGTATATATACACAGACACACACACACACACACACACACACATATACATAAAAAAAAATAAAAAAACATAGAAAAAAACATAGAAAACATAGAAAAAAATAAATAAAATCAGCTCTGATGATGTCGCACAAATCAATCAATACATCTGCTTTGAAAGGTGTGTTGATGAAGGAACATTTTCAGACGTGTCATCAGTCTGAAGGAGACTGTTTCTGTTTCCAGTGCCTCTCTGATCAACAAGTAGGCCACCAGAGGAAAAGCTGAGTCTCCCTGTGATTCATCCTTCGCATTGATTTTAAAAACAATTTAAGAGATCTGAGCACAATAACAGAGTCGCCGCGCGGCGGCAGACAAACGTTCAGGCTCCCCGGGAGACGCGAGCTCCGAGCTGGAGAGTACCGCCGTCTCCGACTTTAATTAGTCTGACAACAGCCAGTGTTAGAAAAAGCTTTACAATCATCGGCTTCTGCTTTTCACAGCAGGAATAAGCGATAAAACCCGCCACGACACTTCAGATGGATGTCAGAGGAAGATGACGCAAGAGTGTTTGCAGGAAGAATCAGCGGAAATCACGCAAACTTGACCCTCAATGCTCGGCTGCTGAAAACTTGAACCTGGGGTTCAAACATTTGTCCTTATTTTTATTGTCCTTATTTCACAAAACCTTTGAAAACACAGCTTTTAAATGCATTTCCTTATCTGGACAGCTGTTTTTTATCCTCTTTTTGGTTGATGTTCGTCTCATCAGTACCACTTTGACACGTCTCGGCCTCTCCGCTCTCCGTTTCGCCCTCACTTTCTTCCTTTCCTCTGTTTGTTTTCAATCATCTCACCCCCCCCTCCCATGTCATCTTCGGCGTCTCTCCCTCTACATACGGACGGATGGCAGTGCCAGCTCTGTGCGACTCATCCTGAGCCATCTGGATCATTGAAACTAGTTCTGATGTCTTCGTCCCCGAGAGGACGACTAAAACTGGAGAATCAAAGACGGATAGAAGCTCGCGGGATTTACTTAATGGGTGTTTAATCAAAGTAGGATTAAAGGCCGACATGGAGACGAAGGCGCTTGTTCGACTGGAGCTTCATCACCACAACAATTATGTTGAAAATCTAAAAAGTTCCAGATTTACTCAAACTTGGCCAAGAAAAAACCCAACCGATACTGGTGTTAAAATATCTGGGTTTCGTACCGTCGTTCTGTGGCAGCTGATGCCTGGGAAAAAAAGGTAACAGCGATATCTGAGATACCCCTTTTCCACCAAACCGGTTCCAGTGCTGCTTCTGGTTCACAACTTGTTCAACTTGAGAACCAGCTGAGAACCGGTTTACTTTTCCACAGCTCGGCTGCTAAGGGGAGTCACATCATTACGTCGCTGCAAACATCAGTTACGTCGCTGCGTTGGCCTGAAAGTTGCAGCAACAACAAGGTATCTGCTCTAACAGGACTTGGTCCACGTAGGTCCTCCGTGGACACATCTCTAAAAGACAGGTTGTCTCCTCCTCAGACCCATGATGCTTTGCTGCATCCAGATTCATTCTTATTTGAAAATGTCTCCGTCTCCCAATTTTGTTATTGCCGTTGGTCTTAACAACTCCGCTCTCTCCGCTTACGCAAGCGGTTCTTTCCTCTAGACCAGCAAAGAGTTGGTGCTACCTTGGAACCGGGTTTTCTGCCCCGGAGTGGTTCTTTGTCAGTGAAAACAGAAAGCCCGGTTCCAAACTCAGCACTGGCCCAGAACCAGCCATGGAACCAGTTTGGTGGAAAACGGGTGAGAGTGGGAAACGAAGTTTTTGTGTAATGTTTTTGTGTAATTTACTGCCTATTGGGCCTTTATTAAATAGCTATGACAAAGGCATTTCTTAAATTTGGTGTTTGGTTGCAGCGGATGGTGCAAGCGGAGGATGGAGACGCGTTGCACAACCCCAGCAGGAGGAGGAGAGTGTGAAAGACAAAATGCCAGAATCAGAACATTTTGATAAATGAGCCGCATGTCTTATTTTTTCATTGCATGTTTGTTTAGATTTAATCGATGCTCTGCAGCGTCCCCCTGGAGACAGACTGGGCTGGAAGATGGCAGCGTTCGGGGGGACGAGGACGGACTGCAACCATATATTTACAGTTAGGCTTAAAAACTTTCCACTGACGAAGCTGAGTCCCTTTAGGTTAGGTCTACACGTCTGGTGGATCCTCCATGATGCACCGGGTTCATTTATAACTCTTCATAAACGTTTATCCCTCACTAATCTTGCTCCTCTGTCTTGTTTCATCGTTTCATCCCTGGACGCATGTCTGCGGTTCTCTTAAACCCCTCACCGAGGCCTCCGGCGGCCCTCCTGGACATGCTGGAAGCCTCTTCTGGGAGTCTTTCCTTCCCAGCGTCGTCTACTGATGCTCATGAGGTGGGCTTTAATAGTAAACGCAATCTGTTGGGTTCTTTTCAGTTCTAATACATGAATTTCACTGAATTGGGACGAATTTGATTATAAATGGATCAAAAGTTATGTCCTTTTGGACTGAACTGGGCTGCATTATACCGATTTGAGAGTCTGACCTAAAGTTTTGCTGACATTGGAGACTTTTGAGAGGAGAAACTGAGACGTGAATAGTGTCTCACGCTTGGCCGAACGCCGCATGCTTCCCCGTAGAGGCGGGAGCGGCGAGGAGCTGCTGAATCAGACCCCCGACAAGCACCCGTCTGACAGGTGCTTAATAAAGTCTGACAGAGACAGAGAGGTGTGAGAGGTGTGAGGTGTGAGGTGTAGCGTCAGCGAGGCCAGGCGTTCTGAGGACTCACCGGGCCCGTGCTCCTGCGTGTAGCTGGGCGAGTGGTTGCTGTGGGTGTGCAGGGACTGCGCCCTCTGCTGGCGGGCCGAGTCGCACGTCTGGTTGGGGTGCCACGCCTGCTTGCAGTGGTAGCAGAACTCGGCGCCGCAGCCCTCTCTGCGACAGACCAGCCGGGGACAGCTGGCACAGCCCGAGGCGATGACAGCGAACCTGGGAGAGACACATGGAGGCAAATTAAAGGGCTGGAAGAGAGCGGGACAGAACCGGAGACGAGCCTGAGCGGACCGCAGGACCGGGGCGGGACTCGCACAGTCCCTGTAGAGCAGTGGTCCCCAACCTTTTCTGAAACGCGGACCGGTTTAATGTCTGACAATATTTTCACGGCCCAATCTAAAGGTGTAGCTAATAAAAACTAAATAAAATGACAAGATCGGCACTAAAAACGGTGGTATTTTCACTATAGTAATAATAATAAAACATAATTTTCGAAAAAATAAAATGAAATAATGGAAATTTCTATAAATGTGTTTTTATGTTTGTTTTCTCATTAACGTTATTTAAAGCCAGGCTTTTATTATTATTTATATATTCTTTTATTTTGAAGGCGTCTGGGAATGCTAAAGTGGAGCCTAACTGACACAAAAAGCACCTGCTGATGAGGATTTGTGCAAATTTTATGCCGTATTTATGTCCAGCTTGAGTTTGGTGGCTCATGTATTGTGGTTAACGGTAGCTTTATTGCAGACCGAGCGAGCAGCTGTGTCGGTCTGTATTTAAGTTAAATGAAACTTATATGAATGTAGAACACTATTTTATTTTATTCCTTTATAGCTCTTACGGTGCATCAGTCGGGGATGGTACAGAAATTATTTTTTCTTTCTGTGCGGCCCGGGTACCGGGCCGTGGCCCGGGGGTTGGGGACCACTGCTGTAGAGAGCATCTCTATGACCCCGTTTAACCTGTGAACAGTTGTGCATCCTTCCTGTCACCGAATGAGAAACTCAAACTCAAAAAATAAGCACTCAGGCAAAAGTCAAGATCACGAAACCTAAAAGGTCTCAGCAAGCTGTGATGACAGAATCAATAACCTAATTGATTACTGGCAACCCGGAGAGAGAGAAGTCAGAGACCAGACGAGGTCAGTCGATGAGGATTCACAGGACGATGGAGGAGTGAATGCAAAGATCGAGACACTGACACTCCTACGATATTCTGCAGAAGTGAACGAAGATGAAGCTGAAGGACTAGGAAATCAAACCGATCACTTATTTTACTCTGCTTGACACAACCTACAAAATAAAATCTAAATCACAGGTTCACAGTAGGTCACAGGAGCGTTGTGGGTGGGGTTTAGCGCCATCTAGTGGTGAAGTCACAGACTGCAACCAAAACCGGAGACCGAGCTTGTCGAAGCAGGTTAGAGTCGCTAGAAAAAATGTTAACGGTTTTCTTTCTTTATATTTAGAAATAAAGTGTTCATTAAAAACAACTTTTGTTCCCAGAGGTTCTAACGAAGAGACAGTTATTCCAGTTTTTCCATTTCTGCCAACAGAAACGAATAAATCACTGCCGAGCGGTGGCGGTCGGTCCGCTCGTCTGACACCACCCAGGAAGAGTTGACGGTCTTTGAAGATCTCCACCGACCCCCACGTCAAAATGTCCACATTTATCGCAGACATTAAACACATTAACCAGGTAGAACCATAAAGAGCAACATGTTTTGGGTAATAACGGGTGTGGTGGTGCAGATAAACGCCAACCCAGAACTGATGACCTCGGGTCTCAGTGGAGGTCAATCAAAAGGTCAAAAAGAGGCTTCAAAACCACCGTTACGGGGTGTTGTCCAGTTCTTTTTATACGACCTGTGATTTATAACCTAAATTTCCGTCAGCACACGTTTACATAAACACTGAGTTGGCTCGTTGATTCATTTCAGCACATTTACGCCTCCCAGAAGCTGTTGGACCAGAACCTGGGTCGAGTCTCGTGTGGAACTAAGACTCGCCCCAAATGTTACGACTGCCGGTGTTGCAAAAATAATAAAGCGATTATCTTGAGGCAAAGCTGTAAAATAAGTTTCCCCACTGAGGGAGAAAATAAAGGATTATCTTATCTTATGTGGTGAAGTAATAATGATTAAGTAGCGTTAGACTACATATACATGGGATTAATCAGGTCAGAATCAGCTGGAAACCAGACTTCCAGTACATTTTAGTGCTAAACTGGACCAACGACCGCCTGAGGAACCACCTCAAGAAAGCCTTGGAAGGTTTTTCCGATATTTGTACTTTTTTTTGTCCCTTTTTTTTCCTTTCTTCACGATATTTAGGTTTTGTGAAATTCCAACGGTGAAGAAAACAGGACTAATGAAAGCTTCACTCCTTCAATAACCATGAACGAAGATGGTTTGGGCCACAATTAATATCTTACTCTTCTACAAGCGTCATGGATGCCAGGGTATTTATTAATATAAATAGTGACATTTAGGGCATGTAGACACGTGCATTTGCATGTTTTCTCTGAGATTACAGACGACCCATGAGTTCATCAATACTTTGAGGATCTGTCACCACGAGTACCAGTCCTGATGGGCAAGATACTGATTTACAGGAAGCGAGTACCACAAAGACGTGTCACGATGACTTCAGCGTGTCATCTGACTCCCTGAAACCTGCGGTGGACTCAAACAGAAGCCTGAGAGACAGTTTCGGTCCACTTTCACGCCGCTAAGTGGGTGACAAGCTGGCGTGGGAGTGAAATCAGCAGAGGCGGGGACTTCAGCTTTTATTTGCTCCTACAAAACACGCTAATTATGGCACACAAAGAAAAAAATTAATTATAATATGAAGAAGAAAAGCACGGAAGGAGCGATAGACTTGTAATAGTTTTGCAGCTAAAGTCTGAAGTGTAAACTTCAGAGCTTGGACTTCATCTGACATTTTCTTCCTTTTGGAGTAAAACCATCGGATTATTTTAGATTAACTTGAACTCTGCTAGTTTGCCCCTGGCCGCCCGGCTGGAGCCGCCGAGGTCTGAAAACATGTAATGCACCAGACGGCACGTCGAGCTGCATTCAGGCGCTGCATTCAGGCGCTGCATTCAGGCGCTGCATTCAGACGCTGCATTCAGGCGCTGCATTCAAGCGCTGCATTCAAGCGCTGCATTCAGGCGCTGCATTCAGGTGCTGCATGGCACCGTGTATAAACAGCACGTCACTGCAGCCACCTTTGAGTGATATTTGAGCTTCTTTCGGGCTGTGAAGAGGTGCAACTATCCACAAAACGAAAGTAACAACCTCCCCGGGGGAGCTGATGCGCTGCTGTGTTATCAAGTCCGGCTGCAGGGCTTCGTTCAGGGCTGGGACACGGGGGGATTTAAAGGTCTCAATGTGTGTACTGAAAGAACGATGAAACAATCTTTAATCAATACCTTTAAGTACAGTCCACTCAGGTGGCTGTGAGTCCTCTCTCTCTCTCTCTGCCCCCATTTCTTGTCTCAAAACTGTCATTAAAAGCCTTCAGAGGCACAAAGTATTAAGATTTAGAGTCATGGTTCTGGTCGTGATCCGCCTCACCATCAGACTTCCATCCATTCGACCGTCACAAGCTCCCTGAATAAAACTTTAATATGTCTTTGTCCATCCTCCCTCCCTCCCTCCCTCCATCAGGCGACCTTCAGGGTCCGTCCCTCCTGGACCGGACCTTCAGCGCTCCGTAAGACGGATGAGTGTGCCGGGCCAAAAATAGAGATAACAATCCATCTTGAGGATGACTTGAATCTGCGTTTAAACGTTCACGTCAGTGATGACGGGACGCGAGGAGGGTTGGAGGGACATTTAGGGCCACAAGCTCAGGTGAGACGCAGGCAGAGGACCAGTACCGACACACTGACAGACGTGGAACCAGAACCGCAGGCAAACATCCAAACGTCTCTGCGAGGCCACTAAGGCTCCAAACTCACCACAGGGATGGGGCATGTTATCGATCCCCGTAATTAATAACTCCTGTTGCCCCAGCAACGCAGCCTCTCTGCTGCATTGATAGTCACCATAGCAACTGACAGACAAGAGCAGACGACAAGGAGCCAGTTCTGACTGGATCTTCAGGTCCGACAACCATGCGGGCCTTAACGCTACAAAACCAGGTTTCAGGGAGGTCGAAGGTCACAGTGATAACTGCAGGTCTGGATCCAGGCCCCTAGTGGTCAGTAGAGGAACTGTGGGTAAGACTTTATAATAACTATCTAATAGATCTAGAATTAGAATAACTAGAATAACTAGTTAATAGATCATTAGTAAACAGTTAATTAATAAGCTATTAATGAGTTGTGAAGTATTTGTTAACAGTCTGTTAAGGATTCATAATGATGCTTATAGATAGTTAATAGGTAATTAATAAACTGATAGTTAATGAGTTATAAATGACTTGCTAAAGCTACAGTTAACAGTTTGTTAAGGATTTATAACTGTGATATATTATAGATAGTCAATAGATAACTTACAAGCTGTTAATTAACGAGTTATGAATGACCTGTTAACTGTATGTTAATGATTTATACCTATATCTTATGAATTAGTAATAGATCATGAGTCATCACTTACTAATGACTTGTTAGGTATCAGTTAATGACTTGTTAAGAATCAGTTGATAGTTTATATACGTTATTGGGACGTTATTCTAAAGTTGCAACTATTCCTCATTTATTAATTGTTAGTAAATGAGGAATAGTTGCAACTTTAGAATAACGTCCCAATAACACACATAACCTAATACTTAACTAATATATTAACTCGCACTTTACAGATCAGTTGTTAATAGTTTGTTAACCCTCTACTAATACCAGTGAAACTTTGTAGAAAATCATTTATTAATGACCCATTCATTATCTATAAGCATCATTATGAATCTTTAACAGACTGTTAATACTTCAAAACTAATTAATAGCTTTTTAATTAACTGTTTACTAATGATTGACTATTAACTAGTTATAACGGATAGTTATTATAAAGTGTTACCGAACTGCAGGTCTGGATCTAGGCCCTAGTGGTCATTAGAGGAACTGCAGGTCTAGATCAGGGCCCCTAGTGCCCAGTATATCTAGATATCTGGGTTTTTTGGGGGGTTCTTTGTTAGTCTGATCCAGTCACGCCCTCAGACGGTCTGTTCACAAACACTTATCTTTCAAAGCTGTCAAGAAAACCAGGTCACATTTACATAACTTCCCCACAAGGCCGAGATGAGTCAAGTCTCTGCTTTAAACTCTCCGTTTACAGTTCACACCTTTTTCAGCGCGAAACACCTTCTCTACGAGCAACCAGCCGCGTGACGTCGCCGGCAGCTCCCAGACTGGATGTGTGTGTGGTTGTTTAGTGTGAATTTCCCTCGTCTCTCGGGCCCCGGATGTTTGTGGTGAATAACAATCAGGACTTCGTCAACATCGTCTGAATTAAAGAGCGGCTGAATCACCGCTGGCGTCAGACCGGACCGTCCCGGCTACGTATCCAGGTCGGCAGCGGTTTGGTTTCTGTATTACCTTCGCCCGTTCATTGCACCAGTTCAAACATTTCCTCCGGCTTATCTCTGCTTTCATGTTGTTCAAATACCTTGCGCTTGCTCTGTTTTCCGTGGCATCGGGCCGAGATCTGCTGATAAGACCCGGGTGTGGGAACGAGACACTTATACATCCACTTATACGAGCTGTCCAGTGTACGGCTGCTAAAGTTAAACAAGTCCGACGTCCCGCCAGAGCTATGCAACACACAAGTGAAGTATAATACACTTGTGAAACCGTCACATTGATTTAAGTGTCTTTGAAAAATAATGTATTATTGCACAGTATTTACACATACCGTAATGGATAATTAATATGTGGGATGATATGTCTGTATGGTCCACTGGGCTTATGGCTGAGAATCAGGGGTTTCTCTTTAAAGTCAAATCTTTAATCTTTATCTCCTTTAAAGTTAACCCAAATCGCCAAAAATATAGCATCCGTTTATCGGGATTATAACGAGCAGTTCCAGCCATAAAAAGGCCACACATTCAGGTAGATGATGCGTGGAGGAGCGAGACTTTCCAGCGACCATCTTCTACCCCTATTATGTTTTTTTTTATACTTTTTATTTTGTTTTTTTCAAGTTACACAGAAAGGAAAGAGAAGTAAAAAAATAATAATAATAATAAAAATAAAAAATGATAGTAACAATCATAACATAACTACCTGGGGGAGATGTAATATTTTGACATCCTTTTATTTCCCTTCTTTAAGGGCATGGCTGGGATTTGACCTTAAATGTAGACCATTTTTGCCACTTTTGAGCAAAATCCCTTCCTCTAATTCTCAAACAAAAAGTCAATTTTTCCATGGCGTATATTTCTTCAACAATGTCGAGCCATTGTCTCAGTCCTGGGGGATCGCTTCCCTATTATGTTTTAACTTTAATTGCATTATTCAGTTACTTACTGACACTTTAGATATCATTATTAATAATATCGTTTAGCTTTCTGAAGACCCTCTTGTGTGTTAGTTGTAACTGAGCCCTTTAAAAACAAACAATCGTAGGGCTGATTGTTACACACCATCCACTTTAGAGCAGGTGATTTGCATCTGACCCTGAACCAACAGGGATACACCGACACGTGACATCAGAGGCCTGACCACGAGGACGACAACCTTGGGGGTCAAACTAAACCCGTGTCCGTCTGAGGAGACCTGCATCAGCCCCGAGACCCCGAACAGGTCTAGATAACGGATGGATGGAGCGCTCAGCGGGATGGTTTCAGTTGCAGGTCTGTGCGTGTGCGAGGCGTGGCAGCGGCTCCGGGAGGTACTGAGGCAAACAAATCAGTCACGGAAAAAATGATTAAGCCCTTTTAAATCCATGAAGTGACGTAGGTGAGGGAACGGGTCTGATGCAGGGTTCGCCTGGCGGTAAAATTGCCGTGTGGCGGTCAGGACGGGTTTACATTCCTCATATTTGTACGTTTGAGTAGTGATGCAGTCAGACGCCGAGGCCTCAGCCAGCAGCAGCACTTCCAAAACCAGAGAAGAAGAAGCAACCCAAACACAGCGTGGGGCTTTCTGAACTGAACCTGAAACCTGCGCATCACTTTCTCCGACCGCGGACCTCTAACCCACCTTCAGCTCCTCCCTCCTTAGTTTCTGTCAGCCTGTTTCAATTCTAGTTTTTAGTCTTTGGATCAAGCTATCATTTTAGTTTTTTATTCATTTTAGTCACGTTCATTCTCCTTTTAGTCGTGTAAAGTTTCAGTCGACTAAAAGTCTGAGCATTTTATTCTTATTTTAGTCAGAATTGTCCAGGACCATTTTAGTCTAGTTTTAGTCAAAGATTGTATTTATCCAAACCCATTTTACAATTCAAACAAGCTTATCTTATTATTATATTATTGTTACCTTATAGACTCAAGAATATATTCATTCCAGATACAGAAGACTCTAATTTGAGTTTACAACATATTTATTTTTCCGCATTTCTCCCCATCCTATTCTTTTTCGACGACACATTGGGTTTTCTTTTTCCACGGTTATGTAGGAAAGTGTATCCAAAGATGGTCTCTTCTTCTTCTCTCAGCCCCAGAGTATTTCGTCTCGTCTGGTTTTGGTCGGCCTTTGCTGAAAAGACCCGTAGATGAAACGCTTCTGCTTTCTCTTTCTCACAGCGATTAGATTTTTATTACCGGTAGTTATTGCACAACGTGACTTCACACGAAACGGGGAGAGATACGAGCTTCAGAGCTGGTTTCCATCTCTACTTCCTCTTAGAGCGGCTGATAACGGCACCAAAACCGGTCTTTGTAAGTTTTGACCATAGCGAAACGTAATTCTTTCCATTTTAAGAATGAGACGTGTACCTGCTGTACTCTACTGCCCTTACTTTTTAAAAACCTGTGCTTTTTATTATTTTACCTCTTTTCTTATCATTTTATTTCATTTTATTTGTTATTTACTGTTTAATTATGTCTTTTAATATTGATGTAAAGCACTTTGAATTACCTTGTGTTGAATAGTGCTATACAAATAACAGACAACAGACAGAGGAAGAGAGAGGAAGACAAGGATCACTTCTTACCCGCAGTCGGGCGCCGGGCACCACCGGCAGTCCGGGTCGGAGGCCAGGCATCTCCTCAGCAGGAACTCCTCGTACTTGTCCAGCAGCGCGGCGTCGTCCAGGATGTCGGCCACCTGCCGCGGCGCCAGGCGCTCTGCGCACTCGGGGCAGCTGAGCTGCACCCGGCTCTCCGTGATCTCGATGCGCAGGTACTGGCGCAGGCAGCAGAGGCAGGAGCGGTGGCTGCAGCCCAGCAGCTCGGGCAGCTGCTCGGCCGGCTGCCGGACCAGACACAGGGGGCACTCCAGGAGGTGGGGGTCCCCGGGGGCCTCGGCCCCCCCCAGGGACGGCTGGCTGGAGGACAGGGGCTCCGCGGGCGCCGGCGCGGCCTGGGTGGCGGTGGCGGGCGTAGGGGAGGCTGCGGCGGGCACCAAACCCAACGCGGGAGGGAGAATCTGTTGACTGGTTAAAGGGGGGGCCGCCCCCCCTTTGGGGGCCCTGGTACCCCGGGAGCCTCGTTTGCTGTGGAAGAGGCTGTGGAAGGAGATGCGGCGCTGGCGTTTCCCCGACGGGCGGCACTTAGGGTTGGGCACGCCGCCCAGCGACGAGTGGGGCGACTCCGAGTCCTTCTCTGAACCCATTTCCTTGGAAGATGCCCCCCCCCCACCCCAGTTCAGGTTAAAACACCTCCTCCTCTTCCTCTTATGAGGAACCAAACATTCTCAGGAAAAGCCAGAGAGAGATAACAAACAGAAAATGAAAGGAGGCCAAGTGGAAGAAAAGAAAAAAAGTCCCCTTTGGCTCTCTGAGCTTCTAGTTTCTCTCAAAACTGTTCGCAGAAGCAGAAAGAAAAAGTCTGAAGCTTTTCATCTCCGAGGCACCGGGGTCAAGCGCTGTCGGAGGAAAAACATTTGTTTCTGTTAAACCTATTAAATCTCTTTCCTTTAAACAAAAAAGAAGAAGAAAAAAAAGGGATAGAAACCTGAAAAATCCCCAGAATGCCGTTCAGCGGGGGCTCCTCGGGTCTGGATCGGGTCTCAGCTGTGCTCAGATCTGATTCTGGTCCTCTTCCTCTTCTTGTTGCCGGCGACTCTGAGCGAATCCGTCTGTCAGGAAGAAGAAAGCAGGAAGTTACCGCACTGAGCATGCTCAGTGTGACACCCGCCTCTCCTCTCCACCCCCCCCTCCTTCTCTCTGCATCTGCTTGTCACATCCTGGCTTTCAGTTCGAGGGTTACCTCTGAAGTGATGATCTAACCGCAGCGATTACACACACACACACACACACACACACACACACACACACACACACACACACACACACACACACACACACACACACACACACACACACACACACAAGCGGGGGTTAAGTGCAGGTAACTAAAAGGTTAAACAAATGAGCCAGAACTTAAACACGTGACATCATCGGCAGTCTCCGTCCGTCACCCCCCCCATCACGCTGAGCACCGCAAGCTCTTCCTCCACTTCACACTGCGCTACTAGTCCCGTTGCCATGGCGACGCTCAACCGCCAGCGAGGCAAACAGCGACCCGCTACTGTGGCTACGGCACTTAAACGCATACACACACACACACACGGCCGAGCATGAGCTGGTAAATGGATTCGCACTGACGCAAGCGACACATGCTCACAAACACACACACACACACACACACACACACACAGGTAAACACATAACAACCCACAAATGATGCATGAACCCACTCAAAAGCAGTTAAATTTTTATATGTAGAAAAATAGATGAGAACTCACACACACACACACACACACACACACACACACACACACACACACACACACACACACACACACACACACACACACACACACACACACACACACACACACACACACACACACACACACACACACACACACACACACACACACACACACACACACACACACACACGAAACCCCTGCTGCAGCAGATCCACAATAAAATCTCTTGTAATCGCTGAGTTTTTAACAGATTTTCGAGCGTTGGGGTTTCTGAGGCAGAAATAGAGCGTAGCAGCTTCTCCATGTCCGGTTCTGACTCTGGGAACCGGATCCAGAGGACCTGAGGGGTCGGGAAGGTTCATACTGGGTCAGGAGGTCACTGATGTGGACTGATGTGGTCTTTTAAGGTGGACTGTAAAGATGCTGTTACAATAATCAAGCTGCTAAAGATGGATGCTGGACTAGTGTCTCCAGGTCCTGCTGAAACATCAGATCTGTTAACGTTTATATATTCTTAAGGTGGTAGTGGGCTGACTCTGTTTATTCAGGTCTGACTCCATTACTACACCCAGGTTTCTGGCCTGGTTGGTGGTTTTTAGGTGTATAGATTGAAGCTCTGTGGTGACCTGTGATCGTTTCTCTTTTGGCAATTACAGTTTAGTTTTTGTAGCTGGAGAAAGTTGTGGCACATCCAGTGATTAATCTCCTCAAAGCATTTACCAAGAGCCTGTACAGGGCCTCGGTCTCCTGGTGAGATTGTAATATATACCTGTCATCTGCATAGCTGTGGTAGTTTATTTTGTTCTTTATAAACTGCGCCAGTGGGAGGATGTAGATGTTAAACAGAAGAGGTCCTAGGATGGAACCTTGGGGGAACTCCACATGTGATTCCTGTCTGCTCAGATGTAAAGTTAAACTAATTTCTGTTCTCTAAGATTCGTAAGATTTGAACCTGATTCCGTATTGTGGTCACCTACGATCTAAGTCCAATTACATTTTTTCTACTTCAGTGAAGCCGGTCAGGCTGCGTTGCACAACTCCTAGCTCCAACCCCTAACCAACTTCTGGGTTGAGTTTCATGCGGAAGTGAAACTGGTCGCAGTTCCTCGACTGGCCACTAGAGGCCGGCTGGGAAAAGTGAGTCCATCTCCACAGACTCCCATGTTAGAATATTCCAATTTTAGAGCAGAAATAAACATATTTACAGCCGGGTTTAAAAATTGTTTTGGGTTCAATCATTTGATTTCACATCCATGACGACTAGGGATGGGAATTGATAATATTTTTTCGATTCCTATTCCATTTTCGATTCTGCTTAACGATTCGATTCTTTATCGATTCTCTTATCGATTCTCATTTGGAAAAAAGGAGAACAAACAATTTTAGTATCAACTTTGTTTTATATCTTTGAACAAAAAAATATAAGTGAGGTCTTAAGACGGCCCCAGCCTTGGGCTCCTCGATGGTGTGCCAGGGGGTCCTCACAAAATTATTTGTAATATAAAATATGTATTTAATATAAAATAATAATAAAATTAATATTCTTCTGTAGAAATGAATTAAATACAACAAATTATTTTGTGGCAATTACACAAGAATGTCCAGTAACATGTTCAACATTACAAACTAGGTCACTGCTGGTAACATTCATCTATTCTGACCAGATACTCTTCCCTGCCTTGATGAAAGGAGAAGCTAGCGGTAGATGCTCTTTAACTTCTCCCATTGATGAGCTGACGAGCTGCAGCTGTCAGGAGCGCGCAGCTCTTCTAAAACTCTTCTAAAGCATGATTTATGGTTCTGCGTTAAATCGACGCAGAGCCTTCGGCGTAGGGTACGCGGGGACGCGTGCCGTACGGTGCGTGTCGCCGCGTACCGGTACCCTACGCCGTAGGCTCTGCATTGGTGCAACGCGGAACCATAAATCAGCCTTACCACACGCCGGCTCCCAGCGGATCAGCCGGCCGAGTCCTAACAGTTTCCCCCCTTTGTTGAAATGTCCACATTGCAAGTATTGTCGCCCTGTTGTCATCCTTTTTGGTAAAATGTAACCAAACTTCCGAGCGTTTATGCCGCTTTGTCCCCGTGTTTTCCTGCTGGGCGTGAATGCGCACATTGCGCAACGTGCGTGGTGACGTCATTCGCGCCCACCGAATCGATAAGGGAATCGTTTGCGAAAAAGGCAAACGATTCCAAGGAATTGAAACACTGGGAACCGGTTCTCAACAAGAACCGGTTCTCGATTCCCATCCCTAATGACGACTCTGAGGTGGGTGAATTTATTTGTACCACGCCAGGGGATTTTATATAAAGCTGTGGCAGAGTGGAGGAGCTGCAGCCACTCAGGCTGACGGGACACAGGTGTGGCTCGTCAGCCTCTCCACTCTGCCAGCCTCATAAGAGGAGAAGCTGCTGCTGAGACTGGTGTTCAGACTGGGACTGGGAAGCTGCTGGTGATATGTGTTCTGGGTGATTTGGGTGAGAATAAAAAGGGTCTGCACAAAACTCTGTGTCCTCCTCTATCCTGTCGGTCGGGCCCCCGTAGCACTCGCCCTGCTACATCTGGCACCCAACGTGGGGCCCGAAGGATGGAGGAGAGAGGCATGGAGCGGGCCCTGGACACGCTCGCCCGGGCCATGGCGGGCATGGTGGCCGCCTTCCGGGACCAGGGTGAGCGGCAGCTGGCCGCCATAGAAGCCCTGGTGGCCGCGGGGCGACCCACCCCTGCACCCCGTCTGAGGGCCGCCGCAGCAACGCAGGAGGAGCTGGCGGCGCCGCAGCTGAGAGGCCGGGAGGCAGAAGCTGCGGGCCGCCAAGTGACGGCTCCCGAGGCGGCGGGACCCGCGGAGCGACCCATCCCTGCACCCCGTCTGAGGTTCGCCGCGGCAGCGCTGGTGGCGCCGCAGCTGAGAGGCCGTGAGGCAGAAGCTGCGGGCCGCCAGGCGACGGCTCCGGGGATGGAGTCAGCGGCGGAGACGGAGGGGGAGACGGAGGCGGAGTTGGCTGGGATGGCGGCTGCGGAGGCGCAGCCGCCATCAGCGACGGCGGGGACGGAGGCGGACCACCAGCCAGAGCAGGGCTGCGTTGCGGAGGAGGAGGAGGAGGCGGTCCCGGAGGCGGACTGGCAGCTGGCGCAGGACTACGCCACGGAGGAGGCGGTCCGGGGCGCACCGTGTGGCCCGAGGCCACCACGGGCCCGGCCAGAAGAGCGTTGTCCACGGCGACCGGGCCGACGCCGGGGTCGCCCCCCCCGACCGTTGCGCTGGTCGGGCCGACGCCGGGGGCGACCACCCCGACCAGGAAGCCCGGAGGGTTCCTCTCCCGCTCCGAGGGGGCGGGGGGGGGGGAGTATGCTCGGCCGGAGGGACCCCGGCTCGAGTTTGGCGTTGGGGGTGTGTGGCAGAGTGGAGGAGCTGCAGCCACTCAGGCTGACGGGACACAGGTGTGGCTCGTCAGCCTCTCCACTCTGCCAGCCTCATAAGAGGAGAAGCTGCTGCTGAGACTGGTGTTCAGACTGGGACTGGGAAGCTGCTGGTGATATGTGTTCTGGGTGATTTGGGTGAGAATAAAAAGGGTCTGCACAAAACTCTGTGTCCTCCTCTATCCTGTCGGTCGGGCCCCCGTAGCACTCGCCCTGCTACAAAAGCATTAAACGTATGTCTAATATGATTGATCTCTGCAGTGTGAACACAACAAAAAAGTCAGACATGCACCCCGAACGTTGGCAGCATGCGTCAATCAAACATGTCATGTGATATAAGGAGCACATGAGCTAATATGGATAAAGAAAGTAACATTAACAGTTTTTTTTGTGTTAGTTCTTGTGTCGCAATGCTTTGTTCCTCTTGGCTTCAGACCTGTTGTCATGGAAACCTGAAAAAGAAGCAAAACTAGGATCAAAGGTGGCGTTACTTCCCCCTGAAGCAGATGAACCTTGATTAAAGCCTCCACGTTGAACTAATCTGCAGGGCATGTGCATGATATTCCGCCCTGGATTGTTACATAGCGTGCCTTTAACTCAGAGATCTGCTGCACTGATACAACAGAGGTCATTAACCCACTTCTGCTCAGTTCAGGAGCAGAGCATCTCCTCCAGCCGTACGCAGCGCCGACTTGTTTGTGTGCGGGCTTGTTTCTTAGGTAACCCGTTGGGTTTAAATAGAAAACAACAAGGAAACCAGGTCATTTTTTCACTGTGGCAATGTGCCAACCAAGCACAGCGTCCTCTGGGATATCAGAGACATGTTTCCTCGTAATAACGGAGCGAAGTTCCAGCGAAAAATGTCATCGGTGAGAGAGTAAGAACAGAGCTGCGGCCCGAGAAACAAGAACAGGCAGGACGAGGCAGAAATATGAAAACTCATCCAGAATCGTAAACACACGGAAAAAACATCAGTCCTGGTTTTTATGGCTGAAGAGTGTGTTTGGAAATATCCATCTGTTCTAGGATCTTTGTATGGACACACACACACACACGAACACACACACACACACACACACACACACACACACACACACGCTCTGAGCTGTTGTTTTACAACTTTTCTGGGAAATACAGTCGGCCTTGGAGCCCCGCCTCATCCTGCATCCGAGTGTTTGACTTCCTCAGCCCTCGCAACAACGCCAACTGACTGGAAACTGAATCTACCTGAGGGTATAAATAAAATACCCTCGATACCGCAGGCCGACCCACGACCAGTGTTGGGTTTCTCAGTGGCCCTCCAGGACCAGGGCTGAAAAACACTGATTTAAATCATCAAATAAAGAATATTTATTAAAAGAAATCTAAGACTTAAAAATAAGTCTTATTGTTGGAAGGGAGGAGTTTCACGGTCGCACTTCTGACCTGGGAAACCGCAGCTCCGGATGTTCAGTTACGCAGCAAAAAAACCCCAACATTTTAGGATCTGGAAGTCCAGAAAAATACAAAAAAACGATAGAATTCATGCAAATATCGGTCCTTCTTTTCTCAGCCCTGAAAATCCGGCTCCCAAATTTGTTGCTGTGCTACATCCATTTACTCCGGGTGACTTCATAAACTCCCGCCTTTTCACATTAGGGCGCCGTAATTAGGTTAGATTAGGTTAGTGTTGTTTGCGCCACTTCTGCAAACCACAGCCTATTTCCCCCGCTTAAATCAACATGACACTAAAGCTGGACATGACATCAGATGGTGAATAAAGGTAATATAATACTCACTGATGGCTCCATTTTCAGCAGTATCGGAACAACACGGCGTTTAAAGAGCACCTTTCTAGTCTTAAATAGTTAAATAAGTGAACATCCGAGACGTTTGTGTGTGCTGTTTTTATGTAGAGATGCTTCAGAGCTCAAAAATCCATAAAACAGGTTTAAACCACTTTGTCATCACAGGGACAAAAAGCTCTGCTGGTACATTTCTGTGAAGCCAGAGCGCCGCTGCGTCGCTACAGATGATGAAATAAATCGATACGCAGCTGAAATAAAAACAAAAGTGCCCTCAGTCGGCGGCAGCAGAGGGTTTCTGAGTTCCTCGCTCTGGCCCGGCCTCTCTGATTGACTTAGCGTTCACAAATCTGATTATGGCCACGAGTCTGAAGGCCACGCACTCGCAGGGCAACGCTGACCCGGTGAACCTCAGCCCATTCATGTGATTCTGATCCCTGCGTCTCTGCGGGGTGGGGGGGGTGGATTCACTCGGGTGACGCACAAGAAATGCAAATAAGCCGACCGGCCAAGACGTCTGTGAACTTTCACCCCGGCTAGGCTCAGGGTCCAAGTCCACGGCTTCCAGGTCACATTCAGACCTTCAGGTGGAGATCAGGGACCAGACCTAAGACTGTACTGGGGCACTTATTTATATTTAAGAAAGCATAAATAGTGCTTTAAACTATCCAATCAGATCAGATTATGTTCATTCACCGCATGAATGAACTGAGGCGTTTGGCCCACTTGTGAACTTTACTCTAGTATTTAACCGACTCCGAAGACAAGTTCATATTACTGTGCAATTTTTCTGTAAAATAAATTTGATCAGATATGGGTGGCGACTGCACTACCGCTATTTCTACACTATTGGAGGATTGACTCCAGTGCTTTTAAGGATCGACACGACTACTAACTAGTCCCAAAGTATCTACCAGAATAACCAGCCTCCAACACCCCCCTCCTCCTCAGAAAAGTCATGAATAGTAAATGTTACTGATTTAAATTGGACTGAATCTAGAGATGAAACCTAAATTTTAAATATTAAAGATACAATTATCTACTTAAAATTACATTATTTACCATTATAGTAATCAGATTACACCGTATATCAGCATCACTGAATACCTGATGCTTTATCAATCACAACGATATGCAAATATTCATATATTTATTCAAACAAGGCCGTTATAAACACAAAACTGTAATTAAATACAGACACATGCAGATGCACCAAAACATTAAATCAGATGCAAATTACAAATAGTTTACAAAACTGTACCTTAACAAGAGGAAGAACTGCTGATCACCAGATTCTGTCACCTTGGTGTGCAACGGCATCTCAATATCTAAGTCCGAGACCTGAAGAGACCGAGACCGAGACAAGACCAAGACCACAAAAAAAGACTGGTCTCCAGAACTACAAGTGTAGGTAGTGGAGAGGAGCACGGTCCCATCGGATCACCACTCCGTGTTTGTAGATAATCCAGAACCAGTGAATCAGCAGCCCAACCAGAAGCTGCACGCTGACACCAACATTTACTGTTAGATCCAATATTCATCACTGACTCACGCTTACAGAGAAACAACATGAGGAAGTGAATTAAAAAGACATTCGTCAGGTTTAAGCATCTAGAAGTGATGCTGGTACGATGCCAACACACTGCAGGCCTTTGCTTTTTCTTTTTTTTGCAAACAATAAGGCGGTTTCACCTGTTTAAAAACAAAGAAAATCATCAAATCTTTGTGCATTTTAACAAACTGTACCTGCACGCTCATCGAAACTGAAAACTGCATGTAATAGTTTGGAGCGTCTTGTGTTCAAAAGCCTCAGTGATGATTCTGACACCGTTTCACAGGCTCCAACAAGTAGACGAGCGTGCGCACCAGTGAGCAGCTTTCATCCCATTAGACTCACTACTCAAACACAAAGACTCGCCTCGTCATCTCGGAGAGACTAATGACGAGTTTGTTTGTTTTAGGAAAAGCATCAGCACGACTCGTGGGAGCTGATATTAGTACCTGTGTGTGTGTGTGTGTGTGTGTGTGTGCACGGTTCAAGTAAAGTGGCGTCCCAGATAAGAGAAGTCGGCCTTCTTCTCATCTCGGCTCAGATCTCCTCCGAGTCTTCAGCTTCATTACCAGCTCTTTTCAACAACCCGCCCAACGAGCATCAAATCCTGATGCACCTCTTCAGCGATGAGACACATCAGAGGTGTTTCATCCTAACGGGGAGAAAAGGAGCTGAAAGCAGTCGGGGACCTGTAAGATCTAAGACTTTAGGTCCCACTGATTATTTTTGCAGATCTGTACCGTTTATCTCCAGCTGATTTCATCCTAGTGTTTTGAAAGCATAATAAAAATAATAATAATAAAAAATAATAAATAAAATAATAATAAATTATCATAATTTAATAAAAAATAAAGATAATAAAACAATAAAACATTAATAATAATTATTATAATTTAATAAAAAATAACAATAAAATAATAAATACAATAATAATACATTATAATTTAATAAAACCTAAAAATAATAAAAAAATAGAAAAATAATTAAAAGAATATTAATAAAAAAGCACTCATAAGTGAGGCAGAAGCTCTTGTCACATTCATCTTCCCAAGATTCCTTCACATGCTAAAACATTGAAAGTTAAAACATCTTTCCACGCTGGGTTGGATGCTGCACAGCCAGAGAAACTGCTGACGGTAATTATGGCACTTTTATGAGTATGAGTAACCATGACAACGGAGACCTGTTTACACGTGAGAGCCTCCAACTGAGCCTCTGAAAGGAGGGAAACTGAGTTAAACAGTCTCTTCCCCCCCGTCGACAGGACGACTGTGAAATTACTGGCAAATAAAACGTACAGAGCTGGTGCGGTGAGGAGTTTTACGTGCTGCAGCAACAGATTCCAGACCTCCACGTCTCTAAACAGGCTCCAGACTCAGCCGGCGGAGCGGCGGGGGTGAAAAGGGGGGAACCAGGGTGCTTTTAAACAGTCCTGAACCGGAGGCCGCATGCTTCCACCCAGGTCACCCAGATCAGCTGAGGCTACAAACACGACACCGAAACACGTCCAACTCAAAATCCGGCCACCGCCTCTAGTCTGGCCCACGGGACCAGGCAACTCACAATCCAACCCTGTACTGTCAAACAGGCAATTTATGTGTCTGCTACACCTCTGCAACACTAATAAATTGATATCTAGTATTAAAATGAGTGCTGTCAAGCCAAATAAAAAATGGGAGATTAGTTATTTGAGGACTTGTGTTTTTGCACACTTGCACTTTTTGCACACTACTTGGTCTTGCACTGGACTTTTATTCTCTTAAACTGTTTTTATTACCAACTAATCTACTCTGCTTTTTAACTTAACTCTTTTCAACTTATTTTAACTCTTCTTAAACTGTTCTGTTGCTGGCTGACAAACCGAATCTCCCTACGGGGACAATAAAGGTTTTCATTCATTCATTTATTTAAGATCTGTAGTTAATTAATCTAATTAATCTTTTTTAATCTCACCCAAAACTTGCTGAGAAAAGCCCTCAACTTGAGGTATTTTCCTTTAAACTCATTACAGGATTGTGGCAGATCAAAACACTGATATATAACAAAAAAGGTGACTTTATAATGTCATGTATTTATGTTTTTAACAGACTTGAGTAAATGCTATCCTCGCTGTTTACATCCACTTGGCAAGATCATTCGCCAGCCTCTCGGCCTCTCGCAGACGTGCGCATGCGCGGGGGGAGAAGAGCGTTGCCGTGGCAACACCGTTGCTGCTAACGTTAGCTGTGGCTGCGCGACCCGGTGCTTTACGTTATGTGGCTAAACTTGAGCTGGTTATTAAATTCCTTTCCACAAACAACACAAAAAAAATCACCTTACCTTTATCAAAGGTGCCGTCGGGGCGTTTTAGAAATGTAAATTCACTGGACCAACAACTATCACGCTCCTCCATTTTCTCTCCTGCGCTACTCACTAGTGATGCGCGGATTGATACTGAAACGTCAATACTTCTGATACCAGATCTATACGCTCTAAAATCAATTCTCAAACTAAAATATCGATACTTTTGATACTTCAGTCATTTGTGGTAATGTATGTCATTAACAGGAATACGGTGGAAAGTAACTAAACTATTCAGATTTTGTCTAAACACACACTGCTGGTAGGAACTACTTTTTTTCATTTTCACTTTTATAGTGGTTCTTATTTTGTTTATTATTCTCTTACTTATTTTAATGGTTTTACATTTTTTTTTACTTAGAATCTTTTTTAGTGATGGAAACACCTTTTGGAAACCTGCTATATTGTAAATTAGGTCACTACCTTCTGAGTTTAAAATAAATAGCTCTGATGACTCTGATGTCTAGTATTCTTAAGCTATCTAAAATATACCAAATTTTCTAGATTTATGGGCTCATTAGGTGTATTTGCACAATGTATCAGTATTGAATCAGTATTGCCAATACCAGCCTGAATTTTACTCAATATTGGATTGGAAAGGGTATTGAACATCACTACTACTCACCGCCCCCCCATGCCTGTCCAGCTACAATCGGAGCCTACCAGCGTCTGCTAAACACGCCCAAATGCATTGACAATCAATGTCCACTTCAAGGTGGGACTGACCGTTGTTTTCCACCCCTTTCAAAATAAAGGCAACTCACAAACACTAAAATTTAAGTTAGAGATTAAAAAATAGATGAAGCGATTAAAAAACATAACGTGCTAAATATGCCTATAATTAATTAATCACAATTAATGCGCTAATTATGTATATGTATAATGTAACATGATATTTTAAAAGTAGATGCAGGGAAGTCGTCTTGCATGTTGCTACACAACCAGGTTGCTGTTCAGAGATACTCAAAGCTCAGATTCTCAACCAGGATTCAGGATTCTGTGTTCGTCAGGTAGCCAGCATCCCGGCACGACGAAATACATGTCAGCACGGCCCGTCCAAAGAGGACAAACAAACAAACAACATGAGACACGGGTAGACGGATGCCTGAATCTGCAGCCAAAAGGTCAGCTCTGCTAAAAGGTCAACGCAGCCAAAAGGTCAGCGCCGCCCTCTCATCAGGTGAGAAAAGGACGACACTCGGAAAGAGAATGGGGAAATAAAGCGTCTCCCACACGGTGTCCTGTTAGAGGAACACCATGAAGCCGTGACGTTTCAAGAACATATCTAAAAATATGAAGAAGTCACATGTTTGACGTTAAAACAACGCTGATAGTGGGATTCACGTCGGAGTTCAACCATCAGAAGAAGAGAGTCTGGGCTCATTTTCTGATCACTTCATGTCTCCAGAGATGCTCGTGAGTCAGAGGATCATCAAGTCTTCAAAAGAACGACCTTTTCTTAGCTTAGAGGGGAAACAGAAACGTGTACGGACTGAATATATCATTAATAATGATGGCTTCGTGGAGGGAATATCACCTCCATCACCTACACCTCCCTCCTCCGACTCCGGCTCCAGGTGGATCCTCCCCACTCCAGGATGAACAAATAAAATAAAAACATAAAATACTTTCTTATCAGCCAAGGAGAGCAGGTTTAAACAGCTCATGCTTTGTGTTTTTTAACAACGCTTTGACATTTGCACGCCTGTATGAAAGTAATTGGCCGTTGAACGTTGCAGCTGCAGCGGTTGTGCAACACTCGTCTCCTGTTCTTCACAAGGACGCTTTGGTTTTCCATCACTTCTGAGGACGTCAGCAGCTCCCATCATGCCACGTGATTCCTCGCAGGTCGCTTCACGCAGTCAGGACCCTCGCTGGGGAGGAAAAAAGACTATTCCAGCGCCGTCATCAAGCTTGTGTGTGTGTGTGGCAGATGGACCTAAACAGCCGTGAACATGATTCGTTATGAGCACACTCACACATTCACTTCCACACTTGTCCTCCCACTCCACTGCTGCTCAAGTCAGCCCACACACACACACACACACACACACACACACACACACACACACACACACACACACACACACACACACACACACACACACACACACACACACACACACACACACACACACACACACACACACACACACACACACACACACACACACACACACACACACACACACACACATCAACCTCTTTGTGGCTGACAGAGTTCAGTAAAAATGATGAAAATGAAGCAGATATTTGACTGCACGTGTGCGACTCCAAGGGTGACGGGTCGCCTGGCGGCAGGGGCGGTCACATGACCCACCTGGTGGTCACATGACCCATCGGACCGCCAGCTCACACTGGTTGTGTGTTCATCTTACGATGACTCAGGTTTTGTGGCCACGTAGCAGTTTTCCTCCATAATTATATAATTACGGGCCGTGACTTCACCCGCAGTTTGGTGAAGACTGCGTCACGTTGAGAGTGGGCGGAGCTACTGGCCTGTAAGCCTGATGAAACACGCCCAAATATACACACACACACACACACACACACACACACACACACACACACACACACACACACACACTTCACTTAAGCTTCTGTAGGTACTATGACATCACAGACCCGAGTCAAAATAGACATATGCAGCTTCCCAGTTTCCATGTTTCTGATTCTCATGTCACGCTGCTAATTTCAGACCGTTTTAGTCGCTGCTAGTTGTAATGTTAAAGGTATTCTCTTCTTAGAGTCCAGAACATTTGTGTATTTTGAGGTGATATAATGAGCCCTTGGGGCTCAGTCGTAGGTTCAAGGGGAGGATGTTGGGACAGCGATCTGCTCTGCAGGTAATCTGTCCTCAGACGGGCGGGTCTGTTTTAGACCTGGAATCTAAGCTCAGCACTTCGGGATCCTCCAGACTCGCTGCTGCGGGACTACGGCCAACCTACATGCTGACACTGGCGCACACGCACGCACGCGCACACACACACACACACACACACATCTACCCTACAGTTAAACACTCCCCATTTCGGAACAGAAAGGCTGAAAACTTAAGTCGGGTGATGAAATCACTGCATGTTCCAGCTTATGAGATTTGCAGTTTTTGTCCTTAGCAAACACACTGAAAAATACAAATGAATTTAATACATTTTACATCCTTTTCCAGCAGGTTTATGCAGCTTTTTACTGGAATTAAAGGTTAAAAAATGATCTCAACACGACTTCAGGGTGACCACATACATTTAAAGTCATTTACTATTCATTCATTCATTACATTTGTCATTCGTTAGCCTCTAACACACACACACACACACACACACACACACACACACACACACACACACACACACACACACACACACACGCACACGCACACACAGCTACATAAGCTCATCAGGTGTGCGGCTGCAAAAGCTCATTGCTGTTATACAACCAGATTATTCACGCCAACCTCCAAATATTCAGACACAAACCAACAAGGTGACGAGAACAACGTAATCTATGAAAACATCCACGAGAAAAACGTAATCTATGAAAACATCCATGAGGACGCGATTCTCTGAAATTCAGACGGGAAACCTGAACAAACTGTCACAAGCTTTTGTTTAAGTAATGATATCAATGCAAGGAGCTAAAATAAGCTTCTGTATAAGTATAAGGTTGTTTTGGTTTATTACAATAAGTTTTGAGGATCTTTTCAGTTGTCCTGACCCGAACTCTTCATATTTGTAGGGAAGTTATCAAGACGATAGAGACTAGTTTAAAATTTCACCTTATAACACAGCAAGTGATGATTATAACACGTCAGCCAGAGGAGTTCATGGTCAGTCATATTAATGTTTAAGGTGTTTATTTTATGCTCAATTAAACTGTAGATGGTTTTGAAAATGTTATTAATCTGCTACCTGAGCTGTGATGTCAACAAGTACACAAGTACACTGCTGTTCTTCCACAAGTTGCATGAAAAGTGCTGAACAAATTAAGTTTGATTAATTTATTGTTAGTTCATATTTGCAAAACGTGTAAATCTGAATGTTTTTTTTTCCATAAATAGTGTTTTCATTAAAAAACAAATACATAAAATAAGTTTCTGCCACAAGGTTGCTGGTCCGATGACTTGGGGCGGAGCGGCTGCTCCTCCGTCGGGCGTCTGGTTGGGACGCCTCCCTGGGAAATTGGTTTTTGGCCTCCAGGCCGACCCAGGAGGCGCTCGAGACGTCACATTTTCTTGGAGGGACAGGAAACGCCTCGGTGACTCCCCAGAAGAGCTGGAGGAGGAGGCTGAGGAGGCTGCGGTCTCCGCATCCCCGAACCCGTATGAAGGAAGTTCATGGCTGTGATGAGAGAACGTGTTCTCGTCTGGTGGTTCTGGATCGCCTGCAGGGCCGCCTGCAGGACTGTGTGCAGGCGTCGTGTGTGGTCTCTCGGATGGTCCTTCCAGAAAAACTCGCAGATGTTTATCGTCTCTGCTGATCCCTGGCAGCCTGTTCTGGCTCGTCCTCCCCAGACAGAAGCTTTTCTCTCCCGGTAACCCTTTTCAAACAAAACATACTTCTTCCAGGCTCCGTGGGGCCGGGACAGTCTGACATGCAGCTCTTAAGTTTTTGATTATTTCTGAGGATTACACAATCTGTCCGTGGGGTAAATTTGTTGAGGCGTCTCGTCCTGTTAAGACGGGAAACTCTGAAATGTTCCTGACTGGAAAACAGTCTCTTTCACTGTCCAATGATCGACTCCAAACTGTTTTCTAATCCTTCCCAGACTTATCTGCGTCAACAATTTCTTCTCTGAGACAACTGTTTTATGTCTTTCCCTCTGGGCGTTGTGTTAAGACACACCAAACCAGCAATATGTCAAAAGGTCTTCCCGCCTGAGGCCGATGAATATCATCACCTGGATGAAACTTAAGTCCTTTATACCCTGTCAAAGCAGCAAGGGGGTACTTAGTGTTGCCTACGCAGAGGTGCCACAACGTGGCAGAAGACCCAGGAAATTGCCCAGGGCCCCGAGCTGAAGGTTGACGCAAACAACAAAATCATTTACTTACTAGCTAGCATCGATGTGCAGCATTAGTGATTCACAATTTGAAGAAATGAAGCGAACATTTCCGTCTGGGCACAAGAAAAGAAAGAAAACAAGAAGGATGAAAAGAAAAAAGGTGAGGGTAGTAAGAATGTGTTAGCTATGCGTGTTACATTATTTAAAAAATCCACCGATCAAGTTTATTGCACATTAAAGTCGTGTAAGGTGAATTCAGCCATTTACATCTGAACACATTCATAGCCACATAATAAGTTAGTGGGTATGTAAAGTTTGCATTAAGCTAGTTGTGTTATGTATTATTTATTGTATATGTTAATTATTTAATAAAAGTTATCGTTATTGATCTGTGGTCCTAGACTTCATTTATCATGATTCTTGGGGGCCCCATGGTCTCTCCTGCCCAGGGCCCCCCGGGGGTCTAGAAACACCCCTGCAACCACAACGTGTTTTTTGTTTGGCCTAATGTGTTTAATGACACGGTGGGAATAAAAGCTAAAAAGTTCATCTGAGGTACAAAAGACACTTTGATCCTTTTTATTATGTTTTTACACACAAAAACACAGGATTAGAAGAGGGAGCAAAAAGCTTTGAGATGCACCTGCTCACAGGAAAACGCTCCAAAATCAAACACAACATGTTTATTCGGTCGTTTTTGCTGCATCCAAATTCTCACTGCTAATTTTAATTTCCATCAAACAAAAGCTTTATCTTCTCTCTCGTTTCACTTAAACAAAATCAGATTATCCGGCTGCTGCTCTCAGCATCTGAGAGGGTCTTATCGCTCCGGATTAGGGTTTCAGCTGAAAGCCTGCCGTCTCCACCGACCGATGACATCGTCTTCAGGTACACAGGTCGGCAGAGAGAGCTGCGGTTTCATCCTGTTTGCGGAGATAGTGGCTAAAGCCCTGCTAATCTGAGAGCCGGGGCCCGGCTGCCGAGAGCAGGTGGCCCCCGACTCAACGAGCCGATCATAATGTATTACTTGCATTTCTGTGTGTTCAGAGCACAGAGCTAATTAGAGGCAATTAGCTAATAGGCTCACTGGCCGCTTTGCAAACATCATCTCCGTTTCTATGGAGCAGCGGTGGCACAACGGGGGCCAGAGTGAGCTGGAAAAACGCAAATATGCCGGAAATTCAAATCAGAAAACATCCTCCTATCATGTTTTGCATGTTTTATTTTTACCACTACCGGAGAAAGGGATTCAGATCTCTTATTTGATTAGTTATTATAAAGGATATACGTCCTGCTGTCTCTTATCTACCTGTAACAGCCTCTTGTATCAGGAGGAGGGGGGACTGAAGTAAAACCTCCATCCTGTCAGCCGTGCTATCACCATTGCAGTGTCGGACCCGGTAGGATCCACTGGCTGAGCAAATATCTAAGGATGTGATTAACTGCAGGACATATTTCAGCCAATATCCGATGCTTTAAAAGGGAGAAATCTGCTTGTACCGTGTTTATCAGCATAGTCACAGACAGTCCAGATGCATCCTGGGTCAAGAGGCCATCAGAAAATAATGTTGGACTAATTTTGGGTTGGGGCCCGCTTGATTGTTCGACAAGCCATGTAAATATGGGCTTAAATTGACCGATACAGGAAATCTGGGCTGTATGGACGATGCAGAATTCACAGAAAGCCACCTCGACAAGCTCAACAGATCAGCAGGGACATTTTAAATCGAGACAGATGGCAGTTACAAGATTACTTTAAAATTAACAAAAAGATAAATGCTGGAGCACAAAGTAGCAGAGAAAACAAAAGAAAATTATCAGTGCTGCAAAAGTGCTGCAAAATTATTTAAGGAAGTAGGCCTAGATCCTAATACTCAGATGTTCAGGAGAGATTGGTTATATCAGCTGTTAACAAGCGTAATTATCGGGTATCAATCACCTTCCTCCACTACAAATCTTCTCGTCATTAAAGCAGAACTTGAGAACAACGTGGAAACTGAAATGAAGAACAATTCCCCCTCTGCTGTGCTTCAGCTTTATCTCAAAAGCTGCACCGTCATCCGTGCAACAAGCTGTTAACTATGGCAACCCTCCAAGCTGCAAAAAGACGGGGACTCACCCTGGTTATTATTCTCAGCCACAGTGACTCCAGGAGAAGCTTATTCAACCTTGGTAATTCAGCTCCCAGCAGGTGTTCCAGGTATGTATTCGTTTGAAAGGCCAAATAAAAGACTAAAAAAAGACGGTGGCTGCAGCTCAGCTGACCGAGCATCAAACTTTCTGCAGAGTCTGAAATACAGATGTGTCTCAACACGCACATTTCCCCTGAAATCCCCAGAGACGATGCCAGAACACAGAAATAGCACATTTAGTTTCCATGCATGCATTATCTATGCTGCTCCCTCCCACTCAGGGGGGGGGGTTTGGCTGACGGCAGCTTCAGCACGGGAACATCCCCGACGGGTCACAGCGGACTCAACAAATTCATCAAATTTCTGTTCCATGTGACTACAGACGGCATTCATTGCTGTGTGCGGAAGTAAAAGAAATGACAAGGACACACACCTTAAAAAAAAAAAAATCTGCTGAAAGATTAAAAGGCATAAATATCTCAAAGATAAAGTTTTTCACAGATTACAGAGCTGCAGATCTGTATGAAAGTAGAGAGTGTGTGTGGTTGCAGATAAAAGACTGCACAAGCACATTTATCACTTAACGGAACCCTTATATTGGGAGGTGAAGGTGCCCTTGCTCCGAGGATCTCTGCGTCCTGGCGAGAACATTTGGTTCTGATAGAGAAGCGTCTGTGAGCAGAAGTGTCAAGGCTGCTTCCAGCGAGTTACACGCATCACCGCTGATTAACCGGGTTACAATGACTCTGGTCGGTCGTCTCCGTTCTTCCCTCTGGAAAGTAAAGTCCAGTCCAGAAGAACCCGGCTAATTGTTTGCATCTGTGAGGAGGAGATTTTGGACGCCTGGTCAGGAAGGAGGTCATTTTAATCAAGATCAAAGTTGTGATTTATACTAGAACAAAAAAAATGTTTAAAAAAAAAGGCCCAAAAACCTGATTAAAGACGTGTGAATCATCTATCCTCATTAAACCTGACGTAATGACGATTTGTTCTTGATTATTTAAAATTTTTCTAATGTTGTTTTGGTTGCTCGATTATTCCCAGATGCAGATGTGATGTAATTCTCTTCAGGGGATTAAATCAGTTAATGATTATTCAACCAAAACCTTTTTACTTTAGAAGCTCTTTAGTTTCTGTTTCTGTAAAATCTCGAAACGTCGTTATTGATCCTCATTAATAACTGTTGATATCAGGAAACGGTGTCAATCTACAGGAAAACAACAACAACTAACGATATGGTCACATGACATCGTCTGGACGCAGTCAAATTATTTTAAATCAGCTATTTCGTTCAACTGCTTTCCATTTTCAGCGATTAACATGTTTATTTCCATTCTTGCTGACGGATAAGATCAATAATACTCTCCTAATTTTTGACTTAATCGTGACACATCAGCCAGCTGTTTGCTCGGCTCAACGCAAACACAAGAAACAAGGTTAAAAGATGAGGAAATGTTTAAAAAATATAAATAAATACATTGGATCTGTCACCTCTGAGAGGATCAATACATCAGTCACATGATGTAATAATCAGTACCGGGAACAGTGAGCTGAAAACATCTGAAGCAAGATCAGGAAACAGATGTTCTCTCTCTCTCTTTCTCTCTCTCTCTTTTTTTGCGCGCGCACACACACACACACACACACACACACACACACACACACACACACACACACACACACACACACACACACACACACACACACACACACACACACACACACACACACACACACACACACACACACACACACACACACACACACACACACACACACACACACACACACACACACACACACACACACACACACACACACACACACACACACAGCTTACAGTAAACGCAGCTCTGAGAACTGGTCAGTGTCTCTCCGTCATATTATGGTGTAAACAAAAGTGGGCGAGTTACAGCTGTGTCGGCAATAAAGGGAGGAAATTCTGCAGAAACGAAGTCAGAGGAGCGTGCTCTTCTCTGGAAGTGACACGGCGTGCATGTGATGACCTCTGCGTGTGTGTGTTTGTGTGAATGTACATCATCAAACATCAGAGAGGTGGTTGTCCCGACTGTCTCCTGGCTCGGTTCCCACGGCGACGGAGCCCATAAGAGAATCTGATACAGCAGGTAAACATTTACGAGCTCGGTGATGTTTACGTGCCCTTTATCCACCGGAAACATGGGTGACGGGGCTGACTCCCCCCAAACCCCGCTACGACGACAGCATCCTTCTCTTCATTTATCTGCCGTAACCGATGGCAACCACACGTCTAATTGTAACTTAATTTAACCTGATCAGTAGATTTGAAATGTTTCCAGAAAACCAGAAACACCTGACTGTGGATGCGACTGTGAAACAGAACCAGAGAGATTCTGGAGCTCAGGACCTGGTCGGTCACATGGTCTCCGTGGCTCCTCCCACATGATGATCCAGATGGTCAAAACGTCTTCATTCTTGTTTTCTCCTGTTGTCATGGATACTCGACATAACACACCCACAGGCCACTTTATTAGGTACACCCTGCCAGTACCAGGTTGGACCCCCTTCTGCCTCCAGAACTGCTTTAATCCTTCGTGGCGTAGATTCAACAAGGCTCTGGAAACATTCCCCAGAGAGTTTGGTCCATATTGACATGACAGCATCACGCAGTTGCTGCAGATTTGTCGGCTGCACATCCATGATGAGAATCTCCCATTCCACCACATCCCAAAGGTTCTGTTGGACTGAGATCTGAGTAGTGGACTCATCGTCATGTTCAAGAAACCAGTCTATGATGGTTCTTCATGACCCGTCATCCTGCTGGAAGTAGCATCAGAAGATGGTCCAGTCTGGTCATAAAGGGATGGACATGGTCAGCAACAACACTCAGGTAGGTGGCATTGATACGATGCTCAGCTGGTACTGATGGGCCCAAAGTGTGACAGGAAAACACCGCCCCACCATCCTGAACCGTTGATACGAGCCAGGATGGATCCATGCTTTCATATTGTTGACACCAGATTCTGACCCGACCATCCCAATGTCGCAGCAGAAATGGAGACTCGCCAGACCAGCCAACGTTTGAGTTACTGTTGCCTTTCTATCAGCTCCAAACAGTCTGACCTCTGACCTCTGGCATCAGCAAGGCGTCTGCGCCCACAGAACTGCAGCTCAGTGGATATTTTCTCTTTTTGGTACCGTTCTCTGTAAACCCTAGAGATGTTTCTGAAACACTCAGACCAGCCCGTCTGGCACCAACAACCACATTCAAAGTCATGTAAATCAGATTTCTTCCCCATTATGATGCTTGTTTGAACTGCAGCAGATCGTCTGGACCAGTGATTCTCAACCGGGGGTCCGTGGACCCCTAGTGGTCCGTGGTGTAATTACAAGGGGTCCGTGATAATAAAGATTTTCTGACATTTATAGAAATAGATTATTATTTTACTCAAATGTAACCGAGACCTTTATCTACCGAAACTACAGAGGGTCACATGACCTTCTTTTACTCTTTACAAGTGTAATTTGTTGTATTTTAATAAGAAATCTTGTACTCGTACTGCAGGACACTGTTCATAAAAATGCAACAAGATCTGCATCCTTTTCAAATTATGAGCCCCCTTCATTTCTTTAAAATGCTTTTATATTTGCAGGAATCTGTTGGGGGAACGCTCATTAACATGCAAAGTTCAAGTTAGCGCTTGAAATCGTAATAATGTTTAAAAAAAAAACAAAGAAAAAGACGATAAGCACAGTAACACAAAGAAGATGAATAAAAAAAAGAAGTAGACAACGACGGATCGTATGAAAAAAAAGGCTGCTTGTTCTGAACGTAGCAGACTCTGAGCCACCGGAAAAGAAAAAGAAAACAGAGAACGAGACTTTACAAAGACCCCAAAAAGGTGAAGAACCACTGGTGTGGGCCGTGTTTACACACTTGAGTGCATAGTCGAGTTGCCGCGATGTGATTGGCTGGTTAGAAATCTAACGAGCAGGTGGACAGGTGTACCTAATAAATTGTAGACTTTCAAAGAAGTTTCAGGATCACCGGGGGAAATCATTCAGGCAGAACAGCATCCAAACCAACAAATGTAACCCGACATCACCTCCCTTACAGGTTTCTCTCCAGTAATCGTTGTGAAACAGTGTTTGATGGTTTGTTTGGGTAAGTAGGACAGGATTTCTTCAGCAAACAAAGAAGCATCTGTTGCAGGAAGCAAACAAGCAGATACAAAACCAATATCATTAATATGTTTCCCTTTATAAAAGAAACAACAACCTCATGACCACTTTTATTGGATTATAGTGATGTTGTGGCTGATCGAGTCCTCAGCTCTGCAGAATGTTTTAGTCTCTGCTCCAACACGCCCGACTCGGATAGTTACAGAGCAACACGACATCAAACGCAGCTGTTGTGTACAACCGAAAATCACCTTTAACTTTATAGTTAAACGTCGTTTTGGGGGGTTTTTGTGCATTTTTTTTGGAGTGAAGATGAGAATTTAACAGCTAAAATCCCAAATAAAGCCGTGAAATTCTCATTAACTTCCATCGTCCTCTGAAAAACATCCATCTAATTCTCTGATTAATTTCCTTTTAGTCCAATAGAGTCAAAAAAACCTTTACGATTCGTCTTAAATCCTTTATAAAGCTTATAGGCAGAGCCGGTTTAGTCAAAGCTGAACCATCTCTCTAGTAAAGCTGCTGTACACCAAGACTATCGAGGCCCTCCCATGATGCACTGGGCTTTTCCCTCACTCGCTTTTACTCTTCTAGTATAACATTCATCATTATAGGTTATAATCCGTCTGTTGGTCTCTGTTTTTTCTTTCCACCGTCGCCTGGAGCTTCCTCAGGACGGAGGATTATCGGAGATGTGAAGCCATTAATTGTTACAATTACAGATGTATTCAGACTGGATTAGGTTTAGTTTTCCTCCTCAACAAAGACGCGACTTTTGAATTGAACTGAAGAAAAATATTTCTTCTTGTTTTTAAAAAATCCAAACAATAATTTGGAACCTAAATATACCAAATGTGTGACAAACTCTCTGAGTTGTGAAGGTGTTGTTCAGACAAAAGTGCAGAAACGTTTCTCGTTAACATGGACGAGCTGGTTAATTAAAACAGCTGATTAGTCTCCGCTCGATGGATCTCAGCTCGGTGAGGAACAAGCACTTTATGAGAAGTGACTCATTAAAACAAACAATCGTTTTCAAGCAGATCTGCCGTTCTTACTGACTAATTAATCTGTAAATGTGGAAAACAAACGTGTTCTTCTGGGTGGCAACGCAGCGGGAGGCGGCCGCACAAGTGGAGAGCTGTGTCTCTCAAACCACTTTCCTCATTAACAACCCTCTCTTTCTCTCCTTTCTGTCTCTCTCTCTATTTCTCTCTCTCTCTCCATCTGTCTTTCCGACTGTCTGTTTCTTTCTGACTCTCTCTTTCTGTCTCTTTCTATTTCTATCTCTCTGTCTCTTTCTATTTCTCTCTTTTCCTTTCTCTCTTTCTGACTCTGTCTTTCTGTCTCTCTTTCTCTCTCTCCGTCCGTCTCTTTCTGTCTGTCTCTTTCTCTCTTTCTATTTCTCTCTCTCCCTCGTCTGTCTCTTTTTCTGACTCTCTCTCTTTCCATTTCTCTCTCTTTCTGAGAGAGAAATACACAGTGTCCAGAGCAATTCACTGCAAGGTGGAGGCCGAGCAAATGAGGCTGGGAGCTTCTATAATTAGAGGTGCGTTCAGGAGCCGGTGCGTTCAGGAGCCGGTGCGTTCAGGAGCCCTGCGGGCACCACAGAAGCTCGGAGCCGACCTCCTCACGCACTAACCGAGGCCTGCCCGGTTTCAGGGAGAAACCAGCACAACCCCTCCCCTCCACTATCGTCTGTAACCCGAGTCCGGCCGTGACCCGGGAACCTCGGCCTGCCCTGGATGAGGTAATGGTCCATGTGAAGCGTCTGACCGGGAGGAGGAAACCCCCCAACAGAACCACGACCCCCGTAACCTCCAGCTATAAATGCCGGTTTACAACCATGTTCAGGAGCCAAAGAGGCTGATACATGTTTCCCCAAGACACTTTCTTCTCCTGGCTCTGCAGTTTCAGGGATAAATGAACGTTTTAGTTGGTGGAAACTAAACAAGAGCAAAATCACCAGTAAATATCAGAATACTGGACCGGTTGAACCAATAAAACTCAAAATGTAATGATTTTTCAATTAAAATCAGCCGATGCAGACGTGAACAAACAAAGAAACACGTTAACGTTTTTCACAGAACAGCAAAGACGGACATTTGTCCAACCCATAAGGTAAAAATAAGTAATATATGTTTAAAAAAGTTATAAGGTGAAGAATCAAGCCGTCCTGCAGCCTCTGCTATCAGTCACTGCACTGCTACGTTACAGGAAGCAGCTCCGTTATTTTCAAAGATGCAAGTCTCCTCATGTCTTTCTAAAAATGACTAAAAGGATGACTGGAGTCAAATATGATGAGCTTTTCAACCACTTTACTGTTTCAATTCACCGCTAAAACCACCTATTAGAAATAACACAGAATCGCTTACCCTACCTTTAAAGAAAAACATCACATTGCATCTTGTTCTGTGGTATCAACTCACTAATTAAAAAAAAACAACTTTCATAATCTTTTTAAAGCCAAAAAAATAAAAGAAAACTGTTAAAACTGAATAAATCTTAGCTCTTAAATGCTATTTACATTATTCCTCTTCATATTTGCACATCGCAGAACAGGAAGAGCCTGGCATCTCCTCAGCATCCACACAAACACCAATCTGCAGCTGTGATTATACCAACAACTGCTACCAGATCCTCCACAACCGCGCCCTTATTGATTCACGCGTAAAGCCACAAATATCTCACATTTTTATTTATTTATTTACAGCTCTCTGGTTCACATTTCGCTCACTGGGCGAGATGACTTCCCTCTCAGGTAATGCGAGGCTGGAAAATGTCACCACACCCCGACGAGAGCGTGAAATCTGGCCTCATCCGGACGCATTTGGTCCTAAAAGCAGTTTTATCCGCGTCAACACCTCACATGTGTTAATTAAACCTGACCGACGTCACCAGGGTCGGGTTTTATGTTTCTGCTGGTGGGATTCAGCCACGGAACACTGGAAAGTTTAGGAAGGAAACTCCCACTGATCCCGGATAAAACTGGAGATATTTTGATATTAAAGTTTATGATTATTCCCTCTCGTGCGCGCTCCCGTCATGCTGGTAATTAACAACAGATTCGTCTAAGGTTCGCGGAGATAAGGCCTTTTCCTGCTCCGGACAGGCTCGGAACCGCCGGACACTTACCGGTTCCCGTCCCCGGCGTACAGGCGGGTCCGTGTGCGGGGTCCTGGGTGGCCAGACGGAGATGAAACCCCCTGATAAACCCGACAGTAATAATCTCCAGCAGAGGTAAACCCTGGCGGTGACGCGCAGCGTGTCGCCGCGGAAACCCCACCCCGTGACGTCACGGCCTTAAAATAAAACCTGTCAAGAGAGGGAGGAAATGTAAAATATTTAATAATATTAAATAAATATATAATTTAATAATATATATATATATATATATATATATATATATATATTATAATGTATTAAAGGATAGCCCCTTGAGATGTGCCTTCTCATTTTGAAGGTGGTCCCAAGAAAACATACATTACAATACATCCAGTACTCGAGTTGTAAAAAGAAATCAGGGGGGATGGTGGATTTTATCATATGGGCAAAGATAATTTGTGCTGATTAAAAATAATATAATATATTACAAATAATAGCAGTGACCAAAACACCTGCAGAAATACTGCAGGAATGACATAGCAGCAGTTAAATGCAGCCTTCTGTAAGCTTTAAATATCCACTGGGCTTACATCAAATACATCAAAACACAAAAATAAAAAACATTTTTCTGAACTTATCAATATGACTCTGTCCTTCACAGGATAAGTAAAATGGATCACTGCAAAAACTCAAAATCTTAACAAGAATATTTGTCTTATTTCTAGTTAAAATGTCTCATTTTAGTAAAAAAAAAATCTCATTACACTTAAAACAAGACTCATCCCTGGAAAAAACAACAATTTTCACCTGTTTCAAGTAGATTTTCACTTAAAATAAGTAGAAAAATCTGCCAGTGGAACAAGAGTTTTTTGCTTGTTATAAGAAGATAAATCTTGTGCCACTGGCAGATTTTTCTACATATTTCAAGTGAAAATTTACTTGAAATAGGTGAAAATTGTCAAATAACTTATTTTTCTGGTGTTATTTTTCTGGTGATGACTCTAAATGTTGAAATAGCAGTAAAACCACATTCATTGATGAAATGACATAAGGGATGGAAAGGGGGGATGGCAGTTTTACAGGGGGATGATTTGGACTGTTTTTATTTCAGGGGGGATGCCATCCCCCCTCATCCCCCCTCAACTCGATTACTGAATACATCACATTACAGTATAGACATACATGACATAAAACAAACACAGACATCTTGCTCACCCCTTCCCACACACAACCCCTACCCACATAAGTCTAGTTACAAAATAGACAAATAACCGGAACAATTACATGAATATAATATAACAGAGGAAAACAAATAGAAAAAAAGGACTAAAAATACATAAATAAATTAAAAACATAGGCAATTTGTTTTAAGATGAGAATATAATGACAACTTAAAACAATGAAAAGAGGTAATAGAACGCAAAAAGAGAGGAAGATTATTCCAATCTGATGGAGCTTTAAAATGAAATGTTCTTTTACCAACCTCTTTTAAAATTCTAGGAACAAAGAAAAAGGGAAAATCCATATGTCTGAGTGAGTATGGAGAGTTATATGGAATCATGAGTTCTTTTAAATATGGAGGACAGTGAAATTAAACACATTTAAAAAGGAACTGAAGCCAGTGAAATTGCCGTCTAGATTTGGGTTGCAACCAGTTCAATCAATCAAACATAAAACAATGATGTGTTCTGAAAGGACAAAGTAACACAAATCTACATAATGAATTAAATAATACAGTCAGAGGTTTCAGATGGGTATCTGGAGTATTTTGATAAACAATATCTGCATAATCAACAAGAGGTAGTATGAATTGAGAAATTAACCTTTTTCTGACAGGAAGTGTGAAACAGTTGATTGAACGGTAAAGTGAAGCAAGACAGCCATATGCTTTTTTAACAGTATAATCAATATGAGGTTTAAAGGTAAGTTCCAGGTCAATCCAAAGTCCAAGATATTTGAATGTGTCAACTTTATCAACAAAAGATATAATATATAATATAATAATTTAATACCGGTAATTTAAATACTGAAATATTTACGCTAAATTCTTTATTCACAAAAGAAAATTTGCTGGTGCTACTCCTAAATTTTAATCAACTACGAAAAGTTTTTCCCAGTATCCTCTGACTAACCTTTTATTTATAACTGTCTTGACCTTTCCTTATTGTTTTCTATGCATCTGATTCTATTCCTCATACCTGTTTTATTTATGTATTTATTTTATTCTCTATTTATTTACTTACTCATCTTTATTATAATTGTTATTATTATTTTAACTGTTACCTTCATTATCTATATTATGACTTCTTATTCATATTAGATATGTTTTAATCATTGTATGTGCTGTTCCACAGCACATACATACATGCGTTTGTATAGCAAGATTTGCTAATAAAAAAAAACAAAAAAACATTCAGCTAAAAAAAAAAAAAGAGAGGGAGGAAACCTTTGTTTAATAATTTAACTATATATTTTATTTTAATATTGAATAGATTATGCCACCCTCAGCTCCGGGATGAAATTATAAATTGTGTTTAATAAACAGGGCAACCCCTTAGTGACGTCACCATAACATAACCCCCCTCTTCTGGGTGGAGGCGATGCGGAACTGGGATTCGCTGCAGTTCCTCCACTGGCCGCTAGAGACTGGCTCAAAAAAACGTGTTACAGTGCAGAAATAAACATATTTACAACCTGATTAAACAAAACAAACATTTTTATTTTTATTCTTATTTATTTGACATCTCTGCTACAGCCCTGGGCCCTATCCACCCAGCTGAGGTGTACTGCCTTTAATGCTTCTCTCTCTCCAACGTTAACACGTTGGTGACTCCTTACTTCACTGTATTTTGTGGTACTGTACTTTGATGTAGTATGTAAGCGTCTTTGAGATCTTTTAAAAGCGCTCTATAAATAAAATGTATTATTTTTATTATTATTATTATTGTGGTTGTTCTAATTTTATTTAAATTGTTCAGTTATGCTGCAATACTTAAGTGACCACTTTCTTTTTCTGTTGTCTGTCCTAAAAGAAAAATGTATGCTTAACTCTTTGTAAATGTTTTAATATAATTGTATACGTCTGCGAAACTCAATAAAAAAAAGTTGAAAAAAAAACAAACATTTTGATCCCAATCGTTTGTCACATCTTAAGAGGGGTGAATTATATGTATCATGCCAGGATAATTTATTTAAACCAATTAACTTATTACTTATATGATTGACATGGCTGTTTGTATTAATCCAGCGTTTCCTAAACGTGACAGTAATGTTTGATTTCCCCTTTGAATCAACAAGTCAAACTGTACATTACATCACATGTGGTGGGCGTGTCCCGAGCAACATGGCTTCAAAATGTGTCCCCAATTCTAATCTTTAAATGGAGACCCATTTTGGATTTGCATCCAATGCTTTTCTGTTAAAATGCTAATCTTATCAGCTCAGAATATTCCAAAATTGCACCCTATCGTTTTTATTATACATAGAGTCCTTGTTTCCTCCCACCGCAGGTGAAGAAACTGCTGTTGTTCATGTTTGTTTTTAATATCACTAACATTTTGCTTTTTTTCTATGGCTGGTCAGTTTGAAAAACCGGGTCACATGACCTAACCGGTCATCCTTGGGACAGTTTGGGAAACACCGACCTCGTGTCAATCAAAGTAAGCCCTGAATAACTTGAGCTCCTGAAATAACCGGCCGTGGCTGCTTGAGCCGACCTGCTGACCTACCTAGGGTCGACAGTCGGAGCGGGAGCTCCTCCTTTCAAATGTCATTTCAGTGATGGCATCAGGAATGACCTGAGCCTTCAGTCAACACGCTCGGCGCCGCCTGGTCGTAGCCGAGCGCCGTCATTGGACCCGGCCGACCCACAGCCAGGCGTCATTACCGCCTGCATCATGCTGTAATACAGATCTGCTGTTGTGTGATCTAATATTGACTTTAGGCTTTATCTCTAGCACACAGAGACTTCTCCGCGTTGTCTGAATCTCCTGATGATACTGGAGACAATATTTCAAAGTCTTCACAATGTTCAGAAAGTGTTTCATAATTTGAAGACAGATTACATGTATATAAATATCTCTAGGAAGGGGACATCCCCGCCCAAACTACGTCATTCTGTCTGCTGACAGAAAAAAAAATAAACAGAAAACACAATTTTTGTTTCCAACTTATCAGCAGTTTGACTCTTGTTTGTTTTATGAGCGAGATTCACAGAGGAAGGACCAATTAGAGGCCCGATGGCACCGCTCAGTTATGTGTAACCCTTCAGCTCGCGCCGAGATGTTTGGTAAACAAGTCTCACGCGCAACAGAACAGGAGACGGACCACCAGAGCTTAAAAAAGCTGCAGGTCTCAGTTCAGGGACAGACTCGACTGTGTCCTGGGACGGAAACGGATTTCAGATTTCATTAAATTACTGACTGAACTTTTATCTGTAACTGAAAGTCGAGGAGACGTGTTGGTGACAGACAAAATTATCATCAGCTTTAGTCACTTTTGTTAAGAATCAAAAACAACCTGATTTTAGTATTTCTGTTGTTAAACTCTGATATATTTAAACCCTATCCGACAAGCGGGTGCCCAGTATTCATTTTTGGTATAAAATGGGTCCAAATTATAACTTTCCCACGAATCTTTGCCCACGTTTAGGCGTCCAAACACTAAGTTATAAATGTTGCACAACTATAACTTTGTTTAAAGTTGCAAATATTTACTTGGTGTCTGGTGGGTTTGGCAAGCTTAATCTAAATGTGTGTGAGGAACAGGCTCCTGAAAAATGGTCCAACTATTGTGAATTTTAAATATTTACTGCCCAAGAATGTCTTTGAAATGCCAAACAAATTCAACGAAGCGTTAAAATAAATAAAATCTCTTAAACGTTGACAAATAAAATGACTAACTTTACCCCTTTTCCACCAAACCGGTTCCAGGGCTGGTTCTGGTTCTGGGTTAGTGAGTAACGGCTGAGTTTGAAACCGGGCTTTCTGTTTGACAAAGAACTGGCTCCGGTTCCAAGGTAGCACCAACTCTTTGCTGGGCCAGAGGAAAGAAGCGGAGGAGCTACGTGGACCAAGTCCATATTAGAGAAAATACCTTGTTGTTGCTTCAACTTTCAAACCAATGCAAACACAGTGAAGCAACTGACGTCTGCAGTGACGTAATGACGGGGCTCCCCTTAGCACCCAGAGATATGGAAAAGTAAACCGGTTCTCAGCTGGTTCCCTGAACGAGTTGTGAACCAGAACCAGCACTGAAACCAGTTTTGTGGAAAAGGGGGACTTGTGGTCAGCAAGTGATGCTGCTACATAGTGACTTTAAAACCCTGACTTGTCTTCAGATGTGAAAAAGGGGAAATTAACAAAAAAAAAAAAAAACTATTTGCCCTTTAGGAATAGTGTTTTTTTTTTTTTTAATTTTGAATTAAATTGACATTCCTTTTTGTTTAAAAGCCTTTAAAAAAAAAAAAACCTGAAATTTTTGCAAAAATGTTCAGGAACAAGTTTAAGGATCATTATGACCCTGAAATCAAAACACAAAGTAAAGGAATGATACTGAACAGATTGTGCTTTTAAAATGTTCCTTTGCATGACTGCTATTTATTTCTGCAAGAAACTGAAGTTGTGGAACAAATACTGTCTCAGACAGAGAGACTTCAGCGTGAAAGAAAACCAGAAACACAGAAGTGCATGATTGTAGAAAAGCAGGTTTACTGGAGGCAAACACGAGGAACGTGACAACAAGATGGCTTTCTTCATTCCAGTCATAATTACTGAGAGTAGAAATGTGCTGACGAGTCCAACAGCAACCAGAACTTATGGAGTCTAAGGAATTCCCCTGCAGTCTAAACCCCCACCCCCCCGTCCACCCATCTGAGCGCTCGGGCAGCTCCAGTCCTTCGTCTGGGTGGGAGTGGAGCAGCTCAGGATTCAACCAGCTGCAAGACAAGGGGGAGAGGGGGAGACAGGGTTCTGGTGAATCACCTGCAACAAGTCTGGTCACCAGAAACAAAAACTGGAGCCGATGAGAGGAAGTAACCAAAGAGAAGAAGAAGAAAAGATCCAGTTTGGCTGCCAGGACTCAGTTTCAAGCACACAACTCAAACATCGCACTGATTCAAGGTCCAGAAAACATTCAAAACAAACAAAGCGACAGATACACGGTGACTGGAAGCACAGAAACATCAGAGCATCGATGCTTGAGGGGGAAACGAGACGGGACTCAGACACATGAAGTGAAGGCAGAGCAGCGTGGAGCAGGAGTCGGAAACGAGTCCCCAGAGCGCCGTATCTCAGGAAGCTGGAAACGCCACGGCGTTTCTCACGACTCCCATCGAGGAGGAGGAAACATTAAAAACAAATACAAGAGCACATCTGTCTCTCCCAGAGACCGGTTTTCAGAGTCTCGATGACGTGAACTAATGAAGACTGAAGTCAAAACGTTTCCTTTCCTAACTCAAACTATAAAGTTCTGCTTTTAGTCTCTGAACAAACATCAGACTTCTGATGTAAGAAAGAAAACAACCTCAAACATTCAGTCGCCGTCGCTTGAGGACAAAAAGGATCAAAACATGATTCATATGAATAATGAAGGTTTTAATACAGAGAGCAGGTCAATCGCCCTATATCTCAGTTTTTCTATCTCGATTATTAAAACTCCTGACGGACGATGATTCAAACAGATTTAAACAAGTGAACGAGTCACACGGCTGTTCAGCCATCTGCACATCAGGCCAGACGAGGCCACGCCGCCCCCTGCTGGGCACAACTAAGGTCCGGTCAACTCTCCCCCCGGCCGGCAGGACGGAGACCTTCAGGTGCTCCCGGGGTCGTCATGGAAACTAAATCCAAACATCTCTGCAGCGACAGCGACCACTGATGCTACGGGGGGCAGCGCCGAACCTGATCCATCCCCCGGATCCTGGAGGCCACATTTTACTCCATGACTCAGAAAGGATGGTCTCAATAATCGGAGCCAAGTCCTGCACGTTTCTGCTCCTTAATCCATCATAACACAACCTACGATACGATACGAGGTTTCAAAGCGGGAAAGTTTCAGCTTCACCCGGTTCACAAAAAGCTGCAAAGCTTCAGAGGAATCACTGATCCATCAGATACAGATAACAATGCAGGAGGAAATCCTTCAACGTCTAAGCACTTAAAAATGACACCGACTCCACGTGCACGTCGTTCAAAACAGGTTTGAAATAGTGAATTCAAGTCTAACGGGGACAGTTTCAGAAGAATTTAACTGCAGAGTAAACAGACCTGTCCCACAGGACGTGGTACCAGGACCACAGGTCTCAGGAAGCTGACAGAATTGTTTGAGATTTGAACCAAAAGGAGAAACTCCCCGTTTACCGGCAGACCAGTACCGAGTCCTGATCTGATACCATATCAATCCGCAAAACAAAAGCAGCAGCTCTTTTCTTTCCCGTCCAGTAGAAGTAGAACAGTAGAAGCTGCTGCAGCGCTGCCTTCACTGTCCAATTGTAAATATTTGAGTCCACTTCAAGTCTGCTCTACCGATGTGGCCAGCTCCTCCTCAGTGAGGTAGCACTGGCTGCTCACTGAGAAGAGTGAGTACGATACAAGCCTTCCAAGTCAGAGTCTACTACAGTCTTTAATGTCCCCTGAAAAAAAGTTGCTAGGTTTGTCTTTAAAGTCGTTTTTGGGGAGAAAGGAAAGAAAAACGTTGCTAGTCCCTACATATGGTGACAAAGTTGGTCACAGTGACGTTAGCTCATGAGCTACAACTGTCACCTACACTCCACCTGGCATAACTGTAGTTGTTAACGGGAGAAAACTTATTGATACACAATAAATAAATAAATTAAAATAATTTGTATAACTAGTATTAAATAATGCAATATAATAACATTTTAAAAACCTGATGATTTCTACCCGATTCCAATTATTTGGAAACCACGTGATCAAAATTCGGGGCCGATCACGTGATTCTGTGACATCACAGACCCAGAAAAAAGGGGTGGAGAGGAGCTGGCTGGCTAACTCCACCTCCTCCAAACGGAGCTGTGCTGCAAATATGTGGTATTTTCAGCAAAAATATCATCAAGAACTCAGAAAATGTATCCACTTGGGGAAGAAAAAGGACGCAACGTGCTCTAAGGTGTCCTAGGAGGAGGAAGTTTAGTGGGATGGTTGGAAAAATCAGAGGATTTACTTAATGGACATGAGAAGAATTGCTGATTAAAGGATAGAAAAGTCCAGAAAGGTGAACGATATGCAGCAAATGTCCGTTTCTAAACACCTCCGGCTCTTCTCTGATCTCCAGCGAAGCGGGGGGGACAGGAAGCAGGGAAACGGGGGAGGAGACAGGTTTAAATGAAGAGCACTTGGTCTTTACAGGCGGCGGCGCGGACGGGGACTTCCGTCGCGGCGGAGAAGGCGGCCATGATGGAGGCGAACACCACATCCGGCTTCTGGGCGGCGTCCACGGCCGTGTGCAGGCCGCGGGCGCTGTAGTACTGCACCAGGGGCGCCGTCTGTCTGTGGTAGGAATCCAGGCGGGAGCGTAGCGTCGTGGCGTTGTCGTCGCTGCGGCGGATGAGCGGCTCACCTGTCACCTGAGAGCAGACGGGGGGAGAGAGACCTGAGAGGACGGACAACGGGACTGGAGGTGAAGGATGTTGGAGGTTCTCCGTCAGCCGTCTTCAGAGTTACTCGTCAGTAGTGTTGTTGTTGTCAGCCTGTTTCAGTTTTAGTGTAGTCTTTCGGTCAAGCTATCATTTTAGTTTATTAGTTTTAGTCACGTTCATTCTCCTTTTAGTCGTGTCAAGTTTCAGTCGACTAAAAGTCTCAGCATTTTAGTCTTATTTTAGTCACAATTGTCCAGGACCATTTTAGTCAAGGATTGTATTTAGCCAAACCCATTTTACAATTCAAACATTATCTTATTATAATATTATTGTTGCCTTATAGACTCAAGAATTCATTCTATCCAGATACAGAAGACTCTAATTTGAGTTTACAACATATACATTTTTCCGCATTTCTGCCCCGTCTTTTTCTTTTTCGACGACACATTTGGTTTTCTTTTCCACGTCTCTGTTGGAAAGTGGTCTCCTCTTCTTCTCCCAGCCCCAGAGAAGATCCCTGCGTTTCTCTATGTAACTTTGTTTTTAACTGACGTGCACCTAGAGCTCTGCGTTAACGCCTTCAGCCTCTAACTCTGCAGTTGCATCTTCTGGATCTGATTCCCCGCGGGCCGCGACTGGGATTGAAGATGTGACGTCACCCAGCAGCAGAACTAAACCATCTCATCTCATTTTGGTAAAAGAAAATGAAGACACATTTTAGCAGAGTTTTTATTTTGTAATCTACATTTTAGTCTGGTCTTTATTCTTCTACTATATTGCATTATATATTTAATTATCGTTATCGTCACCATTATTTACGTTGCGTCTCGTCTTCCTCAGGTCACAAAGGTTTGTTGATGACGATATTTAGTCATAATTTTCGTTGACGAAAGCAACTTTAATCACGGCTTTAGGAAACGATCTGAAGAAGATTTTCTGCCCGTCTCGACTAAAACACGTCGTCAGTTGCTGAAAGTGAGTCATCAGTTTCCCCGAGTCTCCGTTCACACATCCTGAAACGGTGTAAACTCTGGGGTGTGTGTGTGTTTGTTCAGCGAGTACGATAGGTTTCATATCACTGTGTCCTCGGGGGAGGGGGGTTCTTTTTATGAGAATTATAACGCTCCTTTCATAAATAAGCTGAACGTTCATGAATTTCCTTCAGAAACCACAGAACAAGCCGTTGCAGATCTGAATGTCGCCTGGAGGAGAAAAGCGTCACCGTTCCAGAGGGATTTACAGGAACCGGCCTGGGCGTTTATCTCCAGCAGGACTGATCGCTGTGACTTTACTGATCAGCCTAAAAAGATCAATCACGCTTTGAGACGACAGCTGATCCAGAACCCACCAGCTGAAATCCTTGCAGAGGCCAGAAAACTAGATCATAGTCTGGGTCTGAGGTCTCGATCAGCTTCCTGTCCACCACGGATCAGTTTTAAATACTTTTGCTGGTTTAGAAAACTTTAGAGTACTTTACTTTTCTGTGACCGGCTGACATTTCAGGGAATTTCAGAGCAAAGTCAACTTACGTCATCCTTCATGGGCTCTTTGGGAGGGTTGAACTCTTCGTGGTACGAGCGGCCACTGGGCTGATGGATTAGTCTGGTGGGGGGGCAGAGGATGGGTTAGTTAAACATCACACAGTAGAAATAGGAAGAAATAAAAGCAGCAGTAAGTAAAAAGGTTTTTAACCTTGACTTAAAGCAGCCCTGATGCATTCTGGGAGTCTTTTCTACAGGTGAGGAGTATAAAACAAGGTGTCTATGGGTTTGATCGAGGTAAATTTAAGACTTTTCAATACAATTTTCAAAGACAACTTAAGACCAAAAAGACAAGTCACTGAGAAATCCAGTGCTGGGGTTGATTTTGCCAGATCTGGCTGACAGGTTCCAGCCCAAACGTGATGCAAAACTCACCAAAATAATGAAAAACCAGCCCGAATCATACATTCTCCATGTTAAAACTGTAAATTATTAAACGCGTTATAAATATCAGCTTCACAACACCACTAAATAGTCCCAAAAAATGTTCAGGCTCCAAACAAAGACTACAATTAAATTGAGTAAATTAAATCAAATAAAATATCAGTGAGTTTATTGTATAAATTTCAACTTTTCTTTGCCATAATGGCAACCTTTTTTGTGAAAAATTTCTCCCAAATATTTAGTAAAAACCAGGAAAAGCAGCCCAAATATATATTTTTCAGCCCAACTTGGCAACACAGATTTAGACGCTCTGCAGGAGATTCTCCTCAAAACTGTGAAATTAACTTTTTAATGATGACTGGATACATTCCCTCTAAAATTAAGACCCTTGGATTGAGATTTAAGACAAATTAAGACATTTAAAAGGCCTTATTTTTAGCAAAAATGGAATTTAAGACTTTTTAAAAAGGACCCGCGGCCGCCCTGATAAAAGCTGATCGCAGCCTCACTGTGTTTGGGTCTAACTCTGGGTTCAAGAAGTGGGCGTTGCCCTGACGACCCGAGGGCTCTGATTGGTTCATCGTGGAAAGAAAGAAATCCCCCGGAGCAGAGGAGGAGGAGGAGTGATGAAGGTCTGACAGCAACAGTGACCCGTGGACTACTTTTCTGTCCCTCAACATCCCACATGACCCCCCCCCCCCCCGTCCTACTTGGCCTGAAAGCGACATATTTTATCCTCCTCAGAAACGAGGAGAACTCTTTATAAAAGGTGAGTTTGTGCTTTGTAACGCCGGCTGAAGGAACAAACACACGATGTTTTGTGAAGGGTGAAAACTGAAAAATGGGGCCCAGAAATGTTTTCAGGTCTCCTCCCACCTGAACGTCTACAGACAAGAAACAAGGAAACGTGCAGCTGTCTGCAGAACCGGGTCAAGTTTGTGCCCAAAGATGAGTTTGATGACTCGGTCAGAACTTTCTCCAAGTATAGTCTTGTTTCCCTGATATCTGAACGGCTCGATAAGCAGCAGAGACGCACCGTAATACTAATAATCGACGCCTCTTCGCCGCTGCAGGTCAGAAAAACATTCACTTAAATCATCTCGTGGTTTCTGAATTCGGGTCCTACCTGCCGCAGATCCGGCGGACCAGCAGAGAGTCGTCAACGGCAAACTCGATCACAGAGTCCAGCTTCTCATGTCTCTTGTCCAACAAGTCGTCCAGCTGGAGAGAGACACACACACACAAAGTTAAACGTATAATATAATAACCAGCACAAGAACAACTTCCTCTTATAAAAAAAGAAAAAGATTCCTGGTAAATGAGACAGATTCTAGCGGCCCATGATTGGAGGGTCATGACGATGAAATGATAATACATTAAAAAATGACACCAAATTATTAACCAACATATAATCATAAATGTTTTATTTTCAATGTCCTGGTAACAATAACTATATTTGTCTTGCTCAGTCCGACTAGCTCAGGTAGCACAACAGCGTTTGAGTGCTCAGTTCTTCCCCTACTGAACATGTCAACTGTCATTTTGTTGTTCCTTCACAAATACGGTAATAATAGTCAAGAAAATACCATTAAAATGCCTAATTGTATGTAAAATAGCATCAAAAAATGTCACTGCTGTGTTGTGCTGTAACGATTCTTGTCATGGGGCCGATAATCCCTGGCGGCGCCCCCGACCAGGAGCTGCAGTCTCAATCAGCTGTTTCACACAATACTTCTCAATATATTAATGGAAACCGTCCAAAAGAAGCTCTTTCACATGCCTTAATAATACCGGCCCTGCGCCGCAGAAAACACACAAAAGCTTCTCGTTTATGCAAAGCATCAGGTCAAAGTCAGAGCTGCCACCTATTATTGTCACTTAAACATCAGGGTTTTTTCGTGTACCTAAGTGGGAGGAGATTAGATTCAGCGTTAACTGGTATGATGAAGGCATCGGCAAAGTGACAGACATGCCCACCGCCAGCGGGAGGGCAGCATCGACTCTCTCCCGCACCGCCATCACCTGGGACAGTCAGACTCTCAGAGACTGTCAGCCTGAGGGAGGAACAGTAACTTTTGCACCGATGTCTCAAAGTCCCTCAGAATCTTTTTCGCGTTTTAAGCGGCTGTGGAGTGAGAAAACAAACCTCAAAAGGAGGGATGACGAGGTTGGTTTTATCTGGTTGCAGCTTTACAACAGCTCACCTTCAGAGTCGACACCTTCGGCCTGATTGCAAAAAGCAGCGAGCGACCTATAGTAAGGTTAATGATTGCTCTTAAAACACTGCCAACTAATCTCGTTACTATCATAAAACCAATATGCAATTTATGACCTGGTGTCATGTTGGAGCTTAGAAACTGAAAACAAATTAAGCCAAAAATGAAAGCCAACACACAGCACCTGGAGCGGTTCATGGACCCCTTTGCTTCAGATAAAAGAGTTCAAGGTCTGTTCAGATAAAAGATCGAGGCTGTTTGAGCAGTTTCAGCCTCTTGTACTTTGTTTGCCAACGTTTACTGAGAACGTTCAGCAGGGCGATGCCGCGTAAAAATGTTTTGCTCTTGGCGACTTCATGTTTCTTTTGTTTTTTTTACTAACGGACTCCTGTTAGTTCTGTTTCTACCTTACCGCATGTTCCCTTAAAAAAGTGTCATGGCAGCCTCTCCACAGGGGTGCCCCAAGGCTCGACACTTGGGCCCCTTCTATTTGCCATATACAACTCATTCCAACCGCTTCTCATCCACTATGCAGATGATACACAATTCTACCCATCATTCCCACCAGATGAACCCACAATATCAGCTCGTCTCTCTGACCCGTCTTCATGGATGAAGAATCATCACCTCCACCTTTAACTGTCCAAGACTGAAGTCCTGGTTTTTCCAAGCCCATTATTGCCTCTTCTACTGTCAATCCCAGTCCAGACTGTCCTTTCGCATCCTTCCTCAGTGGGGGAGGAAGGCGAAGACGAGAGCTGAGTCGTCTTCTGTCAAGAACTGCATTCCCCCTTTAAACTTCCTGATCTGCGAGTGATTGTTGCCTCAGCGGCACTCATTTAAAGACCATTTGCATAAACGTGTCTGCTAAATGTAAAGATTTATGGACATATGAACCCATTAAAGCCACTCCAAGCACTTCTGGCTACGTGTGAACACTGATGCAAAAAAAACAACAAAAAAAACATGAAAGCAATAAATTAAATCCTCACCATCTCGGCTTGTTTGACGGTTCGGGGAAATCCATCCAACAGGAATCCATTGCTGCAGGCAGGAGTCTCCAGGTTCTTGTCTATGAGCTCCACGACCATTTCATCACTGACCTGAACGCACAAACAAACAAAACCAAGCACCTCAAAATTATGCAATGACATTAGCTCCCTAACAGAGGACGGTGTGTATGTGATGATTCAGTCTTCTTCATATTTAGGAGACACAGACTTTGATGTTCATGAATATGAGCTGACATACAGAGAGTCACAAGGTGTTTGAAAAAATAGAAATCGCAGACATTGATCACATGTGGAGAACAAGAAAAGAAAACGGACGACACAAATGCACAACTGTGGATAAACCAGGACTAAAGTTTAAAAAAGAAGAAAAAAAAAAAAACCCTCAGACATCAAACCCCCATGTTTCCTCTGGAGGAGGGAGGCGAGATGGATATTAGGACCATGCAACCCAGACCAGACTAGAATAGACACAACCAAAGGTGAACATACGGTTGTGGCATGTGCGGGTCATTTCCTGCAGTTAGCCGACACAAGGTGATAAAAAGTTGTGCTTATTGTGGCGGGCCGACTAAGTCATGATGGTTTTTAACAAAAAATTTGTTTGAAGACAAACTAATAGACATCCAGAGATCTCTAGGGACACATGTGAAGTCATGAGAACCTCAGATTAGACAAAGAAAATTAAAAACCAGGCAGCTTAAAAGTAGATCTGAGCCCTGGTTAAATGACACTACTCGTGCTGTCAGACGCGAGTGCCGTAAAGCTGAGCGAAAGTGGAAAAGGGACAAACTGCAGGTGTCTTTTCAAATTTTAAGGGACTGCTGGCGACTGTATCAGACAACTGTGAAAAATGCTAAAAGGGAATATCTGTCTAATATTATTCTTTCAAACTGTCACAAACCACGTGTTTTGTTTAAAACCATTGATTCAGCTCTTAATGCTCAGCAGACTGTCAGTATAGGGGCCTCCCCTGCTGCTTGTGAAAAATTTCTTCACTTTTTTATGGATAAGGTCTCTTCTGCTAGGGCTCTCATTCCACTCACTGTTCATGACCCCTCAATCTCTGTCACCTGCTCTGCTGTCTTTCACCAGTTTGACCCTGTGACTCTGTCCGGTTTACAGGTGATTGTTGGTCAGTTGAAGCCCTCCGTTTCTCCAAATGATGCTGTCCCTCCTCGACTATTTAAAGAGGTTTTCCCCACCGTTGGAACCTCTGTTCCTGCAGTTATAAATAGTAGTCTGTCCTCAGGTGTGGTCCCTGTACATTTTAAACATGCAGTTGTACAACCCCTGATTAAAAAACCTGGACTAGATCCTGCAGCTCTTGCCAATTTCAGGCCGACCTCCAAACTACCTTTTCTCTCAAAAATCATCGAGAAGATAGTTTGCAGTCAATTAATGGCCTTTTTGAAAGACTACAATATTCTTGAGGTATTCCAATCCGGTTTTAAATCTTTGCACAGCACCGAGTCAGCCCTTTTAAGAGTTTTTAATGATATCTTTTTAGCCACAGATTCCGGTGACTGTGCTATTCTTGTGCTTTTAGATTTAACTGCAGCTTTTGACACAGTGGACCATAAAGTTTTAATTTCTCGCTTGGAGCAGTGGGTGGGCATCAGGGGCATAGCAATGGAATGGTTCAGGTCGTGCTTGGCAGACCGAACCTTCTGTGTCAGCCTTGGCGACTGTGTCCTCCTCTGCTCCTCTCTCTTGTGGGGTTCCGCAGGGCTCGGTCCTCGGCCCTCTCTTGTTCTCCCTGTATTTGCTCCCGCTTGGCTCCATACTTAGAAGCATGGGATTTTTTAATCATTTTTATGCAGATGACAGTGAGATTTATGCCCCTCTTAAAAAGAAAGACAATTACTCAATTACTGCCCTAGTTAAGTGTCATGATGACATAAAGGCCTGGATGTCTCTGAACTTTTTAAACTTTAATGAAAAAAAGACTGAAGTGATGGTTTTTGGTGGCACCGCTGGATCACCCCTTCCAGATCTGGGCTCCTTGGCCCAGCATGTAAAGCCAACCATCACAAACCCAGGGGTCAAAGTGGATGCAGCTCTCAAGCTTGACAGCCAGATCAGGGCGGTTGTCAAATCTAGTTTTTATCATTTGCGGCAGCTGGCTAAAATAAAGCCAATTCTTTCAAGACGGCAGCTTGAGATAGTAATACATGCCTTTGTCACCACTAGGCTGGACTACTGCAACGCCCTTTATGTGGGGGTTAGTGCTTCTTCCATCTCCCGTCTTCAGATGGTCCAAAATGCTGCAGCACGCCTTTTAACTGGCACTCGCAAATATGAGCACATTTCCCCCATTTTAGCTTCCCTCCACAGGCTGCCCATACAGTCTCGGATTCATTTTAAAATTCTTATATTTGCTTTTAAATCCTTGAATGGTCTTGCCCCGCCGTACCTCTCTGGGCTTCTACACCCTTATTCTCCCAGTCGCTCTCTCAGGTCAGCTGATCAGCTGCTCCGGAGAGCCTAAAACTAAGAGGAAGCTCAGAGGGGACCGCGCCTTCGCTGTTGCAGCTCCAAAACTTTGGAACAACCTGCCTCAGCAAATCAGACAGGCCTCCTCTCTGTCTGTTTTTAAATCTCTTCTTAAAACCCACCTTTTCTCCTTGGCTTTTAACACCTAGCAAGTTTATTTTATCCTTTTATCTTCCATTTTATCCTTTTTATTCACTTAACTTATCATGATTGTTTTATTTATGTGCCTTGTGCTTTATGGTGTGTTGTCTTCCATTTGCCTGTCCAGCACTTTGGACCATGTTGGTGTTTTTAAAGTGCTTTATAAATAAAGTTGACTTCACTTGACTTGAAAGAAGAGGAACAGAAATGTTACCAGCTTGCCGGCATCCATGGTCTCCTTCAGCCTCTTGCCGAGCTGGGAGCCCGACGCCACCATGGCCCTCAGCATGTCTCCGGTGGCCAGGTGGCAAACGCAGTACTTCTCTGCCAGCCGAGGGGCCTGCAAAGGGGGGACAATTAAAAAATATGGTCATAATTAAAGCTTTGTTTGACTTCAGGTTGAGACGATGACACATCTGAAGCGCAGGCTGCAGGAGGCATGACAAGGTTTGTTTATTCTGGCTGGTTTTATCTGCTTGCAGCTTTACAGCAACGCACGTTCAGAGTCGACACCTTCGGCCTGATCACTCGTGATTAACGGCAGCGTTTCAAACATGCGTGTTTCAACAGGTTTTTATTTTCCTTGGTGCATCGATTCAACGAACTGGATCCAATGCCAAAAGAAGTTTGCCGGGAGCCACAAGCTCCACAGAAGTCACATGTCACCACCCAACCACCAAGCCCAGACACAGTCGGCTTTCCACATTCCAGCGGGTTTGCTTGGTGGATCTTTACAAAGCAAAGAAAGAACAGAGTTGATATTTTACCACCACGTCCTTTTGGGCTACATATTATTTCCTATATCAATTTTTCAGTCAGAAAAAAGTAATTAAAACACATGAGATTAAAACCACCAAATAATAAAGTCCAGTTACACAGCGTGACCCACAGACTGCCGTGGACCTTTTAACACAATGATACGCAGGCGAGACAAGAGCACGATTACAAAGGTCAAGAGCTTTGACACAGTTGCAGAAAAGTTTCAACACAAACCCTTCTGATTTACGTAACTGAGAAACTGACTAAAGACTGTTATGAAAGACAACGCTACATGATTTGTAAGACTGAAAGACTGAAAACGTCTACTACTGCAGCCACGGTTGGATGTGGACGTTCGGGGTGGGCAAAAATGTTGACATGGCAATATATTGCAATACTTTGCCGGCCGAGTCAATATTCAAAATTTAAATAGATTTTTTTTTTATAAATCATGTTTCAGACAGGTTGTAAATCCAGTATGACTTTAGTCTTAATTTCATATTATGTAAACAATATGAAAAAAATATGCAAATATGTTGTAACTTTAGTTTTTATAGTTACAATATTATATTATAATGCACTGACTGAAATCTTTATTTTTCATGTGCAGTGAAATTTGTCAGTTTTCTTAAACCAATTTGATTTTGATTAAGCAGCACTGACATGTCCATGTTTATATAGAAGACATTAATACTGAACACATAACATTGAAATGTGTATTTTCTGACTTCATTTTGTTTTTTATAATTTTCTGTTAATTTGCAGACAGAAAATATTTTTGGGAAGTGGATTCAGTGCAGTCGATAAATTTGGAATTTCTTCAGTGACACAGAAATTTGTTGATAATTGCAGAATCGCTGTATCGTGATATTATCGTTGGCAAAATATCACGATAGTAATGTATCGTGAGGTACCAGGTGATGCCCAGCCCTAGTGGATGTTAAGCTGAAGATTTTCTCATTTCGTTTCCTGCTCTGTCACACACACCTTTTTCTTTGCTTAAAACAATATACAGCCTTTTCAAGAGATTTTCCTTAACATGAAAATTACATTTTAAATAGGAATTTGTTCTGGTTTCAAGTGTGCACTTTGGTGAACAATGCTGCACTTTCATCCCGAATAATACCGCCTCGGACGGAAGCCTGACTAAGACCATTCAAGGACTTCGAGAATTAAACGCTAAAATGAAGGAACATTCAGGGGCTGAACGTGTTCGGACGCTACAAAACCTTGGTAGCCTCGGCGCTCACATCCATAGTGGTGTTTGCGGCTATCCTCAGACTGTGTGGCTGCTGTTGCATTCCGTGTCTCTGAGCTCTGCACAACGTAGGTGCAAACTGCAATTTGACGGCTGCCGGAGACATGAAACCGCTAGGTTTCCTCGTCAGTTCAAACCTTTTAGGCCAGACGAGGATGCCAAGAAATTAAACCTAAAGAGGAGTGGTCAGGGTAATGTGTTCTATCTAATGAATAAACTACTCACTTTTACCTCCAATAAACTATATGAATGACAGGAAATTACTTTTGATACTCAAGTACAGAAAATGTGAAATACCTTAAGACTTTTTACCAAGTAAGGTTCTAAAAGGTAAGATACTTGCACTTTTACTCTGTTTAAGTATTCTTCCAAGACTGTGTGAACTTAACAGGCAGCCTTCTTGGTGACCATGTTTCATATTGCTGAGCCCCAACAGGTGGCTGCTAAGAGGACAAGACTGCACAGACTTGTAGAATTGTAAACATCTTTGTGTAAACGTCTAAGCTTCTTTGAGAAATAATGTTTTGTTTGTTCCTACTAGAAAATGGCCTCAGCACTGCAGTTATCATCCAGGTGGCCCAGGTGAGCATCAGGTGACGCATCAGCACCATGGACAGTAACAGCTTAGTCCTGGAGCTTGTAAAAGACAATGGATGTAACCGTTTTAATTGATTTATTCTGTTGGTGTTGATTGTTTGTTGCTCTGTTTTGTCTGATATTGTTTTAACTAACTGCTGCCTCTTGGCCAGGTCTCTCTTGAAAAAGAGATTTTAATCTCAACGAGACCCACACCTGGATAAATAAAAGGACCATAAATAAATAAAATCATCTCCTCAGTCGTGTTCACGTTGAAAAGATGAGATAGTTGTTCCAATAATACTGTAAAGCAGCAGACACGACCAACACAATAAATACTATTCAGCTAACTTAAATGCTCTGGTTTGGATGGAAAAGTTGCAGCAGCATTATTATTATTATCATCATTATGTTAAGTGTGCGATTTCATGCATGTAATTTCAGCCCCACCTGTTGGTCATTTACAGTTTCCTCCGAACAAGCGAGCTGCCAGCTACGCGTCTTAAGGTGCTACCAAACCACTTTTTCCAAACAAACAAGTATTTGCTTCCTATTCCACTCAGTTCTGCTGAAGTCAGACTGCCAGTAAGACTTGGGCGGGTATTTCCAGTTTGGTGGGGATCTCTGGCTTTAACAGATACATAAGTCAGAGCTCATCGCTTCCTGCCTCAGTATCCATTAACCCAGGGCTCCAGACTGCGACCAAATGCTCGCATTTTGCGACCAAAATTTGAGTATGTGCGACTGAATTTCATGTCCACTCGCACACGTGCGACCAGTAAATTTGCCAGTGTTTTTTTTTTTTTTTTTTTTTTTTACACGTTAAACGTGGAAGGAGTGCCTCAATGAACCCCCATATTTGCAGGCCAATGAGTGTGAAAGGGAATGAGTTGGGGGATCTATTTATTTATTTATTTCGTTCGTTTAATTTCACCAGCTCAAAGCAGGTATTACGCCCGGACGACATTTAATGCGACACAACTCGCTGCCCCCGCGGTGCGCACATAAAGTTAGAAGAAAGAGGCGGCGGGTATGTTTGGTTTTAGTAACATCATGCTCAGGCCATGAGTCTGCAATGGCCCAGACGGGAGACACATGTAGCTCAGTGCTTAACTTTTATTTTTAATCCACTCTATATTCTTCTGGTTGTTCTCCGATATGTCCCCCCTCTAAAGCCTGATTTATGGTTCCGCCTTAAATCGACGCAGAGCTCTGCGTTGTTGTAACGCGGAACCATAAATCAGCCTTCACCCGGTACATACATAGGTTTCTCTAAACATCTGTCCCCGCTACAGTTTTAACTAAAAGAAAATGTGCTCCAATACAGCAGGTCTCATAATTTTATTTTGAACACTGCTTAAAATTTGCTTGACACAAATGAAAGTTAAATTTTAACACGTGGGAAAAACACCTAACCTTTTAAGTCATGTGTGTTGTCAGGTGTAATGGCATTTTTTGGTTAGAAATAAGAATATTTCTTGGTAAGATCCTTAGTTATTTGAGTGAAGGCAGTGAATTTGGCCAACTGGTGTAAGTTCAGGGTTTTAGTAAAGACACAAGTAGGGAAATGTTATTGGCCAGTACCCCCAATATTTGTACATTTGTTAAGTACTGTGTTTAACAGTTACATTCATGGCTGAAAGGTTACTAAGCACTTTGTTACCAAGCACTTTTTTTATCATGTGAATGTATGTTTTTTTTATATATAATGACAGCAATGGTGCTGTCAGTTTACTTTATGTTGCGGCATCTTTAAAAATGCACAATAAAATGTAACACTGCATTTGAAACAGCACATTGTGGTAATTCATTAATCTATTATGAAATACGTATTACTAATACACTGAAATGTAGTAGAAATGTAAAAATTTGGTTAGCGTGTCGATAAACGATGTGTGCTCCTAAAATTTCTGATTGTGCCCCTAAAAATTTTCAGTTAGGGGCTACTGTGCTCCTAGTGAAAAAAGTTAGTCTGGAGCCCTGCATTAACCACTTAGCTCCTTACTCTGGACCGCCTGTTCTTCTCATCTTCCATTCATTATCTTAGATTGTTTATATGTTGCTCCTGTTGCTGTTGTGTTACTACATCCATTTACCTGTTTCCATTTTTTTCTACTGCCTGTAAAAATGTAAAACATCTACACATCTAGAAGAAATGCTCTTCCTTCTGGGGCAAACGGGTGATTTTTAATGTTTGTGGCAAAACCGCCCACTTCCCGTTTCATGGCAAGTGACACAGGCCCCGTCAGACGTCCATCCAGGACATTTTGTGTTGCGGGACAACAGTTTTGTGTATATTGAATACAAATATCAGGCAAATCTGATAAAGCACGGCGTAACTACAGGACATAATGTGACAAAAAACCATGTCCTTTAATCAGGATGTGGCGCCATGGAGTTCATCCAAGATTGTCATATCCACTTGTTCAGCATGGAAGCATCATTAAAAACGCAAAGATTTTGGGTCAGATTGGTCAAGGCATGTGCAAATGACTTCTCCATTCATAGCGAGACATCGGACTTTGTCGTCCACTGGCGGCGACGCCCTCTGATGAAAAGTTACAGTTTTCACCGCCAGTCATCTTCAATGTCTTAACTGCTGTTTGGCCAGGTTTGAGATGTATCGACTCATCTTGCTTGGAGCAGGGATGAATTTCCTGTTGCCCACAGGTGGCGCTACAACCGTTCCTGAATATTCCACCGTAGATGTCTTCAAGCTCAGGCTAAAATCATACACATCAGTTGTGGACCAGATCAAAGAATGTATTGCCGAGTTACAGCCAATTGGTGTTTCATGGCGAGTCTTCAAAATGACCTCAAACTTCGCTGCATCATTACGGTCAAGCCCTCTGGTAAAAACTGAAGCTTCGCAATTTAGCCCCAGTCATGTGTCGAGATTGTACAAACAAAGTTCTGAGCCAATCTGATCAAATCTCTGGGGGGAGTTTGTTAAAGTACGAAGCCTGGAAATTACCAAAATAAAAAACAGTGAAATTTAGGGAAAGGCAAAGAAAAAAAATGCCAACTGAGAAGATCTGCATGACTGAAGATCCAGAGTACATCATCAGTTAACAATTATCAGTGACGCAAGGTATTTGCATACAGATGTTTCTGTTGCTGCATCAGCAGCGACGTATTTACTTGTGCATGAGAACGAGACTCAACGCTTCCTGGACAGATTGTGGTGGGATTGATGCTGCTGCTGCTGCTGCTGCTGCTGCTAATCCCTGGTCGTTTGCTTACTGCTCAAAATGTCCAGATGTTTTTATATAAAAGTATTTGTGAATGTTGGAGCAGAATAAACCCACAGTGATGAGTTCTGAGCTTCGGTTAATGGTTTCCACGGCAACCTAAATGACAGCATTTTACATCTGACTCGGGCTTAAAACCCACTGAAGCTTTGTTTCCAATAACTGCTGTTAATTAAAGAAAAAAATATAACTCCAAATTAAATTAATTTCCCAACATAAGCGCCACAAGACTTTCTTGCACATGTTTGTTTTTGAGGAGAAACATCAGGTGGCATCAGGTTGCTTAAAAAAAAAAAAAAAAAAAAAAAAAAGTAGTAATGAGTTGTGGATTTCTTTGGAAAACTTGTATTTTGTCCGGGTGTATCATAGAAGCTGAGTGGAGTTTTCTGACAAGAAAAGCTAACAAAACAAGACGAAAAAATTATGTTGCCTCAGAAAGCCATGAGGAGGAGATTTTTCTATTTTGGTGACAAACTGAGTGAGTGATAAATAATATATATATATATATATATATATGTGTGTATATATATATATATATATATATATATATATATATATATATATATATGACATATTAAAAAAAATATATGTATTTGATATCAAAAATGCAAATATATATATATATATATATATGCTTTAGGTTCCTACCAGCAAAACTGCTTTAACACATTAAATGACATTGACTTATTATGAAACAATGTACAAAAGGAAAGAAAGATATTTAAAAGTTTAACCTATTTTTGTTTCATAATTTAATCAAACTTTTATTTAATGACATCACAGTTTAAAGTGTTTTCTGTAAAAGTAATTTTTTTACTCATTCATTCACACACACAAACAGAAGTTTGAACACCTTCTCATTCAAACGAATGGACTTTTGGTCACGCACACGCACACACGATTTATATCTATTTTCCAAGATAAAAGTTGCAAAGTGCTTCAACAAACATAAAAACTTCATTTTGGACCATAAAAACTGCTTTAACACATAGATGACTTTGACTTATTATGACACAATGTACAAAAAGAAAGAAAGAAATATATTCAATACAACTTTTTTTTAAGTGACGAATTGCCTGTTACGTTGTGTTAATTAAACATTCAACTAATTTGTATTATAAAAATCATTTCAGATGTTATACCTGACTCAGGTGTGACTCGCCAGAGTTGGCATGACTACCGCGCATGCGCACTTCATCACCTTCCGTCTCCTAGTTAGCCGCGTTAGCCCCATTAGCTCGCGGCGTGTCCCCGACTCACCTGCGTCCCTTTTCCGGCTCCGGGAGGTCCGAGCAGGATGGCGCGGATGCCCTCGTGCATGTCGGCTATCGCCTCCTTCAGCTGCGCGCTGGGCGCCATGTCCGGTCCGGGGGAGAAACTTTAGTGAGGTCCTGCGGTTCGACCTGACCCGGTCTGGAGTTGGACTTGAGAGGAAGCAGCTCCGCGTGCTTTAAGCAGCTAGGCTTTAGCCCCGCCCACTCTCCGCGCAGCTCGACATCTGATTGGCTCTCCGTCCCGTCATTCAACTGGAGTTGGAAGCTGATTGGATGACGTTTGAAAAGCGTAGTTTTGTAACTTCCGTACAACTCTTCCACTCATTATAGAACAGTTTTCAACTGAGCATAAAAGAAACAATATAGTTCAAAAATAAAAAATATGACTCTTAATAAAGAAATCAAAGTATTCTATAAGTAATTAAAAAGAGATAATTAAAGGGGGACACATGTTGCCTTCTGCAAACTTTGCTGCTTCAGTTTTCATGGTATTCTGACTATTATTTACAGGTATATTATTGGTAAATACATCAGATTCATTCAAGGGAAGTAAATATTTAGGATATTTATCTTTTTTTATACCTCTGACTGGATATGTACTTTTTGTATTTGTGCCTTTAGTTGAGGTTTTTGTGTTTTGAGGACTGACCTTTGGGTCTTGATTGATTTAAAATCAAGGGATTTCTCCGGCCATCAATTAAAAGTTTCAGAGAACTCATCTCCATTTATCATCAGTGACATTTTGTGACACGGGGCTCCATCAAGCTGCTCTTGGGGGACATTCTAGTACCATTTTTTACTCGTTCCTGGGTAAAAAGCTGAGCCCACTCTTAGCTGAGGAGCAACTTTAGACATGATCAGTCACAGGATCTTTCATTGCTGGCAAGACACAGAGACTCCAGGTATTGTCCACCTTTTCTTCTGAGGACTATCGCTCCAAAACAACTGGATGGGGGCTTTCTGGGAGAAATTAACTTTAAATCAATCTCGTGCTATCCTATCCATCTGCTTTTATGTATTTACAGCCGAAGGCTCGTTCAAATTCCTTTCCTGTGTGAGGTGACAGTGCAAACGTGCAGTGATTCGCAGAGGAAAAAGCATTCAGGGGGTTTGTTGAGGAAATGCCACAGAAGTTGGTGACTGCATGTTTGGATCTTGGTTGTTATTTGGTTCATTTGTTTGTGTTTTTCCTCTTAAATGTTCCTCATGTCTCGACATGAACAATCACGTAGATACCAGAAACAAAAATTCAATATATTTCTTTATTAAAAATAAAAGTCACAAAATTGAAATGTGTTAATTAAAAAAACAAACAAACAAACTCTTAAGACAGTTTAAATCAACCGTTAATGTAAACCACGGTTTTCTATTTCGGATCCGAACGACAGCAAGATCCAGCCTATGATTACCCCAGACTGGCCAGCGTGTTTCCACGGTTACTGCTTCATAAAACTGACGGCAGTTTATTTTGACAACATCCAGATCGACTCCACCAAGTGTCTGAATGAGGGCTAACCCCTGCCTCTCGCCTGAAAATAGATGGGATAAGCTCCAGCAGACCCCTGTGACCCTTCAAAGGATAAAGTGGGTATAGAAAATGGATGGATGGATGGACATTTCCACATATTTAAACTCAAGTTAATGCTAAATCCTAACACTGAATCCACACTAAAGGTGATTATTTGTAGCTGCCTTCATCCTTCAGGGTCCTCCTCTTCCTCTGGAGCAGATCTCTTGGTTCTCTCACGTCCCTCCTCTGTCGTCACTCTGCAGCTCTCGGACGATGAGCGTTCGTACAATCATGGCCTCCAGCGTGGTGTCGTCCAGCGGCGTGGAGGAGAACCACAGCTGGTGGCTCGGAGCACAGCTGCGGTCGGGCAGAAGATAGAAGACGTTGCTGCGCCGCCTCACCGACTCAGAGCTGCAGGAGAGGGCAGAAAACATTCAAAGATCAGAGAGACTTCTGCATCCACCAACAAACGGACCAAAGACATGCAAACGTAGCAGTCATCCTCATCCAGCTCCGTACAGACATCAGAGCCACCGTTTCCAGAACATCTTCAATTTATTTATTTATTTATTAAAAGGTTCGTCATCAGATCTCTGCTGGTCTTTTTGAATCCTGACACAGCTTTGTTTTTCTGATTTCTGCAGCAAAATAAACATCAGAGGAGTCGACCCGCCGTGATGAGTCCTCATCTTAAAAACAACCGCGGTTATCAAGACATTTCATAAATAATATTTCCTTAAAGGTATTGTGACATCATTTTTAACATGCTTTTAACACTATTAAAAGTCTTGGGCAACATCCCTCAAATGTGTCTAAAAGAGTGTAACAAGAAAAACTTCACTCTAGTAATCTTTTCCTGGCTTTTTATTACAGTGTTTTTTTGCGCCGTGAAAAATGCTTCCTTTCCCCCCTTTCCTGTCAATCATTGCTCCGCTCCTCCTCCAAACCTCCTCCTCCTCCAGCCATACGCTCACAGCGGCGTCGGAGAATTAAGCCGGGAGCGACAGGCGAAGCATGCACGGAAAAGCAGGAGGGCGAACCACAGCAAACAATCATAAAAATAAAGGCATGCAAGCAGCACTGTCCCCTTATCTTAAGTCCAGTCAGTGGCCGCGGGTCTTCTTAGCAGTTTTCCTCCGGTGATTAGAACAAAAGAGGCGTGTTAAGCCTCATTTATGGTTCCGCGTTAAATCGACGCAGAGCATACGTCGTAGGGTTCAGCGTATGGTGCGCGTCGCCGCGTAACCCTACGCCGTAGGGTGTGCGTCGGTGTAACGCGGAACCATAAATCAGCCTTTATGGTGCGCTGGAGAGGAGCGGAGGCAGGGAGCTGGGTGGAGGGGGCGGTGATTTAGCGGATCGTTACGTAACGATCCGCCACCAAACCACATGCGCCGTTTTTGCATAGTTATGCGGAAAATCCCAGAAAGCACACAATACACTGAATGTTAAAAGTTCGTTGTTTTTTGGGTGTAATTGATGTCAAGACACCCAACAAAACACAAAAAATCAAGAAAAATGTGTTTTTCATGTCACAATCCCTTTAATGTTCACAAATGGGGCTTGACATCATCGCTGTTCCGCTCCGCTGGTCCGGGGTTTGTAGTTTCTGGTACAGCGATTGAAAGTAGTTTGTCATTCGATAGTTGAATGTTTTGGACTTGAGATGGTCAGAACAAGGAGATGATGTCAGGGAAAAAACAAACAAAAGAAAATACTATCTATGGCTGATTCACCTCCTTTAAGTAAACGTATGTTATTAGATGTTCAGTTCATCCCAAAAAGGACAAAAATAATGTCAATTTCTGACAGATAAAGATGCTGTTTGGGTCGATTTACTGGCTGAATGAGGAAAAATGAGATACTCACCACTTGGAGAGGTAGAACTCGAAGAGCCTGACGGGACAACGCAGCGGGTTCTCTGTGTTCTCCTCGATCTCCAGGTAATCATCTTCACGCTCGTTTAACCTTTGTTTCTTCCTCGGCACGACTTCTGAATCTAAAACACAGAAACAGAAGGTCACACAGACGAAGAAGGGGAGTGCGATCGGACTGTGTAGATCACACGAGGCCGGCGGCAGTACCGGACTCTGCCTCCGTCCGGGACTCCAGCCGGTAGAAGCGGACCACGGAAATGGAGTCGTCCCCGTTGGTATTGACGCAGGTCCTGATGTTGGCGAAGGACAGCCGGCGGTGCTGCTCCACTGTGGTGAGGCCGAAGTACTTGCAGCAGAAGAAGAGCAGCGTGTTGAGGAGCACGATGGGGGAGTACGCCCCCAGCTGCTTGCAGTCCCACAGGAACTTCTCCTCCACCCGGGAATGAACTAAACCTGCCGTGGAGGACAGAGATCCGCTCAGCACCCGGCGAACGTAGCAGAGGCAGAAAACGAAAGAGAAATAAAACAAGCAACTCACCGCCGGCCGTGAGAGACGGCCTGAACTGTTTCAGGATGTCGGTGAACTCCACCGAGAACTTCTGGTAGATCCTGTCGCTGAAGATGTTCTCCACCCGCCCGTTCTCAAACAGATACTGCAGAGAAGTTCAGACGTCACCGTGACTTCATGCTCCGAGCAGATTTGTTCAACACATTTCTAAACACTCGGTAACATAACAGAGACATATTCTGCTGCTTTATCTTTTGCTGATCTGTGAGGCTGGACTGAGACGTGATGACCGGAGGAGCACAGCTCTCCTCCGACCACGCCATTACATTACTACAGCTCTGTTCACAACAGCTGGTTTCAGCGGGCGGACGGAGCCCATCACCTCCTCAGAAAACCGTCCTGCAGCCCCGAGCATCAACACAAGTATCAACGTGGACTAATGTGGAGCAGTTTGGAGGGAGAATGAAACGTATTTGCAACTAAATGGATATAAATGTTAGAACGTCAAAGTAAATGACTTACTTTCAGCCACCGGTGAGACTGCTTCTAAAACCTGCCTATTTTAAAGTAAACATGTAAAGTCCTGATCCAGTTCTGTGACAGCAGAAGTCATGAACCCATGTACTATACACTTTTTTAGACACTTTTTGTACACATACAAATCTAAAATGACTTGGATTCGTCTGCAGGGACCCAATCCATACTTTTTTTAAATCTTAAGATCAGTGTGATCAATAATATCAATTTAGCGGAAACACATATTCCATTTTCCCTCAAAACTGCTTTGGCTGCTGCTGAAAGTTCACATGCTGCAATGTAATAACAGACCATGCTTTGTTTTGACTCCTGAAAGTTCAGTTATAGGATTGTTAAAGTTGTATTGTATTCATATTTATTTATTATTTACACTGTATTTACAGTCCATGAGTAATTGAGAAGACGCTCTTTGATACATGTTTTTAAGAATGATCAATCATATGGACTGTTTTTATTTTGTACAGGCAGCTTCCAGTTTTTTTATAATCATTTATTTCCTGCATAAACTGATGAGAATTTCCTGTTAAATGTCGTTTAATTCAAAGCAAACCTGGACAAGTGCTAAAGAGTTTAAATTTTGCAGTGGAGGCTGGTGATAAAGGTCTGGAAGATGCATAATTACACTTTAATCTGGGTCTGAGGTTGTTGAGGCCCCAAACAAAGGTTGGCCGTAACTTCAGACACAAATAAAAGTCATCAGCGAGGCGAATGGTCCGTTTCCCTCCACGTCTCCTCGCTTAAGCAAAGCTTGACTGTTTTCTTTTTCACTGACTTTCCTTCACAGAACTGCACTTAAAATACATTTCCTCATAAAACAGGACGGTTTATTTATTAGCAAAGAAGACACGGGGGAAAAGAAGAAGAACAGAAATCATCACAGAGCAGCATTCCTGCCCCGACACGCCGGCGGTTCTGAACTTGCCTGCTGGATGCTGAGGCAGAGGTAGAAGAGGCTGTCGGGCGAGTGCAGCTCCCCCTGCGGCTGCCTCAGCTCGGCGATTAAAAGGCAGAGGCCATTGCTCAGCTCGGCCGAAGAGCACCTCAGGATGTCCGCCTTTAGCTTCACCGCAGGTACTGACGTGTGGAGAGAGGAGGAAGCTTTAGTGACACGGCAGCTCGTCCCTGACACGTTAACTCTGATCCGGTTCAGGACTGCAACTGAGGCACTTTGCTTTGCTTTTTACTCTAAACGATTGTGCATGTTAAGCAAGGGTAAACTTGGGTGAGCTATTTAGGAGGAGTATATTCTACACGACAGATAGAAACACATACAGGAAGCAACTCCCAGCTGGGTTTGTGATTCTCTCCACTGGATCCATTTCCTCCAAGCATCAACTCCACACTGACTCTTAAGTCTGTTGGGCTTCCTGGGCATCACCTTTTGAAGACCTCCGTGAGACATCTCCTCTTCAGCTTCAGGCCAAAGTTGCAGCTCACAACCCTTCAACAGAGAGGCGCGCCGTGATTACAACACACAACCATGGTGCGGCACTTTCTAACCTGCCGCGGCCCGCTTCCTTCGTCACCTTGTTGTTTGTGGGGACCCTCCCCTGAAGCCGTTGCAGCAGCAGAGGCGAAGGCAGAGGAGTCGACGTCTGGCAGGTCCGAGACCTGCCGGACGGGTTCAGGTCCCAGTCGGGAGCGGGGCTTTGTGCTTGACTGGATAAACCGTTGTTGGTGTCGGAGATCAAAGCTTTCAGCTCGTTCAAAGCGGGCTGATAATCTGAGTCCGAATCGTTGCTTTGGCTGCTGATGTGGTCTAAAATAAAAATAAAAAAAAAAGAAAGGGGGATTACTTCAGAAGAAGGAAGCAGTGATGCCATTCTGAGGAGGATTTACTTCCTTCAACTACAAAGCCTCCGAACAGCCAACCGAACATGATCCTGCAGGTTATTTACACAAACTGGAGAGTCCTGAAGGCCCACAGCACAACACTCCCTCCACCATGCTTCACCAAATCTCCCCTTTTAAAGTTTCTGTGTACATCTGGCTTAAGGTTTTTCTCCCACTAGGGGAGTTTTTACCTGCCAGTGTTTATGTTATGTTTATGTAATAATTGTTCGGGGGTCATGTTCTGGGTCTCTGGAAAGATCCTAGAGACAACTTCTGTTGTAATAGACGCTATATAAATAAAAATGAATTGAATTGAATCCGCACAACGGAGAGTGTACCATTCAACCCCCATGGTGATGAACGGTGCCTCGCACTCTGAGCTGGATTTTGTTTCACATATTAGAAATGTAACAAAGACAGAATTTTATCATCTTAAAAACATCGCCAGAGCAATAACAAGGTTATGGTATAAAGCAGAACCAGCGACCGTGGGGCGGTGGCTGATCACTGGGGAAGAAATATTTGTAATGGAAAAAATGACATATAAACTACGATTACAAGAGACACAATTTCAGAAAAAAAATTGGAAAAATGGACATATTATAGAGCAAAGCAAGAGAGCACCATCATCACCACTGGACAATAAGGACATTGATATGAGAATAATTGCTTTGTGAAGTATGTAAAACCTGACACCGTAATTGTTGACGGAATTTTCATTAACAAAAATAAGTAAAAAAAAACAAAAAAAAAAAACAGCCAGAGTCCGTTCAGCTCTCTCTCTTGCCAGCACGGAGGTGTTGATGCTTTTATTTCCAGTAGAATAGATTACTGTAATACCCTGCTCTCTGATTTTCCTAAAAAGAGTATTTCAAGTTTACAACTATGAATGTGCTGATGAGAACCAGAGGGTGGGACCAGATTACACCAGTCTTAAAAATCGCTGCACTGGCTCCCTGTGCGTTTCAGGATTGATTTTAAGGTTCTTTTATAAATGTATAAGTGTCTTAAGGGTCTTGGGGCTCCTTATTTATCTGGTCTGCTTTTAAATTATGAGTCCTGGCGGACCCTGAGGTCCTCTGGTACCGGCCGTTTAACTGTTCCTAAAGTTAGAATCAAAACGTTTGGCGAGAGCTCCAGAGAACCGGACCTGTGGAACAGCTACCAGAGAGACTGTTGACATTTTCAAAAAGAGGCTCAAGACCTTTTTAGTTTAGCTTATTATAACTGAATTTTATTTATTTTATTAACGTGGTTTAGTTTATTGTTATCTAGTTATTACTTATAATGTACTTATTCTTTTATATTAACTTATTTTTTACAGTAAATATAACTGTTAATACTGCACTGCAGCCTTGACATTTTATTATGTAAAGCACTTTGCTTTTTCTACTGTATAAATAAAGTTTGATTTGATTTGATCAGTGACGCTGGGATGAAAAACAACAGCAGACGGACTTCATGGAACCAAACATCTCTTACCTAGAGCAGACTCTTTCTGCTCTTCATCTTCTTTCGTCACTTCGTCATCCTGGCCGTCCTCTATCTCGTCTCTGCCGTCAGTCTCGGACCCGGAGTCGGCCTCCATCAACTCATTCACTATCCTCTCTTCCATGTCTGTGGGCTCAGACCTGGAGTTGGCCTCGATGGATTCATTCGCTTTCTTCTCTTCCACTGTTTCTGTGGGCTCGGACCCGTTCAGCTTCTCAGAGAAGAACATGGGAACCGGCAGCTGTCAAAATGATTTAAACACATTCACGAAACCGTTTGAGTTTTCAACAGATGACCAGAGTTTGAGGGATGATTGTGAAATGTTTTTCCTACAATTCAAGTAATCTGATTACTTGTAATGGGATAACCTGGACATGCGTATCACCAGAGCACTACTCCTGTATTGTAAACACCTGATTATTGTGGACAGTGTAGCGTTACATGTGTTTGCGTACCGGTATCGGCAGGGCAACAGGTTTCGGTGCGTACTGGCTGTACATGTTCATGGGTACGGGAATGAAGACCGGCACCGGGACCGGCACCGGCAGCACTGACACCCTGGGTGGAGCCTTCTCTTCACAGTCTTATTGAATGAGAGAGAAACAAAGAGTCCAACTATGAGATGCTGCACATGTTGGGAGGATTGGTCAATGTTTGGGACGAGGATTCAAAATATGACCTCTCACCTGTCTGTTGTCCCATTTCCACGGTTTGCACCGAGCAGGAGACTCCTTTGTTGTGGACCAGGGGAACGCAGAGCGTAGATTTGTTCTTGAGTTCCTTGGAGAACGTCTGGACGCCGGCCTGAAGGAGAGAGAAATCAAAATCATCATCAAGAACAATGAATCAAACACTGAAGGCTATAAGACATCAAGGTTACAAAGTGGCCAAATTAAAATGAGAAAAAGCAGGACGTCAGCATCTGGATTGAAACTTTGTCCACTTACATGTCCAACGACCTTCGTCTGGATGTCTATGAAAGGTCCTGAGTCGACAAAGCAAACAAAAACAAACAATATCAGGTGTGAAACCAGGAGTTAGACCACCAGCATCCAAAACCCCCCAAGACCAGTTTCTATTCTGCTCTTGACTAATGTGACTAGTCCCTCTGAGACCTGCTGAAATGTCTGACTCTTAACTAGGAACGGCAGCTACACTCTCAGGATTAATCAGCGTCTTTTCAGCCTCGTCATTATTCTCAAGACGATGTCAAAATGTCACCTCTCTTACAGACATTTCCTTCATTTTTTGTTTCTCCAGTTAGTGAAATGTGAAGGTTTTAGGGGCAGTGGCAGATCTGACACTTTATTCTTCTTATTATTGAGTTTTTTTTGGAGGTAAGAGATTTTTTACATTGTTTACACCCCCATAAAAACCGGTGCAGTGTACTCATTTTCGACAACAGACAGTCCCATGGACAGCTCCAACAACATGTGACACCATATACTCAACAGAAGTCATGACACCTTGAGCACCGTGGTGTTTGTCGAAATATTTTGTTTGCCGTCTGGAGAGAAAACATCTGACACATTTGGTGTTTTCCCCCCCATACATGATATGTCGAAGCTATGGACATATCATGTAATATGGACAAGCTATCAAAAGATATCTCCACTCTGAAAAATGATCACTCCTGGCCAGGGGGCGGGCGATATGACGATATTAGATCGTGAAGGATTACAATGTGAAGAAAAACTGCAGAGATCTAGGGATTGTCTAGGATACATTCTATAAATTATAGTTCTATGCTGATGCACCGACTTACGAGACGTAATGACTCGTCAACCTGACCGACCAATCATAGCAAATTAATGAGAGCGACGCGCTTTCCTACCAGCCTCCTCGTTTGTCTGTGTAGCGGTAGCTCGTGGAGAGCGATGGCTGAAAGCCAAACGGAGTTGGTCACAAAAAAATTCCACCTCAAATATGGAATTGGTTTGGATTTTCCGCATGTGATCGAGCTCAAGCAAAAATATTTCACAAAGTTTGCACAGAAGCCGTTTGCACGTCTACTGGTGGTAAATGAGGGGTTCAAAGGCCTGCTTAAAGTAGCTGACCCGTGGTACGAACTGCTAGGCTAAATTGTCTGTTTTTTTTCAAATTTAAGATCGTGATAAAATCGAAATCGTGATTTAAAAAAAACAAACAAAAAAATAATAATTTTAAATTGTGATTTGATATTTTTGCCATATCGCCCCCCCCCCCCCCTCCTGGCCTTGACAAGCTTTGCATTTGTGTGTGTTTGCATGTACCAAGTTTTGTGCAGCTGTCAGATGCACGAGGCTGCCCTGGCCGAGCGTTGGACAGCGAGATGACGCTGGTGATGACGGGTGAGGACTGCACAGCGTCAGCTGCAGTAAACACAGAAGTGTCAGATGGGTCCGTTAGTGCGACACTTTAGTATAGTACAATAATAAAAAAAGCAGGAGAAAGACATGTAGCAGCATCACTGTGAACCCATCATACACACCTGTGTCGACCTTGTGGACGTTGTGGACGCTTTTATTGCAGAAACGCAGCAGGCATTTCAGGGTGCAGAAGTGTTTGGCATCTCCCAGGAGAGGAAGACTCTGCTTCATTCTCCCCGTACGACCACACTCGTCACACTTTGCTGTCTGAGACAAAGCAGAGCGTATACAGTGAGAATACCGAGCACAGATCACTTCTCCGCAAAACAAAAAGACGAAGAAAAACAAGTCCAAATGCACGTCCTAGTCCTTAAATGACATCACAGAGAGGGGGCAGGTCATCTGTGCACGTCCACCTCTACTTACAAGGCTGATGAGACTTTTGTAGTTCGAGCTGCAGACTTGGGAGCAAAACTCTTCTCGTGAGGTCCTTTTCTGGCTCACCAACACGTTCTTGGAGACCGAGAGGCAGAAGGTGCAGGAGTGGCAGTGTTTACCCCACCTGATCTCCAGCTCATTTTCAAAGTGCATCCTGCAGCCTGAGGTCAGGACAAATAAATAATCAGGCAATAATCAAGTGAACGTCAGCACATGCTTAAATAAAAGTCTGTGTCCTCACCGTCACTGCAGAAGGAGCAGTCTTTGTTGTCGATGCGCTTGACCTCATGCATGATCCTCTCACTCTTACAGTATTCACAGGTCCTCATCATGTTGTTGGCCTTCTTAAAGTCCTGGGAACAGTCCAGACTGCACACAAAGTTCAACCGGCCCTGCGCACAAACACGGCAAGATCTCAACAAACAGTCGAGGAGGATCCAGTCAGGAAAGCAGATCCTGAAACTTGTTCATATATTCTTTGATAAAAGTATTAAAGAACAAACACACCTTAGTCTGGACAACTATGGGTGGAGCCTTTATGATCCGTTCACACTCGACACACAGCAATTTCTCCTGTGGTTTGTCAAAGTCACTGTGAGATGTGTTTTGAGCTTCAGGAGAGTTGGTAGCAGCCGTCATGTCTTTCTTTATATCCTGGTAGAAGTGGAGATAATGAAAAACAGAGGCCAAGATTAGAGAGTGAAGATCTAAATATTATTAAGTATTTAGTGCAACTCTCGAGGGACATTTGTTTTCTATCATCAGTACATTATTATTATCATCATCATCATTAGTAGTAGTAGTAGTACTAGTATTAGTAGATTAGTAGTGGTATTAGTAGATGTAGTAGTAGTAGTGGTATTAATAGTACTAGTAGTAGATGTTGTAGTAGTACTAGTAGTAGGAGTATTAGTAGTACTAGTGGTATTAGTAGTACCAGTATCACTAGTAGTAGTGGTATTAGTATATATTGTATACTGTGTATATATTTCTGTTTTAGGAGTAAAACTGTGGAACTCATTAGAAAATGTCCTTAAACTAGCAAATTCAATAAAAGCATACAAGATATTATTCAAAGCAAAGGTAATGGACACATATATAGAAACACAATAAGCAAACAAAGAAGAATGCACACATGCACGAGATAAAATGACAACTTAAATTTGTTTTGCCGGTTTCCTTAGCATCTTTTCACTTTCTGTTTTCAGAGCTATCATTATTATTATTATATTATTGCTATTATTATTATTATTACTATTATTATCATCATCATCATCATCCTCATCATCATCATCATCATTATTATTATTATTATTATTATTATTATTATTTTGTGTAGACTTATGATACTTCATTTGTTTGTTGTTTTTTTTTGTATATTCTATTCTGTTAAAAGGTGGGCAAGATAAGCTTTATGCTTCAAGCCCAGACCTTTTCGGTCAAATAATCACGATGTTGACCAGGGAAAAACCTGTGTTATCTTGTTTGTTGATTTTTGTTTGTGATTGACCGAAATAAATATTTACTACTACTACTACTAGTAGTACTAGTATTAGTAGTAGTGGTTTTAGTAGTACTAGCAGTAGTAGTAGTAGTATCACTAGTAGTAGTGGTATTAGTAGTACTAGTATTAGTAGTAGTGGTTTTAGTAGTGCTAGCAGTAGTAGTAGTGGTATTAGTAGTACTACTAGTAGTAGTAAACTCATCGTTTTATGGTCAAACATCCAACCACAGAGATACCAAGTCTCTGGGGTCGAGTTGGATGATTGAACGGCAGACGTATGGCGTTAATATTTACAAATGTATTTCCGATGCACACAAATATAATCTGATTAACAAACGTACAAATGCAGCAAAGTCCACAGACCACACCACATTTGTGAATCAGGTTATATTAGGGTTTACATCAGAAATACATCTGTGAATCCTCCTGTGCATTTGTGAATATTAACAGTTTTAGCTCCATACATTTGCACATATTTTCTACTTTTGACCACTTCTTAATACGACAAATCCGTTGTTGAGTTTTAAAGGAAGTTGAACAGAATTTTCAACACTAAAAATTATTCTTTCAAAAGAGCAATGTTTGCTTTACATGGTTTATATTACATTATATCAAAGTAATTGATCTAAAAGTCACCAGTTTAAGATTTCCATCTCGTTTAAACGGTTTTGAAATTGTGAAAAGCTGCATGTCTAAAACTCGCCTCTGGCTCAGCTCAGTTGTCTAATCGGTTGCTTGTTCGTGAACGGACACGTCGGCTCTCTCGCTCGCGTTCAAACAGCTCAGTCGTTTGCGGCTGAGTCCACAACCATAAAACTTTGGTTCCCACACAATAAACTGTGGCGGTATGGACGGGTCAGATCCTGTAGTGCGAGACCCTCTGACAGCTATCGGTCATATGAACAGATGACTTCAAAAGACGCGGATTAAAAAACTGAATCAGCTGACTCTAAATATCATCTGCTTTACCCTGACTTGACGAGTATAAATGAAGCTTCTTGTATCAATACAGACTTAAGAGAAGAAGAAACCGTATCTTTATGGTACAGAAGATTCCCTTTAAGACTCACAAATAGACTTTAGCAGAGTTCATTTACAGATTGTGGATAAGTGTAGACTAATAAACAAGTAAGAAATGCCTGCATACATCTTGCATGTGTAAATGAGGGAGGATTTACTACCTTGAAAGCCATGGCACAAGTCAGAGTGCAGAAGTTTCTGATGGAGGCATCCGGCATGGCGAGGTGACAAGCTGGTATCGTCATCTTACTGCAGTTGTCGCAGTTCAGACTTGCACCTGTGGAGCATGAAAGCAGCTCAGCCTCATTTTACATCCAAAACTAAAGAATGATTAAAAAAAAAGAGGAAGAAAGAATAAGAAGAGCTTTTGTACCTGATGCGCTGATGGCCTGGATCTTGGACGCCATCATGCAGCTGTTGGTGCAGAGCAGCTCGATCACATCTTCACCGTTTCTGTTTTCAACCATGTCTGACATGAGGTGAGATGTGCAGCACATGGCGCACTGCTGCGGCGTCTGGACATTCTGTCGGAAACAAAAACAAACGATAAAATTCAGCAGCTTTAATGACAAATAAAACCCTGACCCCCCCCCCCCCCCCCCCTTTACCACCTCTTTTACATAACTCCTACAGGGCCTCACGTTGTTTTACTTCTTTGTATGTGTTACTTGTATATGTGAATGTTTGAATGTGTATTTTTTATTTAATATATTTAATGTACTAATTTTGGAGTAGATATTTACAGAAGGGTATTAGGGCCAGGCAGGATAAAAATAATATTTTAAAGGAGGAAGATTTTTTTTTTCATTATGCACTTCGAGAAAAAAGTCAAAATGTCGAGAAAAAAGTCAAAATGTCGAGAAAAAAGTCAAAATTAATGTTGAAGTACAATTTTGACTTTATTCACGAAATTGTATTTCAACTTTATTCTCCAAATTTCGACGTTTCGACTTTTTTCCTCCAAGTGCACAATAAAAAAAATCTTCCCTTCTCAAATATTTTTTCACCTGCATGGTCCTAATACTCTTCCGTAGATATTTGTTTTTGTTTGCTTCTCATTTGCTTGTGACCTTAACTTGGATATAATTGTCATCTACAGATGGATAGAGAAAAGTGTATATACACCGAATTTTATTGCTGAAAATCCAAAAAAAAAAAAAAAAAAAAAAAATTAAAACAGAACTCCAACACTGAACAATTTCTTTAGAAAGTGACACTGACCGAGGATACATAAAGTTTGAGATGTGCTTTCTTTTGCGCCGCAAATTATTCACTCAACTAAAAATCCTCACAGAGGGTTTTGGATGTTCCTCACTTACCAGCTTGAACTGGGCCAAACACTCGGCGCCGCACAGCGTCCTGTCTCCGTCTGCCGTCTTCAGCGTGAGCTGCGAGGCGCAGCAGGAGCGACAGTTGTCACATTGGTGCAAGTTGTTGATGTTGCAGAAACGATTCAGACACGGGTCGCTGCAGATCTTGTAGACGTCGTTGTGGAGGATAGGCTCATGTTTGCTCTGCGGTAGACAGACAGACGGATGTTAAGCTGGGTCTCGTAAAGGCAGCAACTTTAACATTTTCATGGTAACACAAAGAAGAGACTGCTTATTGATGAATTGTTGCAGCGTGTCTTACAATGCAGTATCGGGTGCACATGCTGCACTGCGAGTGCGATCCGACCGACTCGACCGCGGCTTTGGGGGACACAATCTTCTTGTAGTTGAAGGAGGAGAGACAGATCTTGGTACAGAAGTGTTTCTTGGTCCCGTCATCATCCACCGAAGCCTGGAGAACCACCTCGGGTTTGGTTATCACCCTGAGGAGCAAGTACAGATCAGTTGAAACGTCTAGAAGGGTCTGAAATACGTTAGTGGATGAAGTAGATAAATCACAAGTACCTGAGACCCATCAGGGTTCCCACTCTTTCCATGAAATTGTTTTCCAGGACTTTTCTTTCTTTAATATTTTTGTGTGGCTCTAGTGGGCTTTATTCAAGGTGTAGATAGGAAGGGAGTAGAGAGAGAATGGGGATGACGTGCAGCAAAGGGCTGCGGGCCGGGACTCAAACCTGCGACCAGTGTCGGAGGACTGTAGTACATGGGACGCTTGCTTTAACCACTCTGCCACCCAGCAGCCTTTTTCCAGGACATTTACCGTCTACCTGAAGGAAGTAATTTAAACTCGCTGCAGAGTGGGTGAGCTATCCTAGCAGCTTTTTTCCCAATCACTTAAGTTTCTCTGTGTCTTCCCTATTATTTTTGAGGCTGGATTCACTATTATTCGTAGCTTGCATCTGTTTTTTGTGTTAAGGTTGCCGTACCACATTGCCATGTTAAAGGTTAAGATTCCCTCTATGAGGTTCTTATAGACAGTCTCCATAATCTGCTTGCTCACACTAAAAGAGTTGAGCTTGCTTAGTAAATGTAGCCGTTGATTACAAGATTTAAAGATGTGGTCAGTGTTGTTACTAAAGTTAAGATTGCTGTCAATAAAAGGTACCTAAATATTTAAAGTCTGGGCCGCTCGGTGGCACAGTGGGTTAAGCAGCGGCTCATATACTGAGGCTACAGTCCTCCTGCAGCAGTCGCAGGTTCGAATCCCGGCCTGCGCACCTTTGCTGCGTGTCTTCCCCGTTCTCTCTCTCTACCCTTTTCCAGTCTGCATCTTCAATAAAGGGCCACTAGAGCCCAAAAAATCTTTAAAAAAAATATATATATATATATTTAAAGTCTCCTACTACCTCTACAGTGTGATCCTTGATTGTAAGGGGCTGCACAGGATCTTTTTCCAACATGACCAGTTCCTTTGTTTTCATCACATTAATCTCCAAGAAGCTCAAATCATACCAGTTATGGAGAGAAGACACGTGTCCTCTGTATGTGCTCTCACCAACTGTATCCCCCTTCTTAAGTAGAGCAACCAGGGCCATATCGTCTGCGTACTTAAACAGACTAAATTCCTCTTGATCCAATTGGAACTCATTTGTGTACAATGAGAAAAGTAAGAGTAATAAAATTGTCCCGGTGGAGCACCTGTGTTAAGCACAGTGATGTTAGAACGAGTGTCATTGACAAGGACTAGTTGAGGGCGGTTAGAGAGGAAATCTCTGACCAGATGTACAATACCTCCATACTGAGGTAGCGCCTGAGCTATTACAACAGAAAAAACAGTGTTTCAAAAAGGTATTTCTGTCATGGTTGGTCCACCTGCCTTCAGTGGTTTTCCACTCTCCTCTCTCCTGCTCACCCCATCTGCCAGCCACGCCCACCTCGTCACTCACTCCCTTCACCTGCTCTCACCGCTGCAGCTCCTCAGCAATCAGGACAGCATAAAAGCTCCTCACTCCTGCACTCTCACCGTCAGATTGTCACTCTATGCTTAGATGAAAGACCCTCCAGCATTCCCCGTCTTGACTTCCCGTTGCCGACCCTGCCTGTTCCTGGACTCTACCTTGTCTCCTGCTCTCCGGTGCCTAACCTTGTCTTCCGAACCTGACACTGATTGCTGCCTGATCCTTGTCTTGCATTCCTGCCTGCTCTTCGTCCCTGTTGTGGGAAATGAAGCAAACCAGACAAACTACCACCGTGTGCTCCGTGTGCTGCATTTGGGTCCAAAACCTCACTCCGTTACAGTTTCCATCACTAAAAAAAGATCTTAAGTAAAATAAAACCATTAAAATAAATGAGAATAATAAACAAAAATAACTACCGGTACTTGAAAAATGAAAAAAAAAAAGTAGTTCATACCAAAACGTCACATTTAACAACACTCTTCAACTTTCAGTTGCTAGTTTTGTTTCTAAGCGTTTCATCCTTAACGGCGTCTGAAAGTGGATAAATCCAGCTACAGTCAAGCGGAAGTTCTGGGTTGTAGAACCGCTCTAAGTGGAAGAAGAGATCCGATTGGCTGGTAGCGTCACGTGGGGCGTCACATGGTGCAGCCTGAATGTTGCCCTGATCAGGTGGTGACAGATGAACATACGCAGAACTTTTAACCCGTTTACATTCACTAACAAGGCAGTTTCCAGGACATATGACCGTATTTTTCTAATTTTCCAGGTTTACCCGGGACGCGTGGGAACCCTGCTACAGTTTGAGTTTGTATCGGTATATCGTGGTTCTGGTACTTGGTTCTCTCCACTTTTACTACCAGGACAGTTTAGCGACGGCTCAACCTACTGCAGACAGAAGTGGCACGTCTTCTTCTTCATCTGGTAGAACTTCAGCAGGCAGGGTGTGGAGCAGAATATTTCCTCGTGGCCTTTCCTCTGGTACACCGTTTCCCCGTCCGTCAGCACCGTACTGCACAGCGAGCAGGACATGCGTACGTCCACGTGGGCCGGCTCTACGGGCTTCGAGTCCTCCACCAGGGAGAAGATGGAGTCGATGGTCAGTTCCTCCTGTTGAGATCAGAACAGGGGAGGGGGTTGGTGTCGGGTTACAAGCCGAGCACGAGCGGAATCTGTTCCTGCCTCCAGACACAAATACCGTCAATTTAATGGTTTGAAACAAAGGAGGAGGCATAAAATATGACTGTTTAAGAGGATCTTTCTACTAAACGGGATTGTCTGCTGCTGCTCATCAACGCCACATCAAGACCGCTCACATGAGCTGTCAAATTCAAGTGTTAAAGAGCGGCAGCTTAGATATTATTTAGTCAAATAAGAATTAGATTAGATCTTTATCATTCATTGTTATATAACAACGAAATTAAAAGTGCCAAAAATCGCCTACACATGCACACAATCCCTCATTCCCTCAGTTTATAGTTTGTTTTTGAGTAGATTGAGTTTTGTTACAGCTCTAGGATAAAAACTGTCTCTGAATTGGGTTGTTCTTGTTTTTATTGCTCTGAACGGTCTACTTGAGGGCAACATAGCCAACAGTGTCCAGGCGGAGAAGTAGGCCTGTGTTGACAAAATCGATTTTCCGATTCTAAATCGATTCTCATATTAATTCCTAAAAAAATCGATTCGTATGTCTAAAGATCGTTTTTTTTTCATTATTACATTTTCGCCTGGTGAACTTTAATCCCAGTAGTCACGTCATGTAATTCACGCATGCGCAGGGTTTGAAACTATCAAACAATGAACATGGCGTCAAAGAGTAGCGGTGGCATTAACAATAAGCGCCGGTTTTGAAAACTCCTGAAAGGCTTAAAAATTTGCGTAAAAGTTTTTTTTTTCTTGGACTAAATTAACTTTTCTTTCAAGAAAATGCTCCAAGAGGGGTCACTAATAGCTGGGGACACTGCGTGCTTATCTTTGGGTTAAATTTGCATAAAATGCTAAAAACCAAATTCTCAAAAATTAAAAAGCGAAAATTACCAAAAATGGAAAAAATAAAAACGGAATGTGGGAAAAAATAAAACCGATTTCATACGGCCTCTGTTTGCTGGCCTGGATCTGTTTGGTAATTCTGCCCCATGCACTGTTTTTGAAAGCAGTTATATCAGCACTCTGGGAGCTGCATCTTATATCAGCATCATTAGCTGCCAATATTTGCTGTTTAATCTCAATATAATACTAGTATTATATACCCTACCCTAGGCCGGAGGTCAATGATCGACTTTGTTGTCGTTTCATCTGACCTTCGGCCGCATGTCTTGGACTGAGCTGTCAACTGGTCACCACCTGGTGGTGAGTTGGATGCGCTGGCGGAGGAGGAAGTTGGACAGACCGGGCAGACCCAAACGGATTGTGAGGGTCTGTTGGGAACGTCTGGCTGAGCCCTCTGTCAGGGACATCTTCAACTCCCACCTCCGAGAGAACTTCTCTCAGATCCCGGGGGAAGCGGGGGACATCGAGTCCGAGTGGACCATGTTCTCTGCCTCCATTGTCAACGCGGCGGCTCGAAGCTGCGGACGCAAGGTCTCCGGTGCCTGTCGTGGCGGCAATCCTAGAACCCGGTGGTGGACACCGGAAGTACAGGATGCCGTCAGACTGAAGAAGGAGTCCTACCGGGCTATGTTGGCCGGTGGGACTCCTGACGCAGTAGATAGGTACCGGCAGGCCAAGCGGACCGCGGCTCGGGCAGTCTTGGAGGCAAAAACTCGGGTCTGGGAGGAGTTCGGGGAGGCCATGGAGGAGGACTTTCGGTCGGCCTCGAGGAAATTCTGGAGGACCGTTCGGCGCCTCAGAAGGGGGAAGCAGTACTCTGCCGGCACCATTTATGGTGCTGGTGGGGAGCTGTTGACCTCGACTGGGGACATTGTCGGACGGTGGAAGGAATACTTTGAGGATCTCCTTAACCCGACTGACATGCCTTCCACTGAGGAAGCAGAGGGTTGGGGCTCGGAGGCGTGCTCATCCATCACCCAAGCCGAGGTCACCGAGGTGGTTCGTAAGCTCCTCGGTGGCAGGGCACCGGGGGTGGATGAGATTCGCCCTGAGTACCTCAAGTCTCTGGATGTCGTAGGGCTGTCTTGGCTGACACGCCTGTGCGACATTGCATGGAGGAAGGGGACAGTACCGCTGGGGTGGCAAACCGGGGTGGTGGTCCCTCTGTTTAAAAAGGGGGACCGGAGAGTGTGTTCCAACTACAGGGGGATCACACTTCTCAGCCTCCCGGGGAAAGTCTACGCCAGGGTACTGGAGAGGAGATTACGGCCGATAGTCGAACCTCGGATTCAGGAGGAACAATGCGGTTTTCGTCCCGGTCGTGGAACACTGGACCAGCTCTATACCCTCCGCAGGGTGCTCGAGGGTTCATGGGAATTTGCCCAACCAGTCTACATGTGTTTTGTGGATCTGGAGAAGGCATTCGACCATGTCCCTCGTGCCATTCTGTGGGGGGTGCTGAGTGAGTATGGAGTCCGGGGCCCTCTGCTAAGGGCTGTCCGGTCTCTGTATGATCGAAGCAGGAGTCTGGTTCGCATTGCCGGCAGTAAGTCAGACTTGTTCCCGGTGCATGTTGGACTCCAGCAGGGCTGCCCTTTGTCACCGGTCCTGTTCATAATTTTTATGGACAGGATTTCTAGGCGCAGCCAGGGGCCGGAGGGGATCCGGTTTGGGAACCTCAGGATTTCATCTCTGCTTTTTGCAGATGATGTTGTCCTGTTGGCTTCATCAGACCGGGACCTCCAGCATGTGCTGGGGCGGTTTGCGGCCGAGTGCGACGCGGCAGGGATGAGAATCAGCACCTCCAAGACCGAGGCCATGGTTCTCGACCGGAAAAGGGTGGCATGCCTTCTCCGGGTGGGTGGAGAAGTCCTGCCTCAGGTGGAGGAGTTCAAGTATCTCGGGGTCTTGTTCACGAGTGAGGGAACGATGGAGCGTGAGGTTGACAGACGGATCGGTGCAGCGTCCGCAGTAATGCGGTCGATGTACTGGACCGTCGTGGTAAAGAGGGAGCTGAGCCGAAAGGCGAAGCTCTCGATTTACCGGTCAATCTACGCCCCTACCCTCACCTATGGTCATGAACTTTGGGTAGTGACCGAAAGGACGAGATCGCAGATACAAGCGGCCGAGATGAGTTTCCTCCGCAGGGTGGCTGGACGCTCCCTTAGAGATAGGGTGAGGAGTTCGGTCACCCGGGAGGAGCTCGGAGTCGAGCCGCTACTCCTCCACATTGAGAGGAGTCAGCTGAGGTGGCTTGGGCATCTGTACCGGATGCCTCCTGGACGCCTCCCTAAGGAGGTGTTCCAGGCATGTCCCACCGGGAGGAGACCCCGGGGAAGACCCAGGACACGCTGGAGAGACTATGTCTCTCGGCTGGCCTGGGAACGCCTCGGACTCCCCCCGGAAGAGCTGGAGGAAGTGTCTGGGGTGAAGGAAGTCTGGGCATCCCTGCTGAGGCTGCTGCCCCCGCGACCCGGTAACGGATAAGCGGGAGAAGATGAGTGAGTGAGTGAGAATACTAGTATTAATATGTTGCATAGCTACACAGTCATATAATTCATGCAACAGCTCAAAAAACTGTTTTAATAACACTATGCGGTACGTGGTCCTGAAATTAAATGGTTAGAGGACTCGTGTTCTACCTTCGGTGGCTTTGGCTCGTCCTTGATGATCTCTGGGGTAACAGAGTTAGCGAGGCTCTCATCGTATTCCTCATCGACCGGCTCTTCTTTCAGCTTGATGTGGAGTCGAGAGAGACATCGATTAGCTGAGAAACATTTTTAAAAACAAGACTTGAACATTACTCATGCAACTAAAACAAAAGTCCTCCATCTCGAGGATGTCACTCACGCAGCCCAAACTCGCCAGCACCGGCTTCACCTCATCGGAATCAACTGAAGACATTTCTACGAAAAAACATCAAAAACAAGATGAAAACTTGATTAAAACTCCTCAAAAGGCCCCCCAAACAATCTTTTTTACCAGCGGAGGAATGGATCACTGGAAATAAACGCAGCGAGGGAAACACACACGGCAGAAGATGGCGTAGTACCTGAGGCATAGAGGGACTGGGCTCCGTCCATCGTCACACATCGGTAGCTGCAGAAGAAGTCCACCTTCCCCTTGGGGTTTATTTTCTCCAGCATATCCAGCATCTTATGAGGTGTGTGGCACATTGAGCAAAGCTGCGGCGTCTCCACCTTCTACAAACCCAGACATAACAAACAGGGAAGTCACATATCTCTACGGTCATGAATCAGTCATTTAATGACGCCCTGAAACACAGTTTTTACAGTTTTCTGCACCTCTTTGAACTTGTGAAGACAGTCGTCTCCGCAGATGGTCACGGGGCCGTCCTCCAGTTTAACCGTGAGCCATTTGTGGGGGCAGAGGGCACCGCACATGTCGCAGCAGGAGCAGGGAATGTTGTTGACTTTGTGGTAGTTGATGAGGCAGGACTTGCTGCAGAGGCTGTGGACCTCGTCACGGAGGGTCATGTTGAACGAACACTGAGAAGAAGAAGAGGGCGGGTTTGGTTCCAGGGTGTCTACAGGTTTGACCAAGTTAGATTTCAGGCTTTTTTAATACAACTTTCAAACTAAATTTAAGACCAAAAAGACAGTCACACACTTTGAAACCAATGTAACAGTTGAAACCAAAGCTCACTTATGTTACTTAAAGCACTTGACACAAAACTCTCAGTTACACGCGCACAATACTATCTCACTCAGAATATAATACTCTCTCTCTTTGATGGAGGCTGGCATTGGCAGGCTGTAATAAAAGCTTTGTGTTTTCCGCTCTACATATCTCTTTGATCCCCATTGAGCCCAACTTTAAACATTTACAGCAAACCTGTACGTCTCGCTGTCATCTTTGGGCATCTTAGCTTTCAGCCGCCACGAGATACTGGAATTTTCGAGCCATTTGTCGCTAAATTTACATTTATTTCATATGTGCTTGACTTGTCTCGAGACTACGCCGACTAAGAAATCCAGCGCTGAGGTCGAGGTTGCCAGATCTGGCTAACAGGTTCCAGCCCAAACGCGATGTAAAACCCACCGAACTAATGAAAAACCAGCCCAAATCATACACTCTATGTTAAAACCCTAAATTATTAAATGCGTAATACATTTCAAGCTTCACAACACCACTAAATAGTCAAAAAATTTCAGGCTCCAAACAAAGACTAGAATTAAACAGAGTAGATTAAAGCAAATAAAATATCAGTGAGTTTATTGTGTAAGTTTCTACTTTTCTCTGCCATAATGGAAACTTTTTTGTTAATAATTTATCCTCAATATTTTGTAAAAACCAGGAAAAGCGGCCTAAATTTTATCAACCCACCCAGTTTTATATTTTTCCGCCCACTTGGGAGGAAACCCGCTCAACCTGGCAACACTGACTGAGGTGTCTAACAACTGGTAAACAGATTTATTTCTCCTCAAAACAATTAAAAAAACTTTTCCTTTTCAAAGTGTAAGAAAACTTTTTAAATGATGACTGATAAATTCCCTCTGAAATTAATATTCAAAAATTAAGACCCTTGGATTGAGATTTAAGACAAATTAAGACAGTTAAAGGCTTTATTTTAGCAAAATGGGATTTAAGACTTTTTAAGGATCCGAGGCTGCCCTGAGTTGAAACCTGCAGCACCTGATGGGGGTGAGGTTTTCTTGTTCTTGCTACCCTCATATGTAATGTACATCCAACACCATCATCATAATATATAAAACATCCAGCTGATTTTGTGCCCCTTTTATATCAACACATGCCAACTCCCATAAAAAAACATAAAAACAAAGAAACTAAAGAAGCCTGTCTCTCATTTCCTTACGTAGCAGTATTTGCCACACATCTTGCACAGGGAGGACGGACCGTCCTGTTGGTGCAGCGGCTTTGCAGCAGCCATCCGCTTGGATTTGATGGAGGAGAGGCACGCTTCGCTGCACAGCTCCATCATGGTTCCCGTACTGTCCACGGGGGACAGGATGACGCTTTGAGGTCTTTCGATGACCCTGATGAATCAAGGAAAACAGGGAAAGAGATTCAGAGCCATGTGATCATTATCCTGCAACAGAGGCTTTTTAAAAATGGGTTCAATTATTTTTAAGAAGCTCAGCTGGCCCTTCTGAACTTAAGGATGTAATGTAATGTACTTCCGTGTGTCAAAGTGGTTTACAGTAAGTAATAGATAAAAAGGAGGATAAATAAAAACAATCAAAAACAATAAAAGACAACAAATCTAATAAGATAAAAATGGACGGAGGAGGGTTGGTCATCCCAGTGTTTATATTTTGACCCCTGGACCTCCAGCAGAAGTTGATTGGTTGACCTCAGCGCTCTACTGGGAGTACGGACAGTTAAAAGCTCGGATAAATACAAGGGTGAGAGGCCGTTAAGAGCTTTAAAAACTAACATCAAAAGTTTAAAATCAATTCTATAAAGGACGGGAAGCCGATGAAGGGAGTTAAGGACAGGAGTGACGTGCACACGTCTCTCGGTGTTGGTTAAACGACGGGCAGCAGCATTTTGGACCAACTGAAGGCGATTAAGAGAAGGCTGGGAGACTCCAAGTCCAAGCGTGAGCTGATTAGGGCATAATTGAGGATATGAGGATATTCTTGTGTAGTCAATAACCTGCTTTTGGATACAGTATATGACTTAATGTTCAAGATTTTTTAATGTAGCCAGACAAAACATCCGGATTCTTCTCCTCTTCAATAGAAAGACCTTCCTCTGGATTAGACTCCAATTTCCAGGGGTTAGTAAAACAAATAGCCAAAAAAGAAAAAAACTGGGCAATGCCCAGGACTGACTTAGTCTGACTGACTTTATCACTCTGTTATAAAAATGGGGAGGGGGGGGGGATAAATAAAATAATCGGGGATAAAAATTAGATCAAGAAAAAAAACTGCCTGAGAAAAGTGACGTTGACAGAGAGACAACCAGACTGGTGTCATTAAAAGACATTCAAAATGACTGCGATGGAGCAGGTGAAGCAGCTTCATGAGCGTATCATTGCATAAAGCCCCGCCCCCACCCCGCTGTGATTGGATATGTCCCCTCTGTGGCGATGGAGGGAGCGGTTTGTACGGCTAAGCAGTGATTATATAGGAAGAAACCCAATAAAAACATGTTTTCTATAAAGTAAATAAAGGAAAACATCTCATTATTTTCTACCACTGTGGTTGCAAACTACGATGCAACCCCCCTATGAAGCGGAGGAGGATTTACTCACTTAGAGCAGTTGTGGCACTTCTTGGGGTTAGTGTTGGGATGTTTCTCCGAGACACAAGCTGCAGAACAGAAAGCCTCTCGTGGGTTCTTCAGCTTAAAAACGGTGCACCCTTTCCTCATCTTTTTCTTGCAGATGCAACATTTTAAATCCGAGGTTGCGATGAAGAGTGTCGGCGCATCCTCCGATTCAGTGGACGTGGAGTTTTTCTTTCCTGATGGCCCAGAATAAAAAAAGGATTAAACCTGAGAAACATCACTTCCAGCAACCAAGCTTTATCCGAGGTGTCCAGTACCTGGCGGCTCCAGCAGGATGTTGGGCAGCAGCTTGTGGGTCCTCACACAGTAGGCGCTGCAGAAGAGCTCCACCACGTTGTCGCCGCTCTTGTGGACGACCATTCTTGACATGGGCTTAGAGCAGTGGCACAGCGTGCACTGGTGCGGCGTCTGGATGCCCTGCAGGAGGACAGAGCAGCGTCACGGACTAAATGCTTTCTTTCCGTCTGATGGTTAAACATTTAAAGAAGCTTTTAAATAATATTCAATGTAGGAAGAGGTCTGACCAGACTGGGGAACCATCAAAATGCATCTTACACACGGTGCTACGTTGCCAGAATGCACCAGTCGGGTAGTTTGTAGTTTTTTTCTATTGAGACCTGTTGTGAGGCCGATATAGTTCTACTTAAAGTCGCCTCTGCAAGTTTTTCTGTGTAAGTGTTGCTACGGTGACTTACCCAAGATGTACGTTGTATGAGGAGATTTTGGTGCACTTCTACACAAAATGACTGCATTGAACGAGGAGGCGGTTAAAGCAGCAAAACAGTTTGCAAAGCGTGATCAGCTTCTGTCTAGTGATCACCGATTTGTTCGTGTATCCATAATTTCTTGGCAGAAATGCAAAAAAAAAAAAACTTTTTATAGCGTGAGCTGGACTCTTTTGACAGCTGTCCCAAACTAAAACATATTTTATTGCTGCCACTCCTTCATTTGACTGGATTTGTTGGTTTGAAAATGTACAGTTGAATATCTATCTTTTGGTCCTTGCAGCTCGGTTTGGAGTTGTCTGTGTTCATGAAACAGCTCTGTCCTTCACAGAAAGTCTGCAGAAATTCAACCAATCAGAAAACATTCTTTTATTTTCAAGGGCGTTAAACACTTGTAATATTATCAACCCTCTAGAAGCATGACGAGGGTAAAACTATCCGATACTCAGCGGTGACATAAAACCACTACAGATGAGGAAGTAACGAGGTTCCCTGCAGCAGCAGTGAAGTACCGCCTGACGTCACAGTCCCTGGTTCCCCTTAATTTGTTTTTAAATCCATAAACACAGTCCACTATAGGGCTGGGGGATATGACCTGAAATCAATATTGCCATAAATGGGGCAGTTTTACCTCGATAACGATAAATGCACGATTATTCCGACCCTGTGTGTGCGTGTGATGTGTCTTGTAATTTGTTGTAAGGTGAACTTTTTACAGACCAAGCAGCACATCTACCATCTCCTCCGGGTTCTACATCTTTGGTGTTGTTTTCTTCTTCGTTTGTGTCACACAGTCAAATACGTCAGAGCAGCTTCGCTCCAACCTCCTACTTCTGATCCCCGTACTGGATTGTGGTGGAAAAGAAACTGGACCAAGTTGAGTCGAGCCGAGTAGGTACCAGTGGAAAAGTGCTATTAGATCATCTCCGTTACGCATTCATGACGCGCTTGAAGCTGTAACTCAGACTTTACCCGGCAACAAAAAACTATTTTCTGACTCCAGACAGCTGCTCTGAGCTGAAAGTGCACAGTAGCATACCGTGACTCGTTTGTAAGATGGAGTTACTTTGCAGTTAAGTTAATTTCTCGAGGTGAGAAATGCCATGTGTGGCGCGAAAGTGTATGAACGTGTTGAAATGGTTGAGTCTCACACTAGACAGCCCTGTTATATCAGCCGCTTCTTCGTTTGAACCATGTACGCCGTCTTAAAGGAATTAAACTATCAGCACGCAGTAAACATTCCTTCACCTTTCTGAGCTCCTCCAAACATTCTGTGTCACAGATGCTTTTGGCGCCGTCCTGCAGCCTCAGCGTGAGCGGCTTTCTGCGGCAGACGGAGCTGCAGTTCTCGCAGACACCCACATTGTCTCTGCAGAAAACTTCCAGGCAGGTCTCGCTGCAGAAGCTGTGGATCCCCTCCTGCAGACTCAGCTCCAGGGATGTCTGCACAAGACGGCGATTAACCGAAAATGTTAACGGGCAAATTCAATAACAAACAATCTGAAATCTCGAAGGATCATGAGGATCATCTTACAGTGCAGGTTTTCTTGCATGTGCTGCAGAGTGACGGCAGGGTCTGGGTGGACATCGTTTGAGAGCAGCTGAGCTGAGACCTCGCTTTGATTCTCGTCTTAGCCTCCGACTTGAAGGAGCACAAGCAGGTCGGACTGCAGAAGTCCTTCATGGTGCCTTTAGGGTCCACGACTGCCATGATGAGGTCCAGCGGTTGCAATATCTCCCTGGTGGAGAAAGACAGCGGATAAGAAATCCGCTTCAACACAAATGTAACAACTGGCTGCATCAGAAAATCACCAGTTTTCCACCTCACATTAAAGCATCTCTTGTAACATATCTTTATGTGATTATATCCGTTTTAGAGCAAGGAGAGATTATTATGATCATTATGACCTGAAACAGCATATGCAGGCTTTTACTTAAACATCAGAGATATTTAACCGGGGATTCACACCGAAAGTGTCAAAAATAGCAAGAGCCGACGCCCGGAGCCATCGGGACATCTGGGTCCACAAAGTTCTGCGAACCTGGCAACTCCACGGGGAGTTTCGTCGTCTGATACCGGAGCTCCGTTTTGGTGTAGGAGAGTGAGTTTGATGCTCTTCTTAACAAGGCTGGTCCGCGGATGAACGGCATCCATCGGCGAGCCGTTGGTCCCGGTGAACGCTGCAGTCTGCTTGTGGTGAACACCACTGACACACCGGGTCGTACCAGGTTTGGTCATAATGTTTTAACTGTGTGTTGTGATCAATAAGCAGGAGTTCAGGTAGAAACATTTAGTTCAGGTAGAAAGGTTTAGTTCAGGTAGAAACATTTAGTTCAGGTAAAAACGGCAGTCACATCAGCAAAAATGCCAGTTTGCTGGATTAAATATATTAATTCCTGATAAAATAAATTTGTTAGTGCAGCTATGCTCATGTGTGCATGTGAATGAGTGTAAGTATGTGTGTACACAAAAGTACAACGTGCATTGAGGCTTCTTGCTTTGGGAATCCCGGTCTGTGATTGGACGCTGCCTCGGCGTGGCCGCTGCTCATTTGCATTAAGTCGAAATTCTCTTAACTTCAAATTGATGCTCTGGACGTCTCCAACGCCTCTTGCAGCGAGTTCTCATAGACAATGAATGGCAGCCAGACGCCTATGACACTTTCGGTGTGAATGCATCATCAGCCACAAAATATATTAAAAGACTCAAATAGGTAAATATGAGGGTAAAGTCTATAATCTATTACAACAGCAGCAGGTTTAACCCTGTAAATGTATTTTTAATCCCACTTCTCTTGTTTCCAAGGAGGTAAAAATAAAAGATTACAGTGGTTTAAAAACAGACATTTTAAGACCTCGAGGCCTCGAGTCAGAAAGATGAAAATGATGGTGATGAAAATGGGAAAAAATTGGGGATAAAAATATGGAGAGAAAAAAAAAAAAAAAAAAAAAAACTACGACTGCATTACTTGGTTACAGAAATACTACAGAGCACGTTAACGGAGCACTAACTTGCAACAGTAGTGACACGTCCTCACGGCTGCTTTGTTGTACGGAAACATCTCAAACAGGCAGTTTTTGGAGCAGAAGACGTCCGTGAAGCCCTTTTTCTGGAAGGCCGTTTGTCCTTTCATCATGTTCTTCTTGCAGTGGGAGCAGATCATGTTCACGACCTGAAAAAAAATAAATACATTTAAAGAAAAGCGTTATTGTTAACTCCATTTGCAGCTGAACCAAAGTGATTATAACATCAGAATTCAATGAAGAACAGCTTAATAAGTTTTATGCCTAATTTTCACATCTATTAGCAATCTAATTAGATCTTTATTGTCATTGTTATATAACAACCACATTAAAAGTACCATCAGTCAGTGCTTAACAATAAATAGATAAATACTATAGTATATAAAACATTTACACACAACATAAAATAAAACAAAATAACTGATTATCTGGAGCAGATTTTCTATCAAAGTATATGGTTTATGCAGACTTTAAATGATCTGATTTCACTTCATTAGTCCAAAAACATATCATTTAGTTCCTACAACTAAATTTACCACCAATGAGCCCACAAGGCTGCTGCTCCCTTTACTCAGTCAAAGCAAGTCAAAAATAAATGAAAAAAAAATAATTCATTGGTGTTTTTTCACAAACCAAATATTTCACAAAAGCTTCACTAAAGATTTCCAGACATGCTTCAGTGGAAAGTAAACAAGATTCACTCCTGACATTTTGCTGAGATCAGCTGACGAACAAACAACCAGCCTGGGGCCCTCCAGGAGTGGAAGGGCCGTGGTAACGCTTCGTTGAGGGCCCCATGAGATCCCACTAGGTCCCATTAGGCCCCATTAGGCCCCATGAGATCCCATCAGGACCCATCAGGCCCCAGCAGGCCCCATCATCCCATTAGACCATATTTTTGTGAGGTTATGAGCTTAATCATAAGGCTTTGAGTTCATGTAAAAGTTACGCGGTAATCTGCTTGTTAAAGACGTATTTCTCATCATGTCTAGTCTGTTTCTTATGGAAAGAAACTCTCCTCATATGCATTTGAAATTTCCTTTGAAAACTGAATTGCATACCCATAGAAGCTCCTGCTGTGAAGCGTGTCAGCGGGTTTTCTTACCTTGGCAGAGCTGGGCTCATTAGCCGGTTCTTTGGGCAATTCTGTGGGCAGTTCTGTGGGCGGAGCCGTCGTCTCGCTCTCGCTCCTGGAATCGGTGCTAACTTTAACCGCCGGCTTGTTGGGCGAGGATAACCGGGGAGCATAGACTGACGCCTGCAAATTGGCCTGTGTTTGAAACAGCCCCCCAATAAAAGAGAAAACACTTATTAAAAATAAAAAGGTTTCTGTGCAGAAAATAACATGGTTTTATTATAAAGGTTGATGTAAAATCATCATTCCTTGCTGCAGGACACTCACCATGTCGAGTTTTGTGATCAATACCCTCACTTCTTTGATCCCCATCTCAGCAGGTGACAAGTTTTTCTTTTCTACACAGAACAACATAAATCATTGACCACTTGTATACAAGCCGACGTTGCCGTGACGACGGTTGTTGCACCGGATTTATCTCACCTGGAGGCGGAGAGGAAGAGGAGTCGTTGTGGTCAACATCATCCCAGTCAGCTTGTTCTGCCTCTCCGTCGTCAGAGTCGTTGTCCTCCGGGGGGGCGGGGCTCGTCTCAGCGCTGCGCCTGCGAGGAGACGGGACCTTGGTCGCCCCGTCGCAGCCGTTAAGCTCTGGCGTCGCCTCCTCCCCATCAGCACCGGCAGCAGGTCCACCCACATCGCTGTCGGCACCGTTTTCTTCATTTCTCTTCTCTTGGTCATCGTCGCCTGTGTCCGAGTTGAGGTTTAAGTCCACATTCATGTCATCGTAGTCGCTAAAGGAAACGTCCAGATCCCCGTCTTCCCTCGGAGACGCTCCCTCCTCGGGTGGAGACGCGGGTCTCTGCACCGGCGTCTCCTCTGGTCGGCCGTCGGTTTCCGCGGTTTGTGTCGAGGTTTCTCCGTTTTCATCCCCCTTCTTCTTGCTGCTGTCTCCCTTCTTCTTTCTGCTGTCTCGCTTCTTCCCAGCAGCCTCTCTGCTTTTTCTTTTAGTGGATGAAAAGAAGCCTGTTGAGTTGGAGGAACCTGGAGGATACAGGGAGAAAGGTTTGTGAGAACGGCACCTACACTCGGTCATAAATATTTAATCTGCACTTCGGTTTTTCTAAGAAGTCAAAAACATTTTCTGTTTTGTTCCTGTGGGGTTTCTTTTAAATCTGTAGTAAAAAAAAAATCCTCTCGATAACTAACTTGCAACTTTATTGCTTGTACTTTGACATAAAAAACTTTTGAGCTCTGGATGACACTGAAGCAAGAAAAAAAACTGTGTTGATTGCTACAAATACTCCAAAAATCCCTATTGTGTGAATGCTGAGAAGCTTTCACACCGTCAAGATATCCCAAATGTCTATTTGTTCACATCACTGAGTCTATTTATCACATTTTTTACTTAAAAACCTTCAAAACTGTTTGTTTTGTTTCCTCCTTGAAATGGATATTTGGATCTGCTTCAGATTTTCTGTACTTTAAGAACTACATTTAGTTTGCCACATTTTTAAAGGTAGTATTGAACTTTAAAAAGGGAACAAGAGTCTGGGCTTTTACTGCACTCATTTTTGAGCAGTTTCACTTGTCGGTTTTTATTTATTTTATTAATTCTTTTAATATCACATACACATTTATTTTATTTAAAAGTCATTATTGTCAGGGCATTAGTTTAAGAAGGATATGTGAACACCTCAATCACTCCCTTCTACATCAGTAAACTTATGTATTAGGTACCATCACACCAGTAAACTTGTTTGTTTGGTGTTATTTCGTTTCCTGGAGGGAACAGCAACCTAAGGAGTAGCGACCAGGGTTGCCAGATCTGACAGAAGTGAGTGAAATGTATTTCACGCACTATAGAGGCTGACGGTGTTTCAAAGGAAGGATGTGTATAATGTGTGTCCAGTCGGTACGGTATAAACGGTGAGATTTAAAATCCTCTCCATAATGAGCCGCCATGCGCTGCAGTGATTTGCGCGCCTCCCGCCACATGGCTGCAGTTCGAGCGTGGTCTGGTCGCGTCAATGGCGTGGGTAGAGATTCTACTCAGGGCCAAACCTAAAACTAGCTAAGACTCTTTCAGCCCGGAACATCAGATAATTTAAAGCGATTTCACAAAATAACTGAGCAAATAAGCAGAACTGGCAACCCCGGTATTGACGTAAACTACCTTCCGTTAATCTAACTTTGCTCTCCAACATGTTTTTTAATTTTTTTTATTCCCAGATCATGAAGCGAATAGCTTTAATCTGAATACATATTTAATTAGATTAAAGTCAATAATCAGATCGCAGTCCACATGAACATATTCGGTGTCATAAACCATAAAGATTTTCCCAAACAATGACATCCTATTTTCACGTTGGAAAGTTCTTTCTAGGGCTAATTTTTACTTTACACAAAACAATCAACAAAATAAACTGTATGATAGGATTCATGCTGAATAAGTGCATATTTATGAAGAGATAACAGGAACACAATGCAAGCAAAGCAATAACTAGGCTAAATTAGTCATTATATATCAGACATGTACAAAATATACAACTTCTTGAACATAGATAAGAAGAAAAGCAGATTCCAGCAGGACAAACAAAAGAAAACAGCACTTTTCCTTCTCTAAACACTCTCTACCGTCTACCGACACCTAACAGAGGACTTTCCCTGCTCCCCGGGCTCGGAGGTGCTGCAGGGATGCAGCTCTCCATCCATCTTACCAGGAACTTCGGATACTTCTATATACGCGCTTAAGTGTTTTTGTACGGCTGCACATTCCTCTGGCGTCCAGCTTCTGTTGACGGCAGTTTCCTTATCTGAGGACACAAGAGGATCACACAGGTCTGAGAACTGAGCAGACCAACAATTATTGTGATGCCGACGTGCTTGTGATTTTTGTACTTTTTAGGCCTAAAGAGAAAATCTCACCTTTAAATCTGGCTGATGTCCTCCGAATTATGCCACTGGAGGTGGCCGTCACGCCGTCCGCAATGTCTTTCTTCAGATCTTTGGGCATGACAGAAAATGGAAACAGAAAATACTTCAAAGTAGTACTCAAAGACGGGTATTTAGATGAAAAATATGAAGTGGAACTGGAACTTTTATACGCATCTTCTGCCATAATTCTAATATACAGAGTTATAAAAGCAGTTTAAAAAAAAAAATCCTCCTCTTTGTGGAGAAACAGGCAAGAACCAGCACGAGTGGTGAAATCAAGTTACAAACAAATGTAGCTGAAGGTCCATTCTGAAGTTAAAACAATCATAGGTGTATTATTAGATGGCTACAAGAAAATAACTATGTTAAGCCTCTTACAAGACTCTAAGATCTTTTTCCGCCTCAGTGACAGTCTGGACAGGGTCCCTGCAAACTAACCAAAGCCATTTGCCAAATTTTAAGGACAAAAATGCATAAAAATGTCGGTTTTTACAGGTTTCTCCGTCGGCCGGCTGCCGTCCATCATCAAATACGTATAAATCTACTGGTGGTGTTGCACAAAAAAAGTCCCAACCATCCCATAATAAATGCAAGATTTTATTTTTATGGGCAAATTTGGTCTTGCATGAATGGGCCAGTTTAAAACATGAACCATCCATTACTTCACCACAAGCAAATATACAGTTTTTATTATTGTGGCACCAAAAAGCTACAGAGCAACAGATCGTCTGATCAAAGCAGGGCAGGCCTGCTCTAAACGCAGAACAGACGCTTTGCGTTGGGCCTCATCTTCCAGTGGGGGCCACACTTTGCGTATATGTGCCATAGATGCACATATGCGCAAAGTGAGGCGAAGGAAAGAAAGGAGACCTCTAATCTGACCATGCAATGATTGACAGCCCTTGACATCTGACCAATCAGAGGGGTGCATGTGCAGGCAGAATCCTGCAGATCTGCAGACGGTGAGATTTAAACATGTCGTCCAAAAGACAAAAGTCACGAATCAGGAGCAAGAGAAGAAAAAAAAAAAAAGGTAAGACACAAGAAAACTCTGAAGGTGGGTTTGTTGTTGAAATAAAACACCTAAACTGCTGCAAATTACACAGGAATCTCTGTCCAGACTGGAGGATTGTGTTTTTCCAGCGACTCTGATGAACATTTATTAAATGCCTTCTTAACGCTCGGTGCATTCACCTCTGTTGAAGAGAGTGGTCACATGACCAGTTGCTGGTCGTATATATAAAAGCTATAAACTTTGGCCAATATATAATAAATTGGCTATAGCTTTATATCAATTTATATTGTTAAGAAGCTGACCCGGATTTGTTTATTTCAGGTCTACGTTTTTTTTTATATTTATTTATTTATTTCAGGTTGAATTTAAAAAAAAAAATGGATTTGAGTCATACAGTCAAACTACTTTATCTATACTTACAGTTCACTTGTAATTAAATGAGTTTTTTGACTTCTAAACTGAAAATCTCCTTATACGTGGGCCAACTCTTAAGGGTGTTAAACCTTAGCCATTTTTACACCCGACTTCCTGCCAGCTCGACCTGCCGCCTGCCGTGTGATGCAGATTCTCTGCGCTCCATTGCCAAAAACAGACCTGACATTTGATGGCTGCTTCTGGGACGTTTTTGAAACGCTCAGAAGTTTCTAAAAAAAATCCCACAATGCTTAGAGTCCCGTCTTACCTTGTTTAGGTAGCTTAAGCTTATCCTTAAGCTTGCAGATCTTGCGATGTTTCTTCATCGAGCTCTCCAAACAACACGTGTAGCAGTACTCGCAGCGTATCCGTCTTCTTCCATCAGATTTTCTCTTCGGCTTCCAGGGGATGATTTCGCATTTGTAGATTTTCAAACCGTTTGTGTCATGCTTCAAGTTCCCCTTATTTTTGATGTATTGAAAATGAAGTAGCCTTTCCTTAGAGATCTCTGAAAAGCTCATAGCTTTCACGACATTTGCTTCATCTTTGTGTTTGGCCAACAGATGTCTCGACAGTTTCTGATAAGCCTTTCCACAATATAAGCAGTAATTCTCCACGATGTAATTTCCCCCAGAATTTTTCTTCTTGTTGGGAATTAGATTCTGATAGAACAATGGATCTTCCTCAGGCAGCGACATCTCTTTGTCGTTCATGTCAGCGCCACCATCGGGAAACATTGACATGTTTTAAAGCTTCTTCTCGGAGGAGACTCGCACGAGCTCCAACTGTAGAACTTTGCATTTCCTACAAGACTCTTCAATCATTTGAAGAAAAGAAAAAGAGAGGAAACATCTAAAGTTAGTACTTTTTCCTTCCCTCGTTTACCGTCTACTGAATCTTAGAAAAACGGAGGTTTGGAGGATTTGAACAACTCAGGAAATTAGACAAATCTAGTGGTGAGCGACGTTAAACTACCATAATGGAGGAAAAACATGCAAAAAATATTTCAAAAACAATCAAAAGTTTGCATCTTAACATTCCCTTCAAGCCTCGCTAATGACTGCAACAGAGATTTTGATTCATCCACGCACAAACACTGAACCTAAAGATGTTTACTTCTTGGGTATCAAAAACAAAAATATAAAATGATGTTGAATTTTATACATGACCGGTCAAAAGTTTGAACACCCCCTCCCATCAAAGACTGAGAAAGTGTGTCCAAACTTTTGATTAGTGGTGTAAATACATCAAAATTCTTGTAAAAACACAACACAAACATAGGCAGCCACAATTACAGGTATTTGAAGTTTTACAGCTCGACTTCATTATAAGTAAACGGGATGAAAACAGACGTTTGTGTCAAAACACCAAATTCTAGGTGGTTATTTTCTGCGGCGCTGAGCTTCCTTTGCTTTTCTCTAACTACATGCAGCTCAGACATAAACAACAGAGTAAATAACTCGTATTTATCTGAGTTTTGCAGCAAGCTCCATCTCTTTCTACAAGACTTGAAAACAACACAACGGTGGCAGCAGCGAGAAAAACAAAGAAGAATAACAAATCACATTTCTCTGACGTCAAGCAAAGACTTGAAACATTCGGAGAGAGATGCAGGTCAGGGTAGCAGGTTTGACTCGGAACCAAAAAACAGCGTTAAATGCGACTTAAACCTCTGATTTTATAGCCTGCATGTGCATGAATCTTTTAAAAGTCTTACTAAGGTTTTAGGTGTAGAAGCTCCACGTCTCCATCATTACCTTTCTGCTGGCATCATCCCTGCTCAGGTCCTCCTAGCTGCGACTTCTGTTCAGGAGGAATCTAAGTGGTTGTTGCCTGAAATTCAAAGTAAAAGAGTTTAATACATGGTTAATATAAAACATTGTAAAAACAGTTTTCCTTAGCTAAAAACCCCAACATTACATATTTCCTTTCAGATACACAAACTATTTTTTGTGTCTCAAACTCAGGATTTCTCAGTCTGACAAAATCTGTATCTCCTTTTTGTAGAACATAGAAGTAACTTTAACAATCAGTTTTATTTTACTGGGTTATCCATGAGAGCAGCCGTGTCCGAGGTTTACTCTCGGGCCTCCGACAACTTATTTCTCTACGTGGAGGAGCAGCAGCTCTATGTTGTGTCTCTCCTGGATAGATGAAATGATCTCTCCATCCCTCAAGGGGAGTCCAGAGTCATTTCAGCTGGTTGTTTCCATCACATCCCAGTTCATGACCACAGGTTAGACGGGGACCATTGATCAGCTGGTGTAAGTGAGCAGTAACTACAGATTCTGCATAAATCTGCTGCTTCATTGCTCCCTCGCGTGTCAACGTCTAATCCCCAACTTGCAAAGGGCATCTTAAATGTGCATAACAATGTTATATGTACATAAGCGTTGTAAATGAATTATGTCAAACTGGGAAATATTATCTGCCAAAAATTAAATCTCTGCTGTGCTTCCCCCAAAAATACATACATATTTACTGGGGCAGCAAGAACATATAAAACATCTCTTATTGAGGTTTAAACTGTGCTTTACATAAAAGGGGATACAGATTGAGACAGTCTGAAACAATATTTGGCACTTTATTATCCCTAAATTATGATTACCATGTGATGAGTGTTTATTTTTGTTAAAAGGAAGTGGATAGATGAAGTTAAAGATGAATTATGTCAAACTGGGAAATATAATCTGCCAAAAACTGAATCTCTGCTGTGCTTTCCCCAAAAATACATGCATATTTACTGGAGCAGCAATAACATAAAACAAAACAACTCATATTGAGGTTTAAACTGTGCTTTACATAAACGGGGATACAGATTAAGACAGACTGAAACGATATTTGGCACTTTATCATCCCTAGATTATGATTACCATGCGATGAGCGATTATTTTCGCCAAAAGGAAGTATAAATCTCCATTATTTACATTAACTCCCAGCAGGTGTAGTAAAGAAAAGTGTTTGCTGTGATTCCTTGGCGTTAATCTGCGTCGAATGTCGACGTGATGACGTAGTTAAACAAACACAGTCTGGATCTCGTTTCCTGGCGTCGTTTGACTGTTATAAATGAGGTGGAAGCAACACAATAAACAGACTTTCTCCAAACATGTTTCCTCGTCTGGGTTTTGTAGCACGATTGACTCGTTTTTACAAGTTACAAGTTTTCTACTCGCTGTAAATACAACGTAATAACGCGTAAAGAAAATAAAAAGCGTTCTTACCACGACTTACAATATGCAACTTGACCAAAACATCCACAAAACATGTTCAATTTATCAAAATTGTTGCTTTTTGTCGCATTTTTCTGTTTAATATGGGGGGATGTGAACGCTGGGAGACGGATCCGCCTTTATGGAGTGGAGGGGGGGGTCAGTTCTTGTCGGGGTGCAATCCTCGCCGTGACACCGGCCCCCGTTAAACACGTAACGACGTTATTACTCACAAAGATAACATTAATGCTTGATCGGAAAAAAAACATTCCCGCCATTCAACACATTAATCGTCCGTCAGTCTCCAACAATCGTCGTTAGGAGGGGTGTTTACTTACATTCCTTGGTTTTCTAAGCGTTATTTCTGAGGGTGATTCTCAGAGTTTTTTTTGTTTTTTTTTTTTAAACCAAAAGGAAAGCACGCTGTCCGCACCAACGAAGAAGAGATGGTGTGTTCACGGCCCACGTAGATGTGGGTCATTTCAGCTGCGAACGTGAATTTAAAAGCTTTTCTTAACGTTAACCGCGTCGTTTGAGACTTGTATTCATTTTCCAAGTTAAATCATCCGTTTAATGGGCTGTTGCATGCAATTTAAGAACGTTACATTTTTTATTTAACGTTTATTTAACCAGGAAAATCCCATTGAGATTAAAAACCTCTTTTCCAAGGGAGACCTGGCCAAGATAGGCAGCAGCAATTACAACACAGTTATAAATGACGGAAAACACCAACAGATAAAATACAATTAAAATAAAATTAAAAAAGCAAGCAAATCACAAAAAACAGGTACATGTAATGGAGTCGGCCTCAAGTATTTTCAATTTAGATTTAAAATTTCTCAGAGAAATTAACTCTGTTAGCCTCCAGTAATCTTGTAATATGTTCCAGGCTGAAGGAGCAGGATAAACAAAGGCTCTTTTGCCCAGTTCAGTTCTGGCAAAAGGAACAGAAAGCAACAGGTATAGTCTTGTGAACGTAGCAAGTAAGAACCAGGACTTCTCTGCACAATCAAGGAGCAGATGTAAGAAGGCAGCAGACCAAGCATTGCCTTATATATAAAAGTATACCAATGACTGAGCCTTCGGGTGGCCAGAGAAGACACTCCAACCCGAGAGTATAGCTCACAGTGATGTGTCAATGGTTGGTTAAAAGCGAAGCTGATGACACATTACGAATAATAGTAGCGTGCAGGGTCTATCTAACGCTGCTGCTCTACAGCTGCAAAAACGGGATACAGAGGATTAAACTAAACCAGATCAAATGAAGAAAGATAATACAATAAACCCACCTGTTGCTGTCATGGCGATGATGTTCTCGTGCTGGTATTGATGAAATCCATCTCTGTCTTGAGGAAGTTAACTTTTTGTGACACACTGGACAGTGACATTTAGGAAACGCCAATCAAATCCCGAGTTATTGGGAGGTTATTTGTAATGTTGTTAAAATGTTAGGGGCCGTTTTCAAAACCCCATACCACTTATTCTATCAGTAGCCTATGTACCGATTTTACCAAAATATAGTATTCCATATGTATATATTATTATACATGTATTTGTGTCATTTTTAATATGAGTTTACATTTAAATATGAGTAAAATTTAAAAAAAATTATATATATATATAAATACAAATATTTCTACTGAGAGGTTGCAGCAATAACAGAGCTTTACTAAAATCATAAATCCCCTAACTTGGGACAGTACCACTCCGCACCACCTGGTGGCGCCACTGCAGCAGTCCTTTCTGTCAACCACTAGTAAATTGAAAAAGAAAGCGGCTGTTGCAGAGTAGCTCCAGATAAAGCTGCTAACTATGGGACAAAGATTTAAATTAGAGATTGTAATAAATGTAAAGATAGATATTGAAACTATTGAACATGTATTTTTTGATTGTCATTATATTAGAACTTTTTGAGGATGTTTTCAAAGCTGGACCTCAGAAAGACACTCAAGCACTAATCTTAAACCTCCACACTCTTAAAATAGGGGTTTTGTTGCAGGAACAAAAGAGGGATGTTATATAATATAATCACCTTACTCTCTGGGTGATTTTGTAGCTGTTGTTTATATGTAATATATGCTCGGTCATGTTAGTTACATGTTGACCAAAATATTTGTCTGACTATGTAATGATGGATTTTGTCATTTAAATTGTGATGTAATAAAAAAAAAACCTGCTAACTATGGAGGATCAAAACTGACATAATAAAAAAATGTATATTTCTGCTTTTATCTTTAATTACGTCAGTTTTGGTGGTCAATACCAACAGATGGAAACACACCTAAAACAGTTTTGATGTCAGACTTAGAATCAACATTTTAAGCAAAAGACACATTCACCCAGAATGTCACAATTTGATCCATTATTTAATAAAAAGTTAATTTTATGGCAGTTTGTTAAGTTCAAAAGAGTAGATAGGGACTTTTTTTGTTTTTTTGTTGTTTTTTTTTGTCATCACAGAAACCGCACCGAGTGCTGTGATTTATTTGATATATTTAGGCGATTTTACCCATTTTCGATGGAGACCCAAAGTTTTCAGGGGGTCCAAAAGACCTCAAGAAAAGTAAACACACTGTTTTAGAAGTTCTGGAGGAAATAATGAGACATGGTGATATTAAGTTCCCAAGATAGCAAATACTTCTTGTCCAACATTGACCCAGTTTACGAGCAAGTATATATACGTTTCCTGTATTTTGAATAATTTTGCAGTATAGTTTTTCTCGTTTTAGTGATAGTATGATGTACCCTGAGGTGTCCCTCTGTTTCAGCTCAGCAAGGAACTGATTTGACTTCCACCTGAAACATTAGAAGTCCTCAGATAGATGCTGAGCTTTATTTGTTTTAACGTGCACTTTTAGAACATTGATGGAGCACATATCTTTAGTTTCCCGTTTCTTGTTACATTACAACAGATTTGATAGCTGTTTTTTGCACATTAATTACTGTTTACTTCATGCAAACTTATGCTAAATGCACATTCTTGACATTTGGCTGTTTATAATCAGAAATACTGCACATTGTTCTTTGTGTTCTTTTTTCTTTATTAACATTTTTCACAAATTATTATTGTTTACATATTGCAAAGTGCATTTAGTTATTTTCCTTTTGATATATTTGGCTATTTTTATACTGAATGTAGATAGTTTACCTCATTGTGTTTATTGCTATATGTTGCATGCTGCTTTTGTGTTTCCTTTTTTATTTTTATACATTATATTTTATATATTTGACAGTTTATATCGTCTATTGTTCAACTGTAAACAAAACGTCTCAGTTCACTCATTTTTTACACTGCCAAAACTATAATGAGGCCATTTTCAGACTATTTCTCTAGTTTTAAGAGTTTTAGTCAAGAAAATCTTTCTTACTCCATTGATTAAGATATTTTTGCTCATAATAAGACAAATTTCACAAAATTTAGGAATATTATGCTTATTTCTAGCAGGGCTGTTTTTGCAGTATACTAATTTAATACGGTGCATAATGGTAGAAGCTGATGATGTAAGTGCTAAATGCCAGAGCCGAAGGATGACTTGTAGACACACAGCCTTCTGTAGTGAAAACCATAAATATTTTATTGGCAGAATCCCTTCAAAGAGATAAAAAAAAACAACATTTAGCACAGTTTATCCAAGTGGCCAAATGGAGTGTCTGCCTGGTACCACCCACACTAAACCAACTTGTCTTTTAGTAATCTGAATTTTTGCACATGCCAATTTAAAAAAAATCAACTGATTTGAGTTAAACTGTTTCCATTTTCTAAGTACTGATATTTTTCTTCCTTCTGCTTGGAGAACGAGGAAGTCAGATTTTTTCTGCAGCATCAGCGGTACTGTTTTGTGTGGAATTGCACTTCAGCTTCTGTTTTTGATGGTTCAGCATCTTGATCAACTTCTACAATAAAATAAAATTTTTCCATCTTTTACCGTCACTGAAATGCAACTTTCAGTTTTGAATTCCTTCAACTTTGTTTTCAGGCGTTTAACTATTACTGTTAAAATATTACCTTCTTCAGAGTTACGGGACGATTTTCAGCTCCCAGCCTTTACTCTACATTTCCAGAGGAAATGTATTATTTAACTCACTCTTTTTTTAATTGTCCTTTATTTGGAGGAATGAAGTTCAAACAATGAAACAACTGGTTTGTTCGCATGATGACGGGTTTGATGAGCACAGACATATCATCAGCTTCAGCACCAGAGAAAGTAACTCAGAAATGTAACTTCTAGTGGGATATTTTGTGTGTGTGTGTGTGTGTGTGTGTGTGTGTGTGTGTGTGTGTGTGTGTGTGTGTGTGTGTGTGTGTGTGTGTGTGTGTGTGTGTGTGTGTGTGTGTGTGTGTGTGTGTGTGTGTGTGTGTGTTACACACCAGCCTCCTGAAGAGAGTTTAACGCGTCTTCATCCTCAGCTTCACTCTCCGGTTCCTCAGGCTGCAGTACGTCTTGCAAGAAAAGTAAGAGAAAACATCTGGGTAAAATCATCTGCAGCAGGTTCGACACAGTTTTTTCAAAATTAAAAAGAAAAAAAGAAGAAAGAAAATGCAGCAACTCTGTGGTTTTCAGAAATGGGAGAAATTTTTCAAAGAAATCCAGAAACCAGAGCAAAGACGAATGAAATTCAGCATCAACATCTCGAGATGACCAGTGCCGGTTTGTCCTTGAAGATGCTGGAAATGACTGAACTGAACCTTCGGAGCTGCGGTAGTTCACCACCTCAGAAATATGCCTCAAACTGCCCTCTGATGTTAATTAACAATACAAGTCCTTTAATTTGTTACCTCAAAAATATAAAAAAGAAGAGCAACCCTTCCTGCCTCGTTCCGGGTCTAACTTCAGCAGCTGAGTGATGTCATGAAACAGCTTTACCTTAAATCCACCACATAGAGCATAACGATAAGATATTGTAGGTCAACGAAAAAAAAAAGAATATTTGACAAGATTCAGCTTATAAAACAATAATTCCAGCAGAAGAGCCACAATGAGATGACGACACATGTCTTTGCATCTCACGGTGAGACACTTTTAATATTTGATCGAGCTCAAGCCTCTGGCAACACAGCCCTTGAGGCTTCATGGCGTTACCATGGTAACTCATCAACCTATTACATCTAGTCTCTGAAATCTAAATTGCTGATTGACTGATCAGATGATTTTCACTCGATATTCAAAGGTTACGTTCATTAAAGGGTTATCTGGAGTTATTTTCTTGAATCACTGCGGGTCCAGAGGTGATTCTAATCCGACGTGACGATTACGTTACTCCTCCTCCTGATTTTTTTTTTTTGTAAGGTGGTGTTTTGTGCTCATGTTTTTGCCTCTTTAAGTACATTTTTTAGCTTCTATCTGGACGGCCGCACAGGGAATCTGATGCAGATGAGTTTGTGCATAAACAAAAAGGTCAACCACTGATTGGCGTCAAATGAATGTAAAAACAACTGAGTCAAAATGTTGTAAAAAGTAGTAAAAACAAATACCCCTTTTCCACCAAACCCGTTCCAGGGCTGGTTCTGGTCCTGGTTCTGGCCCAGTTCTGAGTTTGGAACCGGGCTTTCTGTTTCCACTGACAAAGAACTGGATCCGGACCAGAAAACCCAGTTCCATGGTAGCACAGAGTCTTTGCTGGTCTAGAGGAAAGAACCGCTTACGTAAGCGGAGGGGGCAGAATTATTAAGACCAACGCCATTAGCAAGACTAGGAGACGGAGACATTTTCAAACAAGAATGAATCTGGATGCAGCAAAGCATCATGGGTCTAAGGAGGAGACAACCTGTCTATTAGAGATGTGTCCACGGAGGAGCTACGTGGACCAAGTCCTATTAGATCAGATACCTGGTTGTTGCTGCAACTTTCACACAAACGCAGCGACGTAACCGACTTTTGCAGAGACGTAATGACGTGGTTCGCAACTTGAACGAGTTGTGAACCAGCACCAGCACTGGCCCAGAACCAGCCCTAGAACAGAACCAGCCCTGGAACCGGTTTGGTGGAAAAGGGGTAAAATGGTGCACGTGCCTTTACGTGAGCGAGAGGAATCATACCTGGAACTTCCACCTCCTCCAGAGATGTTCCTCCGCAGCTTTCCAGAGATCCGGCCTTCAGCGCCGACAGCAGCTCTGAGATCCTGGCGATGTCCATGGCCGCCTCCGGAGTCCGGTAGTACTCCTTCTCCGCCCGGATCTCTCGGCCCAGCAGCGCCCCCAGCTGACGGAGCCCATCGTTCCCGAGGACGAGGATCTGGAAAATTCTCGCCACCTGCTTCTGAAAGAACTCGGACCTGAGGCCCGCCCGAGCCTGGGCGCCGCACCGCACCACGAACAAGTTGAAACAGACAGGTTTGCTGCAGATGCTGGAGCTGGAGGCGTCCGGCTTCCCAAACAGGTAGGGGTTGTCCTCCGCCACGCTGCACGCCGCTCTCTTCTCCACCAGCAGCTTCACGGCGGACAGCAGCTCGGGGGTCAGGACCAGGGACGCCTTCCCCCCCTTGTGGGCGGCGACCTCGATCTTCACGGTGCTCCTGGACAGGATCTGCTCGAACTGCGAGTGTCCGGGGGCGGCCCCCGCCTCGGCCCCCGCCTCGGCCCCCGCCTCGGCCCCCGCCTCGGCCCCCGTCTCGGCCCTCTCCTGGAACGACTCCAGGCTCAGTTTTGGGAGGTTTTTGTTCAAGATGGACAGGAATACGACGACCCCCCGGAGCAGCGCCGTGTAGACCGGGGCGCTTTGGTAGATGGCCAGAGTTTTGGCCGCAGACGCCACCGTGTCCTCGGTGAACTTGAAGAGAGCCTGAACGTCCCTCATGAAGGCCGCGGTGGGCTGACCGGGGACCTTTGCCAGCCGCGGCGTGCCAGAGGGCCACGCTTCTCTACACAGCTTTATATACTCCTCCGCTTCCTGCAACGCCGCTTTCTCCGCCCCGTCGTTCAGCGCCCGGGCGTACTTGATGCCCGCCAGCTTCTTCAGTAGATTCGCCAACGGGGTCACCAGCTTCTTAACGAACCGCGCCTCCTTCCCGCTACTCGCCCGTTCCTTCACCGCCTCAACCACGGCGCTGAAGTTCTGAGGCTTCATGGCCTCGGCGAAGCTGGGTATGGACTTCTCCTGCAACGTCAACAGGAGTCCTCCCAGGATCCTCAGCTCCCGGAGGATGCCCGTATCGTTCCTCCTGCCCTCGTGCATGTGGTACAAACACTGCGCCAGCTGACGGAGGTCGGCATCCTTTAGAACCGCAGAGCTGATCTTGTCCCTCTTCATCGTTCTCAACATTTTCCTGACGGCTGATGAGATGCGATGGGGGTCCGTGAGCCTCGTAGCCACCAGGGCCAACGTCTGAACCTTGACCCCCGCCGGAGGGTCCGAGACCTTCATGGGACACCTCTGTATGTGTCCACAAAAGCCCTTCTGGGAGAATATCTTCTTGCAGTAAATGCAGATGGCAGAGTCCTCCAGCGTGTCCCGCTTCCTATTGAGCTTCAGCGGTCCGTGGCCCGCCTTCAGGGTCCTCTGGTTGAACATGTCGTTCCCTCGGTTTCGAAGCTTCTCCAGCATCTTCTTACGTTCCTTGCTGTTCCGGCGCAACTTCAACACCTCCGCGATCTCGGCCTCCTCCTTCTTGTGCGTGAAGAGGTGACGGGAGATTTTGTTCTGAATTTTCCCGCAGACGTAGCAGAAGTTTCCCTTGGTGGATTTAAAGCGTTTGGGTGGCGCCTCCAGGTCCGATTCGTCAGAACCGGAGCTGCCCTCGTCTCGTTGGGGGACGAGTGGGTCGTCGAAATCGGAGAAGTCGGAGAAACTGTGCTCCGTGTCCGCCTCTTCATCGCAGACGTTTTCCTCGCCTGAGGATTCACTGTAACTGGAGATTTCAGCCTCAACCTAGAATTACAGACCTCTTATTTTATTCACAATAAAACAGCGCTTATATGACATTTATGAGGGAAAACTTGTTTCCAGTTTCTATATTTTATATTTTTCCTTGTTAAAAGGACACAGTACTACACCAAGAACGGATCTCTAATCTCTAATCTAGTCAATCAATGGAAGCGATATCTCAAATGTTAATTAAAGAAATACATATCTGCTGAGGTTTTAGAGGAGACACAGAATGAGGAGGTTTCATTGGTCCGTGTTCTGATCCAGTTCTGTAGAAGCTGAGGCCAAGAAGTCCCCTCTTTTTACACTTTCTGTACACGTATAAAGTCTAAACTACCTTTGCTTGTCAGTAAGTTGTACATCTTGTCAGAATCGTAAAAGTCAGTGTCCTTCTCTGCTCATGTCAGCTGCCACATATTTTGCTGTCACTCACTAAGTTCTTACATCCAATAATAGACCCGGGCTGCGTTGACAAAATTTCAATTTTTCTTTGTTATTCTCACACTTTTTTTTTAACATTAATTGACTTTTAAAAACCATTTAGAAAAGATAATAATGAAGATGTGAAACTGTTAATCTGAGTATTTTTAGTAAAAACAACAGACTCTTATCAGTGTTATCCCCCTGAATCACAGTTGGACAGACAGACGGGGGCTCTCAGATAAAATCGAGCGTTGCAGCACTTTCTCAGAGCGTGATCTGCTGTTGTGGACATGTTTGCTTTGTGGTACAAAACATTAATATTTAATTATTATTTAATTCTTCTGACTTACAGAAGTGTTTTGCTCTGAGTGCAGAGCTGCGTTTACAGTCAACATCTCGCCTACCCTGAATAAAAACATACCGTCTCATCCATGAGAGGAGATGCAGCAGTGTTTAGGTCTGTTTCTGAAGCATCTTCTTCCTCACACGTTTTCTATGAATATAGACAGAAAAGTCACTTTTTTATAACTTCCTAAAAGGGGACGAGCAACAAAACAAAAATATTTTTAGATAAATAAAAGTGGGACAAGAATAGTCTTTTTTTCCCCCAAAAAAGACAAAATAACTAAATGAATAAATCGAGGCACAGACGGTAGAAAGCAAACCTGCGAGCGCCACTGGAAGCAGGAGTTCCCATAATCAAAGGTGATTTCCTCTCCTGGCGTTATCTCCTTCAGCGCAAACAAACACAAGTGAGGTTTCTTTTCGTAAATGATCTTCTTGACTTTGCAGTTGGGGCTCGTTTGCTCGTCATTCGCAAGTCTCCCGAGCGTCCCGTCCTCCTCCGAAGCGTCGATGCTGCAAGACAAAAGAAAACCACTGACGGAGGCCGATGAACATGACAATGATGAGGATGAGGAGTAAAATAAATAATAGTTCTAGATTCCGGGCTTTTACTTTGTACCACATTGATCTGATTTTAATAAAACTCACCGCCACTCTGCTCCGTTCCACCAGAATCTGAACATATAACCGTTGAGAGCATATCCACATCTCCTTCCATCTCCTTCGTGAGGAAAGATGTTCCCTTGATACTCGACAACAAACGCAGAAGGTTCGATGGACTCCCTGGTGAACAGACCTCGACCTACCATCACAGAAATACAAGTAGAAAACAAATTGTTTTTTGAATTTTAAACAAAATACATTCTCGTAAACTTTAGGACAATAATATATTCATTTCTTTTGGCTTTTCCTTTTTTTCAGGGGTCAAGAAAATAAAATGGAAAATTTGTTTTGTATTTAGACTTCAAGTTTGTGAAAAAAAACCTTCCAATTTACCCATAATATTTTATTTGACATGCCATAATATGATGTATTTTGTAACAATACCCACTTTTTTCTTCAAGTATAATAATAGTAAAAAATAATATTGGAATAATGGTTTAAAAAAAAAAAAAAGAATAAATATATATATATATATATATATATATATATATATATATATATATATATACAGTATATATACAGTATATATATATATATATTCTTTTTTTTTTCTTCTTCCCTTTTCTGCATATATAATGGTTAATAACAATTTTTGTAAAAACGTGTTTTTTTTGTGTATGTGTGCGTGAGTGTGTCTCCTTCGCCATCCCTCTTGGCTACTATATTTTATTAGTCCCTCAAAAAAAGGAATGAGAAAGAAGAGAAACAATATATAATAAGAATAAAACATTATATTGGAATAACAAAAATTAAAAACTTGAAAAAAAAAAATATATATATATAATAATGGTAATATTGGTAAAAAATTGGTAATACCAATTTTGGTATTCATTCATCCATATTGAAGTGTACCAATATCGAGTATATTGCCACACAGAATTACCTTTTACCCTCTGGTTTCTTTCCTTGTCTATGTCACAAAATGACAAAACTTTTAGGAAGAAGCTCAAATTTTATATCTTACAACCATATTCAGGTTTGTTTGTTACAACAGTGCATGCTTTCACCCGATACTGATCAAACCCAGCCACAGACAACGACACGAGAGGCATCAGAAACCTTTAAAGGGGTCGATAAACTTCTGCTGGAGGAAGGATTTGTCTCTGCAAGCCTTTATGTGCTCCAGGGCGTCCTGCTCGGGACTCAACAATCGGCTGTGCTGGTCCGCCTCGTCTGAAAGGTACAAAGAAATGTTAAAGCACCAAAGAAAAACTTTTAGGACTTCACACATTAACCTGGTTGAAGCATGTTTGAGTAGAGGAAAAATTTGCCCACCAACGTCACTGCAACAATAAATAAACAGCAATCTGAGATCTTTAAAACTCAAACATGCAGCTATTCTGTTGTGATGCATGATATTCATTCTTTTATTTAGGGCCCGAGCACTTACAGTGCGAGGCCCTTTTGTATCTGAAGGAATTTTTTATTTTTTTTTCCCTCGTTCTTCTTCCGACGAAGGGGGGCATTTTTTCCCCCCTAAACGTGCCCCAAAAGTCACCAAATTTTGCAAGCAAGGCCTGGCGAAAAATGTGATATTTAATGGTTTGCATTAATGGGCGTGGCCTAATGGCCCAACAGCGCCTCCTAGAAAACTTCGTACCTCAAGCCCCACAATACGGTTTGACGTACATGCACAAAAATCAGTACACACCTGTATCATGTCACAACTTAAAGAAAAGTCTCTTGGCTCCATGGCCGAAACCCAACAGGAAGTCGGCCATTTTGAATTAATTGTGTAATTTTGGCGCAATTTATGCCACTTCTTCGGCCGTTAATACGGGCCGAACCGTAACGTGCACCCAGGTGTGTTATACATGAAAATGTGCGTCTCGATCCTGCGACGACGCGCATTACTTTTCTTTGTCAAAAGCGTTACTGTGGCGACGATAGACACCAAAAAGGGCGCCCCCCCTTCATCTGATTGGTCCATATTTGATAGTTCCTACTTTCTGCCATAACTTTTGAATGGTTTGACAGATAGACTCGTGGGTGGTGTCATCGGACTCGGTTTTGACTCCTTCACCTTAATTGATGCAAATTAGCCCCGCCCCTTCTTCTGATTGGTCGATATTTGATCGTTCCTATTTTCTGCCATATTTTTTGAATGGTTTGACATAAAGAGCCATGGGTGGTGTCATAGGACTTAGTTTTGAGTCCTTCATTTCCACTTCAACTTCCATCCCATTTAGGATCATGGCCTTTGCTGGAGCAAAGACTCAGAATACACCCTGAATACATCACAAGACCACTACCAAACCCATTCACTTCTCCAGACTTCCCTGTTGTGAGATGAGTCTGGTGTCCATCCCATTACCAACCAGTACAAAATTTACCGAACCAATCACAACGGGACGCCCCTTGACTCATACTATAAACTATTTAAAACAACTCAGACGGCTGCAGAACTGACATGCAGACCTTGAACACAGGTGAGTTCCACAGGGACCAGAACTCGGACCTCTGCAGCTTTCAGCTCCATCAAAAACCACCGGAAGACTCTGAACTCTTATCTAGTTTATGTACCTTACGCTTAAAAGCTACATTAAGCTAAAAATGAGTATGATGAGGCTTCCCCTGCTGCTCACCCTCACCTGCAATTATCACCAAAGTAATTGAAATCTTCTACATGGGAAGCTGCCATTATAAAACTACAACAACCCTGATATATTTTACCCAGTTATTGATAGGTCAGTTTATTCTACATCTGCTGGTACTGCCTCCTAGAAAAAGTCTAATCCAGAGGAACTAGAACGGTTCTTTGCATTGACGAGGACGATAACTTGGATGGATGATCAGACTCAGAGTTTCATTCGACTTTTTTGCCAAGATGTGGTACTGATGATGGAGAGTTGGACCTTTGCCCAAAGTCTCCTCCAGCACCTCCCAAAGACTCTCCCTAGAGTTCAGGTCGGGACTCTGCGGTCTCTTTCATCCAAGATGAATCCCGGCATCATCATCCTGGAATAAGCCTTAATGAGCCATCAGAGAAGGAAAGAAAAATCCACTGATGGTTTAAACCTCAGATCGTAGCCCCGCCCCCGGTGGCTGCATCACTTCCTCCGCTTTTCTTCTTACCCTAATGCGCCCATCTTTCATGAACTCTGGGTAAATCTGGACTCGTCAGACCACATGATCTTGTTTGATTGCTTCAGGGTCAAATCTTTATGCTCCCAAGCAAACTGAAGCCTTTTTGTACTTTATTATCCTCACTGATAAGTGGTTTTCTTGAAGCTACAAAGTCGTTTGTCCCAATGCCTCGAGTTACTGTGATGTTATGGGATGTGGAAATATTCTTCCTTTCATAATTAAAACATGATCCCTACTGTTGTTTATTTATGATTTGATTTTACCAAACGTTTCAGTCATCGCTGGTCGCGATCGTTCAAGATTCTTTCCAACCACATATTTACCTGGAAGATGACGGTTCACCTCCATCTTTCCAGTTTTTAATCATTTTAACCCAGTTTTAGTAGCTTCAGCATCTCCTTAGATGTTTTACTTGTTTAGTTAAATCCAGGAGGTCACTTTTTTCCTGTAGAGTCATTGTATCATGGCCCAAATGAGTGAAATGAATGAAAAGTCAATAAATCTCTTAAATCATCACCATCCTTGCCAATATTCAAAAAACATTTAAAGAACTTTCTTATTGTTTCATCTTTGTAGTCATTATTATTTAATCTGAGTTACATTTTCTTTTGAGTTTTTTGTTTTTTTACTCCCCTTGTGTAGCTTTTGTTTTGTTTTTTATTCATATATGGTAAGGATTCTATATAAGCCACCAGGCTTCTTCTTTTCCTTGCATGTTATTTCAATGTTTTTACATTTATTGTTCAATTTGTCTTATATTGCTAAGTAAATTAACTAAACTAAACTGTCGTCTTGAACGATCACGACCAGCAATGAGTGAAATGTTTAAGATTCTTTCCAACCTCTTTTTTACCTGGAAGATGAAGGTTCACCTCCATCTTCCCAGTTTTTAATAATTTTAACCCAGTTTTAGTAGCTTCAGCATCCCCTTAGATGTTTTATTTGTATTTACTTGTGTAGTTAAATCCAGGTGGGCACTTGTATTACAGTCCAAATGAGTGAAATAAATGAAAAGTGTCATCTTAAACATTTCAGTCATCGCTGTTCGCGATTGTTCAAGATTCTTTCCAACTACATTTTTACCTGGAAGATGACTTTTCACCTCTATTTTCCTAGTTTTTTTTTTATTTATCCGAGATTTAGTTGCTTCAGCATCTCCTTAGATATTTTACTTGTTTAGTTAAATCCAGGAAGTCACTTTTTTCCTGTAGAGTCCAAATGAGTGTCGTCTTGACAACGTACCGCCCTGCTGAAGTAAAAGATCCAACTCCCGGCCGTCAGTATTCGTGTCGTGTTCCAGGTCTGGCTCCAGCTCATCTTGAATAAAAAGTCAAAACGATTTAATCATTTAGCATCTCAAAAAACAGTGATGTTGCCGTTTTGAAGCAGTCTTACCCTCAATCTCAACCTCCTCCAGAGAGCTTCCCTTGAATCTCTCCAGGGAACCTTTTTCCATTGCCAAAAGCAGTCTGGCGATCTTGGCAAGCTCAACGGCGGCCGCTGGCGAGCGGTAGTACTCCCGCTTGGCCCGGATGTCGTGGCCCAGCAGCGTGCCGAGGTGGTCCAGCTCGTCGTTCTCCAGGTTGAGGATCTGGAAGATTCTGGCCGTGTGCTTGTGCAGCCGCGCCGACCTGAGGTGCTCCGGGTTCTTGGCGCGACACAAGCTGGAGAAAGACCTGATGCAGGCCTCGCCGCGGTGGTGGCTCGCCGCCGAGGAGTCGGGCTTGGCGAACAGGAAGGGGCTGTCCGGGTGCACGTTGCACGCCGCCCTCTTGCTGATGAGCAGGGTCAGCACGTCTACAAGCTGAGAGCTCAGCAGGACCGCCGCGCCCTGACCCGTCCCGATGTTTATCCTGATGAAGTGTTTGGACAGAACCTTGGTGGTGTCGGCCCGCTCCTGGAAGGACCTCAGCGTCATCCTCGACACCTCCTGCGTGCATCTGTTTAGAACCGCCGCCCGTGCGAGCGTCACCCTGCAGAGCGTGTTGTAGGCCTCGGGACCTTCACAGGTCGTCAGGCGCTCAGCGGCTGAATCCGACAACCTCTCCAGGTATTTGTAAAACACCTGCACGTCCCGGGTGAACGGTATCGTCGACGGGCTGCAGACCTTCCGGTCGCCCGACGAGGGGGTGGACGTCCCAGGGCCGAGGTCGCCCCACTCCTTCTCACAGAGCTCCATGAACGCTTGAGCGTTTCTCGTAATCGTCTCGTCACCGTCGGCTCCGGCAACGACGAGGCCACACACCTTTTTGAGCGACTTCCCCAAAGCCATAGCCAGGCCCGGTTTGTTGTAGCTCCGGTTCATGAGGCCGAACTCAGCGACGCGTTTCACGCACCATACCACTTTGGAGAAGTTGCTCGGCTGGACGGCGTCCTCAAAGCTTAATATGGACTTCTTATGCAGCTCCATCAGGAGTCTTCCCATTTCCCTCAGTCTCTTCCGGACGTAGTCGCTCCTGCTCGGGTCGTTCCCGCACCTCTTCACCAGACTTTGCGCCAGACGGATGAGGTAGGAGTCGTGTTGAATCACAACGGCAATCTCATCCTGTTCCATCGTGGACAGGATCTCCACAGTGGACTCCTCGAGAATTCCCCGGTCCAGGATCGTCGCCCGGTCCATCGCGCCACACTCCGCCGTGTCCTTGGCACATTTGGTGACGTGCCTCCACAACTCCCCCCGTCTAAAGATGCGTTTACAGTACATGCATTCCTCCAGCTCCTTGGTTTCTGCGGCTGAGGCTCGCATGCCCAACTTCAAAGCTCCGCTTTTATTCCTCAGCACCTCTTGGTTGTGTTTGTGATTTCCTTTGTTTCGTAATTTGTTGAGCAGCTTTTTGCGCTCAAGGGAGCCTTTGGGCAGAGCGAGGGCTTCGGCGATGTCCGGCTCCTCGTCGGCATGCTTTGCAAAATGACGAGCGATTTTCCATTGAGCTTTCCCGCAAACGTAGCAGTGATTCTTCCTGGTAAAGGATGTGAACTTCCCTGCCGATGCAGCCGCCTGCGGTTTGCGCCCGGGTTTTGAATCCCGTTCACCTGAGGACTTCCCGACCAGCCGGGCGGGTGAAGCGTCCCGACGTCCCGACGTCTCCTCTTGAGAAGAATCCGACTCAGGGAGCTCTGACGGGTCCTCCTGATACGTGGCGTCGCTGTCGTGAGGCGACCAAGATTCTTCACTTTCGTCATCGGAGCTATATTCCTTGTAGCAGGAAGTTGCCCTAGCAACACACTGGAGGATGAAACATTTACATGAAGATAAATAAATATATATATATCTAGGTATAAGAGATAAAGATCCAAGGTCCAATTTGTTTTTATTCTTTTAAACATGTCGTGGAGTTACTCCATGTGTTTATTATGTCTTAACTATAGTTAAATTACCTCCAGCGAACAAAAAAACAATAATAATTAACTCTTGAATGCAAAAGCAGTTTAAAAAAAACAAGAATAAGACTGTGACTCCTCTCACTAATCAAACGCCTGTGATTAACTGATCATCACCAAGAGTGCAGAGTCTCTAGTTTTCTATCTGGAGCGTTCAGACGCGTGCTAACACAATGCCAAGAGGAAAGACATCAGCAATGATTTCAAAGAAGCAACCGCCCACATCCCCCAACAGTGAAAAACCTTGCACATAGGTGTCCATGTTTTCAGGAGTGAAAGTCAGAACAAGAGGGAGGAATAGCAGCTTAATGGATGGATGGATGGATGCTAAGAACCGAGCAGTTTCTGCTCCACGCGATTAAAGACTAAAATCCAACAAATAAACACTGTTTTCCAATAAACTGCTCTAAAGCTGACAAATTAATAACATATTTCAGTTTTGAAGAAAGTTACAGATGGGAAATGACTTTGTGCTGCATTTTATTGTCCTAAAAGTGCTATGTGAATAAAGTTTGATTGATTGAGACGATTGGTGAAAATGTCCCTTACCCTTCTCTTCCTTGGAGAGGACGAAGAGGGACTGAAGTCTGAATTTGACGTGTTCAATCCAAGAGTTATCTCCTGTAACTGCGACACAACAACAACACAGAAAAAAACATTAAAATGTGAGAACTGTGCAGCAAATCAAATTAAATCCATTTATCGAGGGCTGAAATGACGTGATGCCCACTCAGCCTGATTCAGTGATTGACTCTGGAAGGAAAACTAACTTCTGTTGTATTTTTAATCCAGTTTCAGCAGTCGAGGCTCAGCATGCCCATATTCTCGCTTGCAACACTGCAACTGCCCCCTATGACCTATCCTGCAATAACCTTGTGAATCCAGTTTGAGCCTGAACTTCTGCAGAGTCAAACAAAGAACAAAAGATGAGGAGGATGCGGTTGGAGCAGTTAATCTGTGCAAGGCTTTTTTTGTACTAACTGAACTTATTTTTGAGTATTTTTAAAACTACTTCTCAGTTCTTGAGTTCTACCATGTAATATTTTCATATTAAACTACTGTTTTTCTATACAACATGAGGTTTAAGCTGCACCATCTTTTCACTAAACGTATTTGAAAGGTTGAAACTTTCCTGGATTTGTGTCACGGCTCGTCGTTAAAGGGGGGTGGGGGGGGGTCCTGAAGCTAGATCAGTGGATAACTGCTGCTTAGAAAGAGTCCTTTAATCAAAATGTTATTACAATTTTTGTTTGAAATGGACAGGAAATAATTTTCTTTTTTCCAAACCCAATATTTTCTATCTTTATTGTGATGTGTTGTCATTTCCTTTCAATCTATGCTTTAAAATAACAATTTCATTTGAAATACTGTCAACTGCTTCCAACAACATAGCTCCTTGGATCATGTGGGCAAATAAACCCACCGTGATAAGGTGGTGATTCACAGAGGATCAAGTTTATTTTGAGTTTTATTTTATTTTTATTTTCAGAGCTGTATAGTTGTGGGATGTTTGAATGAATCTAATCTAAACCTGAACCCATTATTCATTGCAGGGATTATTACCCAGATAAAGTAATTACACAGGAAATCAACTAAAACAGGCAGGACCGGAGTCACCCAGTCCTGCGCTGCTGAAAGTTGGTCCAGGTATGATTGACACCCCACTCGTCTTTTCCTGATAGCGTTACAGAACTTAAAGGTATTGTGACATCATTTTTAACATGCTTTTAACACTATTAAAAGTCTTGGCCAACATCCCTCAAATGTGTCTAAAAGAGTGTAACAAGAAAAACTTCACTCTAGTACTCTTTTCCTGGCTTTTTATTACAGTGTTTTTTTGCGCCGTGAAAAATGCTTCCTTTCCCCCCTTTCCTGTCAATCATTGCTCCGCTCCTCCTCCAAACCTCCTCCTCCTCCAGCCATACGCTCACAGCGGCGACAGGCGAAGCATGCACGGAAAAGCAGGAGGGTGAACCACAGCAAACAATCATAAAAATAAAGGCATGCAAGCAGCACTGTCCCCTTATCTTAAGTCCAGTCAGTGGCCGCGGGTCTTCTTAGCAGTTTTCCTCCGGTGATTAGAACAAAACAGGCTCTAAACAGCTCCGTGTTAAGCCTCATTTATGGTTCCGCGTTAAATCGACGCAGAGCCTACGCCGTAGGGTTCAGCGTACGTTGCGCGTCGCCGCGTAACCCTACGCCGTAGGCTCTGCGTCGGTGTAACGCGGAACCATAAATCAGCCTTTATGGTGCGCTGGAGAGGAGAGGAGACAGGGAGCTGGGTGGAGGGGGCGGTGATTTAGCGGATCGTTACGTAACGACCCGCCACCAAACCACATGCGCCGTTTTTGCATAGTTATGCGGAAAATCCCAGAAAGCACACAATACACTGAATGTTAAAAGTTCGTTGTTTTTTGGGTGTAATTGATGTCAAGACACCCAACAAAACACAAAAAATCAAGAAAAATTTGTTTTTCATGTCACAATCCCTTTAAAATATTCAATTGTTTTTATACGCTGACATGACATACTGCAGCATGCGGTCTTTGTCCCCCTGTGCGATCAATGAACACCCTGATAAGAGCCATTACAACCTTTTCTACCACTTCTAACCGAAAAATCCAAATATAAGCTCCTCTGATTGATTCAGACCCACCTCAGAGTCTCCATCGCTGTGTGTTACCTCCTCGCCTGCAGAGATCTTCCTCCCTGCCAACAGACAAAGGAGTTAATAAATATCTTTTATGTCACCCCGAAAAACAAGTAGTATAAAAAATGGAGAGGATGTCAATTAATTCCTATTTTTAGAGGATAATGTGACCTCATGAGCAGAGAGAACCTTTACACCATGCTGGCTTTATTAATGTATTTATTGTTTAAAAAATTATTTTTTTTTTTTATTAAAAAAAAGATTAAAATGCATATATGCGCTTTAAGTTTGTATTAACCTTTAATATATATATGCAGACAAGGGGAAGGAAGAAAAAAAAATGTATTTATTCATTTCTTAACACTGTTCATCGAGTCATCATTCTTGCAAGTATTCTGGTCCACAGTCATGACTGAGCCATAACCATGTAGCCTATAATATTTTATTTAATCATTAAAAAAAATAAAGAAAAAAAAGAATCAGTGTTATACGTCACTCCTTTGCCTTTTATTCGTCAGGTCATGAATCTGTCACGAACCACTATTTTTAATGAACAAAGACATCAAAAAAATACCAAATATTATTTGTATTACAGTCGCTTTCCAACTTTGTGAAATTGTCATAGAATATAAACCCTTTGATTGTCATCGTGATGAGCATTTAAATGATCTGTGTCCCTCCTTTCTCTGTTTTTCATTCTCTTTTCTCTTTTCCTTCTCTGCCACGCTGGTCTTCAGCAGGAGGGTCCCCCCTTATGATCCAGGTCCTGGTCGAGGTTTCTTCCCTCTAAAAGGGGAATTTTTCCTTGCCACTGTTTGGCTTAAGGGTTTTCTCCCACTAGGGGAGTTTTTACCTGCCATTATTTGTATTTATGTAATAATTGCTCGGGGGTCATGTTCTGGGTCTCTGGAAAGATCCTAGAGACAACTTCTGTTGTAATAGATGCTATATAAATAAAAGTGAATTGAATTGAAAAAATTAAACAAATACATTGTGACATTTGTAGGTGGTTCGCTTGTTCTCTTCTTTAGGTGAAGACAATGAAGAGAAACAGATATTTTTAAACTGATAGGTCCCATCCTATTTTTCTAAAAGTTTTAGTTATCTGAGCTCTTTACTGGGTTGACATCTCAGGTAAGAAACAATCAACAGAGATATAAGGCTGAAGGTGTGACATGTTTAGGTGTCGTTCCTCGCAGCTGGCTCCACAGATAAGGTTCAATATCCACACCTATAACGTACAAAACACGACTGGATCGATGACCACAGTGTGCATTTCTCTCCTACCTATGTGTTTTGAGAAAAGTGTACATCCGGCTGGAAAATATTGTGCATAATATAATAAAGCTTGAAATTTGATTCTGTTCACTGGTTTTCTTACGGTGCACCAGACAAACTAACTCAGTGCAGGTTTAATTCATTTTAAACCTGCATTGAAAAATTATTTCACTTGGGTGAGTTTAAGATATAGGCAAGGCAAGGCAAATGTATTTATATAGCACAATTCAACACAAGGTAATTCAAAGCGCTTTACATTGACATTAAAAGCAGCAAGACATAATTAGACAGTAAATAACAAATAAGATTGAAAAAATTAAGAATAAGATGATAAGAAAAGAAGTAAAATAATAAAAAGCACAAGCTGTTAAAAATAAGGGCAGTAGAGTACAGCAGGTAAGTTTAATTTAGGAGTACGCTTGAGTAAACAGTAATGTTTTTAGCCCTGATTTAAAGGAGCAGACAGTTGGAGCAGACCTCAGGTCTACAGGAAGTTTGTTCCACCGGTGAGGAGCAGAATAACTGAACGCTGCCTCACCTTGCTTGGTTCTGGTTCTTGGGAACCACAACAAACCAGATCCAGATGAACCTCAGGGGTCTGGGAGCTTCATATGGAACTAACAGATCAATATAGTAGCCAAGTGTTTCTGTGCAGTCATTCGCACAAACTTTGACATGAACTTACATTTAAATGGGCCTGAAGACCATCGTCCCTGCAGGTGTTGGCTCCCGCCAGGGACAGCATCCTCTCCCTCATCCTCCTCAGGGGTCACATGGCGGTGATGGACGTTCATGGTCGCTGGAAATCAGAATCAGGTTTATTGGCCAAGTCAGGTCAAACAAGACAGGGAATTTGACTTTGGTTATTTTCGCTCACTGTACAGTAAATAGACAAATGACAGCTGTTATTAACATATATACAATATTTTTTAAAGTGGAAGGTGCAGCAGTATGAGGTAGTCATGGTTGTTGAAAGGTGCATTGTTACAACACATGATTGTGGTTGTTATTATTGCACAGAGACTGTGAGACAAATGTGAACCAAACATTACATGTTGTCCTGTGACACTTAAACACACTGACGGTAAACATTTACACAGCAAGCAACAAAAAAAAGAAAAAAGCTGAATCTTTAGTTGTAAGGTGATGACATGGACATAAACTTTATTGAACTTGTTTAAGGACCCAGGTGGAGGGATATAGACTGAAGGAACCTAAAGTTCCCTTACTAAACTAATATGTATTATAACCAAAAAGTAACTTAATATCACGCTATCTAGTTAGCATAAATATATTGTTGATGACAACAAAATGTTTAGTTGTTTTTGTCCACATTGGGTTGAAATGTTAGCATGCCATGCTTAACGAATATGAAGTAAACAAACGCTGTTTTATACTTTTAACTTAATTAACTTAAAGAAATATGTCATTTTCAAAGGGACCAACATTTACCTGCACCTCAGGAGTCTCCAGGACACGTAATAGGGCCGACAGGTGGACCTTAAAGGCAGGCAGACATCTTTATTTCTTTATTTCTTTTCGTCTGCAGCGCATGCTTCAGGGACGTGACGATGAAAGGAAGGCGTTCAGCCCTCCGCCAATCAGCGATTGACACGTCATTGACTGACTCCTGAGACAGCCAATCAGCGTCGACCAGCGGGAGCCGCTCAAGGAGTCAAACGTTATCACTGTGGGGCAGAGTGGAAATAATAAAGATTAATATTTTACCCAGATTATCCTTTGTTATATATCAGCCGTACCATTAAAGTTCCCACAGCAATGGTTTAAAGAAATTGATAAAATACTTTCAAGTTTTCTCTGGTGTGACAAGAAGCCTAGAATTAATCGTAAAACAATGTCTATGCCTAGAAACAAGGGAGGTTTGGCTGTACCTCATGTATATCGTTATTATTTAGCTTATAATGTAAGATTTCCACTGTCATGGGCATATAAAAATAAAAATCAATATATTGAGGGTAGTTGGGAGTGGCTGGAGGAAAGGACCATATCTGAATACAACAAATCAATTTCTATTTCATCTTTATGGTACTATCCCAAATATAATGACAAAATAGATAATTCACTTATTGATTTTTCCTGTGAAATAGCAAAGACAGTACACAAACAAATATTAAAAGATGGATTGTCTTTACCATCTTGTCCTATTTGGAAAAGAAAAGAAAAACCAGTACTAGAGTTGAGGGGGGATGAGGGGGGACGGCATCCCCCCTGAAATAAAAACGGTCCAAATCATCCCCCCTGTAAAACTGCCATCCCCCCTTTCCATCCCTTATGTCATTTCATCAATTAATGTGGTTTTACTGCTATTTCAACATTTAGAGTCATCACCAGAAAAATAACACCAGAAAAATAACTTATTTGACCATTTGCACCCATTTCAAGTAAATTTTCACTTGAAATAAGTAGGAAAATCTGCCAGTGGGACAAGATTTATCTTCTTATTACAAGCAAAAAAAATCTTGTTGCACTGGCAGATTTTTCTACTTATTTCAAGTGAAAATCTACTTGAAACAGGTGGAAATTGTTGTTTTTTTCCAGTGATGAGTCTTGTTTTAAGTGTAATGAGACATTTGAACTAGAAATAAGACAAATATTCTTGTTAACATTTTGAGTTTTTGCGGTGATCCATTTTACTTATCCTGTGAAGAACAGAGGCATATTGATAAGTTCAGAAAACTGTTTTTATTGTTGTGTTTTGATGTATTTGATGTAAGCCCAGTGGATATTTAAAGCTTACAGAAGGCTGCATTTAACTGCTGCTATGTCATTCCTGCAGTATTTCTGCAGGTGTTTTGGTCAGTGCTATTATTTGTAATCAGAAGTGTCAAAAGTATTCACATTCATTACTCAGGTAGAAGTATAGATACTAGAGTTAAAAAATACTCCTGTAGAAGTTGAAGTATCAACTCAAGTTTTTTACTCAAGTAAAAGTATAAAAGTACTGGTTTCAAAACTACTTAAAGTATAAAAGTACAAGTAATGTAAGGGGGGAAAAAAGCCATTAAGGTCAAAAGCCATTGAAAATGAATGCATCTTAGTATAATGCAAATATATTAAAGAACCATATATGTGTACTATTGAGCATTAACATGTGTTTCAGAGAGCAGAAGATATGATGACTAGTTGCCTATAAGTATTGTAATGGTGCAAAAAGTCAAACTTCAGAGGCATGTTATCATTTATCCTAACCTTTATTGGAATGTACATCCAAGTTTAGTTGCAGGAATCTGAGGGAACGGATGTAAGAACAAAACTGGACAAGAACATCTGAAACAACCACAACCAAATTCACTCTATCCGGATGGCGCAATTTAACTGGATAGGTTTTTTTTAAAGGCCGAAATGAAATAGAGTAACAAGGCTGTTTTTAAAATGTAAGGAGTAAAAAGTACAGATAAAAGTCGTCTGAAAAATAATTACTCCAGTGAAGTATAGATAACCAAAATTTCTGACGAAGTATTTGTACTTCGTTACTTGACACCTCTGTTTGTAATATATTATATTATGTGTAATCAGCACAAATTATCTGTCCCCATATGATAAAATCCACCATGCCCCCGGATTTTTTTTTACAACTCGAGTACTGGGTATAACCCACTGTTAACAGCAGGCGGCAGGACACTGACTAACAATACCTGGCAACAACACAATATTACCCAAGTGGGGCAGGTTGTAAGGGATGGAGATATTCTGCCATTTAATGAGATTAAAACACAGTTTGGTCTGGATGATTCTGCATATTTTCAGTTAAAATCTATTCTTAAAAATTTTAATTTTAAAGGAATCAAGATGGGAACTAATGCTGTCCTTGATAGTAAATTAAGAGCTGCTTCCACTGGACGAGGAACAGTTTCCGTTATTTATAAATGATTAAGTTCATCTCTGCCTGACAGCACTACTTCCACCAAGTCACAATGGGAACGGGACATTGGTTCATCTCTCACTGCAGATCAGTGGAATCTAATATTAAAGCAGTCAACATCCATTTGCAGTTGTGTGAGATATAAAATTATACAATTTAAAATTGTACATAGAGCTTATATCACACCACATAAGCTAAAAAAAATCGACCCAAATGTCTCTCTGAACTGTGCTGGCATGGCTGTGGTGAGATTGGTACATTTATACATCTATGGTTCTGCCCAGTGGTCCAACAATTCTGGTCTGAAGCTATTGACATTTTAAAAGCTATTTTGAATATTCATATTTCTCAATGTCCTGTTGTATGTTTATTGGGGACTGCAGTGGAAAATATACATGTAAAAATTATGCAACGTATCATTGCTCTCGCCTTTCTGTCTGTGAAGAGGACAATACTTATGAACTGGAAGATTCGCAAACCAAACTGCTTTCACAAATACAATTGGCTGAACTTTTTCTGGACTTATTGTCAATGGAAAAGGCAACCTCAATCCTTAAAGACAATGAAAATTACCAATTTGCCCCATGGACTGTCATTACACAACACTTGAGAACAATGGAATATGACCTGTTGTGTTGGTCACATGCTTCTTATTTTATTTTACTTATTCTTCTTTTAGAGCTGGACCTAAACTGACGCTAGAGGCACCATCATTCTTAAAGTTTATCTGTACCACCCCTTCCCCCCACCCCCTTGTCTTTCTTCTTTTTTTTTTTGTGTTATTGTAATGTTTCTTTTTGATTATGTGAAATGTGTTAACCTTTTTTTATTAATGTATTTATTGTTCTTGTCTTTGTTTTGAAAAATAAAAATAATAAAAAAAAAAAGAGTCAAACGGAAGTGGTGCCAAAAGACAAAAATAAAATAAAAATAAAAGTGAAAACGACTGAAAAGTTGACTTTCGCTCTTTCTGGTTTGCATTTTTTTTTTTTATTATTCAAAAAAACATACAATAAAAAACATTGACATTTATAAGGACAGGGTTAAAATAACCAAGATATACACGTAGGGACAGAAGGTATTTATTGTCATAATAGGGTGCATTTTTCAGAAAACTAATGCTGAAATGGTGCTTTGGATGAAAAGAAAATCCCCAAACAGACTCAAATGTGGAAAATTGGGTTTCTTTTGTGTCTCTGATGAGTCTTCAGCATCATAAAGCCATTTCAGGTACATTCAAATCCAAAATGTATTTAAATCAACTCCCAACAAACATTGTTTTTAAAACAGTAGTGATGAAGATGTGTCCATTTATATCTGATGTTGATGGAAATTGAAATGGACATTTTGATTCAGTAACGTCAAAGACAAAAATGACATCAACCTTTTCAGAATAAAAGTCTGATGATCACAAAACAACTGTAAATCTACATTTAACGTGACTGGCAGAAGTGGGAGGTTAAAAATCCATCCTCAAACATGTAAACGCTATGGTGTTAATGATTTTCAGGAATTATTGTTGCATTTTAAATCAAGACTGATTCCCTAAATCCACAAAAGATACTTTGTATACAACAACTATTGCAAAAGTACCAAGTTTTAAAATGTACTGCAGGTTTGACACTGAACAGGGAGGATGACGGAGTACATTCACATCACAGGGAGATGTTTTTGGATCATCTTCGGAGGAAGACGTCTGCTCAGACAGAATTCATTCGTCACAGTACTCCAGCTCTTCATCCCGGAAGATTCGCCTTACCAGAAATCTCCTGTCCCATGTGCACTGAAAGGTTAAGGACACATTAAAGGGAACAAAAAAAAGCTGCCGCATCCATGACAGGCAACACCCAAACGCAGAAGATCCGTCTTTCTGAGCAGAGTCTACCGCCTCAGTCCCGCCTACAGAAACTCCTAATCAAAATGTAGTTCAGGTGCTTTAACAGTTCAGCACACCGGCGAGTGTGTTTTAGTGAGTGTTTCCATTTATTTACAGACATTTACAGAACTAGTTGCAACACCAACAAAAAGGTCACTTCGGTTCTCATCGCTCTGCGTTACTCCGAATCCTCGTCTTCCTCGTCGTCTGGTAGAAACGACGGGTCCCGGGACTCCAGCCAGTCGGAGCCGTGGTCCTTCCTGCTCTTGATGTGCAGCTCCCGGACGGAGAGGATGCGGGTGAGCATGGCCTCCATGGTGGTGTCGTCCAGGGGGGTGGAGGAGAACCAGAGCGGGCTGTTGGGGACGCAGCAGCGCTCCGGGTGGAGGTAAAACATGTTGGTGCGCTGCTTCACCGACTCAGAGCTGAATGGAACAAATGCAGCAAACAGAGAAGAAACATTAACAACTTCAGAAGATTTGGTCAATATACAGGACTGTCTCAGAAAATTTGAATATTGTGATAAAGTTCTTTATTTTCTGTAATGCAATTAAGAAAACAAAAATGTCATACATTCTGGATTCATTACAAATCAACTGAAATATTGCAAGCCTTTTATTATTTTAATATTGCTGATAACGGCTTACAGCTTAAGAAAACTCAAAAAGAGATAAAGACAACTATTGTGCAAAAAAACCCCAAAAAAACCCATCATGTCCCAGACTATTACAATAGATAAGAAAATAAGTAGCTGGAGGGAAATTAATACTATCAGCTAAGGTTACAACTCTGTCGTCTGCTATTCACCAATGAGACAAATAAAGCTTGTAATTAACACGCTGTTTTTTCTTCTTTTTGTGATTTCAGGGTTGAAGCCTGAGGCAGGAACTGTTAAAGTCAAACTGAATGATAATATGCTGAGTTATTTGACTTCCAGCCACTTTATCTGGTGTGTTTGTCCAAGTCTGAGAAACTCTGTAGCATGATGTCAGACATGTTTAGACGGTTTTACTTCAAATCAAGTAGATTTATTTTCTTTAATCCCATTTAAACTGACTGTGGACAAAAAACTAAATGTTAATGGCTTTGAATTTCTGGGGGTCAGTAGACTACAAACTTAAATAACATCAATGATGGAATCACTAAAATAAAAGCCAGTTTAGTGGTTCTCTTAAAAAATAAAAGCCACGAGGTTCTTGTTAGGAAGTGACATCATCACATGGATGTGTTTTCTTGCACAAAGCCTCTTAACGTCACTCACCACTTGGAGAGGTAGAACTCGTAAAGCCTGACCGGACAGCGGAGAGGGTTGTCGGTGTTCTCCATCATCTCCAATATCTCCTCTTTACTCTCCTCCTCCTTGCGCCTCTTTGCTGGAACCGTATCTGGATCTGGGGAGCAAACATTTGAAGAATGCTGAACAACAATAGAGATGTGATTAAAACACATCTTGTTGCTGCAGACAGAAATCCTAGAGGCTTGTTTGACCTGACTAAACTGCTTGAATTTCAGTAGACATTTACACGAGGAAAATGTCCTTAAGACTAACTAGAAAGGACTGGAAATGGGAAGACTCTGGTGAGGACTGAATCTGATTAACCTCCACTGCATGTGAGGGGTCACTTCTTTATAGCAAGACAGATGACAGGAAACTGACCAACACGACAATATGTTGTGAGTAATTTAAACATTTAGACTGACGTTACAGGAGGTTCTGGAAAAGTTATTATCAAGATATGTATTTAAATTATTTTTATTTTAATGCTCCTCTTCCCTGTGGTTTCTATCAGCATCTCACTCTGTTAACTTTTATTGGAAATGAATGTGGTTAAGACTACAGGAAAAGTCATTAATCTTTTAATACAGTATTTCAATACAACAGAATTCCTAAAGTTTTTTTCCCCGCTTTCTTTCTATCGTCAGATGATAAAACAAGTGTGAGATACTGGATAAAGTGCAGCTCACCGCAGGAGAGAAAAACTTCACATCTAACAACACTTCAACCTCTAGTTTTGTCTCCAAGCGTTTTGTCCTTAATGGCGTCTGAAAAGTCTCTTAATCCATCTACAGTCAACCGGAAGCTGAGTTGGAGAACCTAGTAATTTCCTCGTAATTTCCTGATCCTGCGTGATTGTAGAACATCAGCTCCATCCTGGTTCAGCTAGTTTCCATATGAGCTTGTATTCAACTGCAGCACAATAACACAGAGAAGTGGATGATGATGTTGAACTCACTATAAATGTTTTCATCCATCAGCTGAGATCAGATATGTGTGGCGACTGCACTACCGCTATTTCTACACTATTGGAGGATTGACTCCAGTGCTTTTAAGGATTGACACGACTACTAATTAGTCCCAAAGTATCTACCAGAATAACCAGCCCATACCTGCCAACACTCCCGATTTATGCGGGAGTCTCCCGATTTTCAACCATTTCTCCCGCCCTGCTCCCGATTTGTAATTTCTCCCGCTTATCTCCCGATTTTAAAGTGAAATCAGCCCCCCCAAAATTAAGAGCACATTTTTCCCTTTCCAACGATACCAATATTGTGTTTGTACAATTTAAAACTGCGTTAATTTGGGGCTGATGCAGCTGCGTCTCTCTGCCTGCAGTCACTGCATGTGTCCAGCATGTCCCGCCCACAGCTCCGTCTGATTGGTTACACACAGAGACAGGCACGGGGAACAGCCAATCAGCGGTGAAGGCTGTCCATGCTCTGTGAGAACAAACAGAGGAGCGGAGGATTAAGTTTTGCCGGTTAGAGAAGCTCCGCAGAGCATATGTATGTTTCCAAGGTAAGTTAAGGCAGCAGACTCTCCCGAAATTGTAATAAACATCCCAGTCCTCTACAACTCACAACTACTAGTAACGTTACTGTGAGCGTGTCTGTTAATCACCTCAAACAAGGTTGCTGATAATATTGACATGAAAATAGTCCGTGATAGTAGGTGTGTGTGTGTGTGTGTGTGTGTGTGTGTGTGTGTGTGTGTGTGTGTGTGTTGTTTTAATTTAAGAATACGTTGTGACTTTGTTATACTGTACATTTTGTACAATGAATATGGCTTGCATTGTGTTCAGTGAAGCAAAGCATACATAAGTCTTTGTGGCAACAACAAATAAGATTTTCTAAAGTTGATATCTTTCTAGTCATAATTGAGTACAGTATAATGATATAGGCTTTTATACACTGCTGTGTGTTTAATTGTTATAGCTAATGATGCCATATGATGAGATGAGATGGTAAAATAGAAGTAGGCGTGTTGCCAGGATGATTCTCTCACACGTACATCGTCGTCTACCTCACACTAAAAAACTGCAGAAACTTCACTCATCCCCGTGATCAGCCCCAAACATTCTGATCAGATTACCCCTATTAAATTGTTATTCTAGCTTTTCAAAGTGCACCAGATTGATGCATTTAAATGCATTATGCTCAAAAAATTTCAAGAAATTTGGCTCCAAGAAGGCTTTAGAGTTATTTTGGGAGGTACATTTTAGCACATTTCATTGTAGCTATGCATTTAAAGTTCATTTAAAGTCGTCTTTTTTTATATCAGGGCGGGATGTTGTGAGTGGAGCATTCCAACCGCTACCCCAGAAAATCTCCCTCTTTTTCACAGCCCACTGTTGGCAGGTATGCCAGCCTCCAACACCCCCCTCCACCTCAGAAAAGTCATGAATAGTAAATGTTACTGACTTAAATTGGACTTAATTTGGAGAGGAAATGGGAATTTTAAATATTAAAGATACAATAATTAACTTGAAATTGCATTATTTACCATTATAGTAATCAGATTACACTGAAGAACTGCTGATCACCGGATTCTGTCACCTTGGTGTGCAACGGCATCTTAATTATCCGAGTCCGAGACAAGACCAAGACCACAAAAAGTGGTCTCGAGAACTACAAATCTACCACGTAATATGTGATATTTCAATTATTTATTTCAAAAGTATACAATTACTATTTCAGTTAAAACAGATGTGATTATATAATGGCTGCTTTGCTTCTGTTTAAAAAAAAAAAAAAAAAAAAAAAAAAAAAAAAAAAAAAAAAACACCCAAGAAAAGAAATTTACTTCCGTTTTTTGGGTGTTTACCAACTCAAAAAGTTCAACAAACGTCTCAGTCTGAAAATATCTTATTATTAAAATCATGTTTACTGATTTATTACTGATGCGTTTTAAAAGCCCACGACTACAGTTTCCGTGGAAACCGGCCCCAGCGGTACCTGACTCGGCGTCGTTCATGGATAAGGGCGGGTAGAAGCGCAGGAAGGTGGTCTTGCTGTTGTCGGGGTTGGTTTTGGTGCAGCGCATGACGTGAGCGAACGACAGCTGGCGGTGCTGCTCCACCGTGATGAAGCCGAAGTACTTGCAGCAGAAGAAGAGCAGCGTGTTGAGCAGGACGATGGGGGAGTACGCCCCCAGCTGCTTGCAGTCCCACAGGAAGTCCTCCTCCACCCGGGAATGGACGTAACCTGCAGAGGAGGAGGCACCGCTCACGGGTCTGGCTCAACGAGTGAGGAAGAGGAACCGACAGAGCGTCGACTCACCGCTGGCTGTGATTTGGGGTTGGAAACCTTTCAGTCGCTCCGTGAATTCGGTGGAGAACTTGTTGTAGAAGCGATCCATGAAGATGTTCTCCACACGGCCGTTCTCAAACAGATACTGCAGAGACACAGAAGCAACAACGTCCAGGTACGTTCAGAACCAGCAGAACGCCACACTGATGAGGTGAAGAGCAACCGGAGAGTGAGGAACTATTTTCCTCTAAATGTGTGATTAAAAAAAAAAGGTACTCGTCAATCTGAGCGATGCATCGATGCTCTGAGTGCAGGTGATGCTGATGCTCTCACTCCTGCTGCTTTCAAAAGTCTGATACTAAAACTCAGTTTCTGGCTAGAAGGCCTATGTGTGGCATACCTGTCAAGATTTGGATTTAAAAATACGAGAAATTCTCCTCCACCCGCTGTCACCAGCCCAACCGAGGTCCAGTATTACATTTTAAGACGTATTTAAATGTAAAATAACTACTACTATGTCAAACATTTATAAACATTTATAAACTACAATTATATGCACAGAATCTGATAGCCCGACCTTTGGTGACACTGAAATGCTGTGGACATTCCTGTGTATGTGATTCCTATAATATAGCCTAAATGAAAACATAAAGGGAATTAAATCACATTTATTTATATTACATATTTTAAAGTATTTAAATTCACAGTTACAAATCTTTCGGTCTCTTAACTGTTCACCATCCTGCTCCTCTTTAGGAAAGTAACTTCGGTTTCCCATTTTTAGAGATATTTACACGAAGTCTTTGCTTTTTTAGCAGAAATGTCTTCTCTCTCTTTACATCCATCCATCTCTGATTTGTTGTTTCGAGTTTGTTCCCGTTGTTGCCACTAACCTTGTGAGAATTGCCACTAAGACTAAAGCAGGGAGCAGTTCTCGTGAGGTTAGTGACAATTCAGTTTAGCTATTTAAAAATGATTAGATTATAAAACGGGAAAATACTAATACGGGAGGACGGCGGGAAAGAGGAGTGAAATACGGTAGTTTCCCGGCCAAAACGACACTTGACAGGTTTGTAGTATGGTTGAGACAGAAAACTCTGACTCTGTTAGATCCAGAGAAATATCCACTGTGCAACTAAATGTAACTTAAACTCGATTTAAGTTGAATGAAGAAGAGAAGCTGACAGAAGAGCTGCGACGTACAAGAAGCTGACCAGTAACCACGATGCTTGAAAACAGAAGTGTTGAAACGCGGCGAGTAGCTGGTGTAGGCAACTAATATTTGTCCACAAGCCATTAGGCTGCGAGATGCATGAGACAGAAGAATGATGTCTCACCTGTTGGATGCCGAGGCAGAGGTAGAACAGGCTGTCGGGGGAGTAGGGATCTCCGTTTGGTCGTTTCACCTCACCGATGAAGCAGCACAGGCCGTAGCTGAGCTCCGCGGTGGTGCAGCGAAGAATATCCTCCCTCAGTTCCAGAGGGCGCGCTGGGATTAAAGGTGGTAAATTCATCTTATTAGAAAAAGTAATAACAGGGAGTAAAGGTTCAGATGGGCAAAAGTCTAAACATTTCCCTACAGGGTTCATCATGTTTGGTTGGGGGGGCTCCTGGTGTGGATAGATCCCCAAGACATCGTTTCTCACATCAGCGTCAAGCCAGGTATTTATTCATTTATTAATTTATGTTTTTTTTTTTTTTTTTTATGACATTCGTGATGTGTGGGTATTAAAGTGAGAATGTGTGACCAGATGTGTGTTTATAAACATGACTATGTGAGTTTTTCTATGTTAATGTTGATTTTATTATGTAAAGCACTTTGCGTTACTCGTGTATGAAAAGGCCTTTATAAATAAGGTTTGATTTGATTTGTCGTGGTGGGACTCACAGCCAAAGCGAGGCTGCTCCACGTTAGGCTGGGTTTTCCTCCACTGGATCCATCGCTTCCACGCATCGACTCCATATTGGCTCTTCAGCTTCGGGTTCTCTACGGACACAGCCTTCTTGGAAGATGCTCTTGGAGAAGTCTGATCAGGAGGTTTCGACGTCCGCTGCAGCTTACGACCCTGAGAAAGAAAAAGGCCCACTCATCATGTACGGGATAAAAAAAAACAAACAATAATACGGTAAAATACGAGCAGCGTTAAAAGTGAAGAGAGACCTTCTTATCTCTGGCTTTCCTGGGAGCTTGTCGTCGCCGTGATGTCGTCGGTGGAGGACTCGGGGATCTGTCGTTCTGGGCCCTCAGCCGGGCCAACATCTCCAGAGTTTCTGGCAACGAGATCAGGAAACATTAACAAACCAGCATGTCAGAGCTCGGCGGAGCCTCTTAATCTGTCACCTGGACGTTTCTGAAACTCAACAACCCCGACTGTTGATTCAGCTCATCTCATGTTCCCACCAACCATCCCACTGCAGAGCTGAATCCACCCATGAGAGTCGATCTACACCAGTGATTCTCAACCGGGGGTCCACGGTAGAGATGCACCGATCAGGATTTTGAGGGCCGATCACCGATCCTGAAAACCAGTATCAGCCGATCCCGATTTTGCCGATCACAGCGAGAAATCCATAAATTCGCTAGCTTACGACGCGTTTAAACCCGATGTCTTCTACAACAGAAAGTGGCTGATGAAAAAAGCATATGAATCCATTACCTTACGATGTAGTTCTTTATTTTTCTTGCTGTCGTTTATAGGTCTTTGTTACAGGTGAGTTAGCGGCGTGACTGCACCTCCTGTTCCTTCTCTGCCTTAGCTGCAGCCAACTTTGGAAACTCAATATACTCCGTGTGAAAAACTTTCAAATGTCTTATCAGCTTCATTGTGTTGAAATTCTTTTCCAACATTCCTCCTCGGGGTATCTCCTTTGGACCTTGAAAACTGCAAATTTGTTGTCCTTTTCAGACATTGTAAAACTCCCATACCGGCGAGACAGCTCAGTCTGAGGTGTGGGAACACATGCGTGGGCGGGCGTTTTGTTGTTGTAAACGTCATCAGATCGGCCCGCTCTGAACTATTATTTTCCGATCTCCGATCAAAACCGATAGGGGCATTATCGGGCCGATCAATCGGTGCATCTCTAGACCACGGACCATAATAAAAACTTTTTTTTTTTTTTTTTTTTTTTTAAAGATCCTCTGACATATATAGAAATAGATTATTATTTTACTCAAATGTGACAGAGACCTTTATCTATCTATCTACATGATCTTCTTTTTCTCTTTACAAGCGTCATTCGTTGTATTTACGAAAGAAATCTTACTGTCTATCTTACTGTGTGGAATTGTGGGGATCCACCTTTAAAACCACCTTAAATGCAATAATAAAACTTCAAAAACGAGCCATACGTACCATCAATAAGGCTGATTACTACGCTCACACAGATCCACTTTTTCTAAATTCTCATGTTATTAAATTTTATGATTTGTTTTATTTTAAAATCATGCAAATTATGTTTAAAGCAAAATCAAAAATGCTCCCTGACCCAATACAGAGGTTCTTTTCAATTCAGGAGACTCGTTACAATCTCAGAGGTGTCTGTAATTTCACAGTACAAATGGCTAAAAAAGGTATGAAAAGGAGATGTGTCTCCATCGTTGGAGTTAAATTCTGGAATGATGCCAACATAAATTTAAAAACATGTCATTCTTTTGTTGTATTTAAGAAAATGGTTTGTCAAGCTATTTTTGAAGCTTATAAGTGCAATTGACCATCTGTCAATGTTTCTTTGCTTTTCTATTGTTTCTTTGCCTTTTGTTGTTTCTTTGCTTTTCTATTCTCTTTTTGGTTTTCTGGAGGTTTGTAGCCAAAAATAGAAAGTTGTTAATATAGGATAGGCTTTTATAAGCAGTTTGCTTCTGCCTATGCCTTTTCAGTTATTGTTCAACACATTTTTTTGGTTTAATAGTTAATGCTGTGTACTAGGGCTGCACGATTAATCGTTAAAAAAATCCCGATCTCGATTCATGCTTGAACGCGATCTCATTTCCATATGACGACGATTTAAAAAAAAAAAAAAAAATATTATTTTTTTTTTTAAAGATGGCTGCATAAAAAAAGGACTAGGCCTATGTTCTTGGTTGTTGTAGTCCTGTCATGGTCAACTATCATGTTGTCATGTTTGTTATATTTTGTTAATGATTGTGGATTACATTTGGAGAAACATCTACCTTTCTCATCACCTGACACATATTGCACATAAATATTGTTAAAATTGTTATTGTTAAAATTATTTAAAGACAAGAGAGGTGTTTGTTTTTATGTTCAATGTCAGCTGTTAGAGCAAAAAGCAGCCAGAGGAATAATTTGTTGCCTCAGAACTACAGGATCTGTTACAAGTCCCCTTTCTGAAAGGGTGTTCAACTCAGGGAGGAACAAATATTGTTCAAAATTGTTATTATTGTTTAAATTATTCAAAGGTTTGTGTAAAGAAGACAAGAGATGTTTATTGTTATTATATTTTTGTTCAGCTGTTGCAAAGTTAAAGTAATAAGTGCAATAAATTTTATATTGGAAAAAAATCGTGAGAGAATCGTGATCTCAATTCTAAGCAAAAAAATCGTGATTCTCATTTTGTCCAGAATCGTGCAGCCCTACTGTGTACAATGTTTTTTTTGGTGTTGTTTTGTGTTGAAATGACTGAATAAACTTCATTCATTCATTCATTCATTCATTCATTCATTCATTCATTCAAATGTTGCACCTGTTTGCATTGTTGAAGTTACTGCACGACACTGGTGATACAAACTTAACACGATCTGCAACCTTTTCAAATTAAGAGCTCCCTAATCTCAGCATACACCCTTCATTTCTTTAAAATGCTTTTATTGTGAAGTATTTGCAGGAAGCTATTGAGGGAACGCCAATTTACTTGCGAAGTTCAAGTTTGCGCTTTAAATTGCAATACTGTAAAAAAAACTAAGACAAAGAAGAAGGAGAAAAAAAATTAAGTAGAGGATGATGGCTCGTATTAAAAAAAGGCTATTTGTTCCGAACTCTGGAAACGAAAAAGAAAACAGACGACCGAAAGAGACTTTGGAAAGAAGAATATATCATGTTGGGATTTACAGGAAGTCATTTGGACACTCAACACCGATCATCAGAGAGCAACTCACTTTTCAGCTCAGAGCAGTTCAGCGCAAAATCATACATGTGCCGCAAGTAAGACTTCAGCAACTTCTCTTCAAGCTTCGTACCAGGTGGTTAACAGAAAGTTACTGCATCTATTCTGCTTCATAATGTTGAAAGGATGCTGTATATATGTATCCTGTTTTGTTGTATTTTTCTACCAAGGAGCTGCTGCTGGTTTAGGATTTATTTTTGTTTTGTTCTGGAAAAGGCCGTTTCTGCTGTTTCTGTCAAATTCCAGCCCCACCCTCAGATCGGGTCCTGAGAGTTGATCACAAATGTGCAGGGGGGGTCCAGGACCCCAAAAAGGTTGAGAACTACTGATCTACACTGACCTCCATGTTAAAATGTTCAACTTCAGAGCTGATGTACAAGATATTCACAGCCTGGATAAAAAAAAAAAGTTTGATATCACACGCGTGAGAAGTCTGAGGGAGGTTTGTATAAAGCAATTCATTAATTTCTAATATGCTTGATCGACAGTCCGCTCAGCCTATGGCTAGCCGCCATCGCTTCTTCATCACCATGCTGCCGCGTTTGGCAACTCAACCAGCCGTTCGTATGAAGCCGGTAGTTTCTAATTTCGCCTTGCAGACATTAATTTGTGGACCTGTGAGGGTGCTAGTCGTCACAGATAACTTTGACTGACAGGCGATGGGCGTGTTCCCGTTGGCTCTCCAGAAACCAATCAGTCAAGTGTTGCATTCATGCTCTACGGTTCTCACCAACAGTGAAGTCGGCCTCAATGTCCAGAGGAGGTGGACCCGGAGGGGGACCTGGAGGCGGTTCATGATGCAGGGATTCAGATAAAGAGTCGCTGGCGGCGCCGACGGGGACGTCCATAATCGTGCTGAGCTTCTCTGAAACAAACGGTCGACCCTGCGACCTGAGACCCGCGTCGGAGGAGGTGTCCTCCCAGTTGTTCAGGAAGCTTGCCAAGTCGTCTGTATCCAAGTCATCGCTGTAGTTACTCATGTGGTCTGGAGGTAAACATGACAAGAAGTGCTCAGAAATACTAAAAAGGAACAGGAAACATATCTCATATGTTTATGCGGCTCATTGCTGAAAAATACGAAGCTCTATAAATAGAGGTGATCAAAAACACTTTTAAAACGTGTGTTTGTTTAATTGACCAACAATTGGTGCAAAAATGTCTTGTTATCCAGGTAAAATACTGATAAGGTACAAAACATTAAAAATAAATAAATCAGTGACACATCGTGGGTCATATTACAAATTGATAGAAAACACAACAACTAGCAAGGACTAATTAAATACCACAGAAATGTTTGTAACTGTTTGACAACCTTCTGTTAAACATATCTAGTTTCCTAGTGGATAAAAATGACTCTTTAATTCACTGAGGACTAAAGTTGCGGCTTGTTGTGTGTGTGTGTGAACACTTTCTAATCACCACATTACCGCCCTCTTGGTGCAAATAACTATTTTAATTATACTCTGCTCCATGAATTAAAGATGCTTCTCTCACGGTGGCATAATGAATAAAGTTTACCTGATAACCAAGAAACCAATGCAGACCCGCAGCCTCCAACAACATCTGATCAAAACCTTTGATTTAGTCTTAATTAGGAGTCACAAAATAACAAAAAAAAAACCCCTCCTTTGTTTTCCGACACAAAAATCAAATTACCATCTGGCGCCTCTTGTCTCTCCGTCTCTTTCCCCAGCTGCTTTTCTTTCCGCGGCTCCTGCTTGTCGTTCTTCTCCTCTTGCTCCGCCACCATCTCAGCCATGAGGATGAGCTCTGCCTCGAACGGATCCGATGGGATCTTTTGTTTGATCTCCTTAATGGTTTCCACGATGCGTTCGGCGCTATCCATCGTCACAGGCAGAAACATTGGCACGGGCAGCTGAAGAATGAAAGAAGAAGAATTGAAATGGAGAAAGAAACCACAGTGCACCAGTGTCTGAAATACGGATTTTCATTTTGAAACCGAGTCCCTGTCGTGATGCATATTTAATGCTCATTTCTGTCTGCATGAATCAGACCTTAAGAATACAGTGAAATACAAATCTACCACCGTCCACTCCTAAATACGGACAGTTAAAAGCAACAACAACCATCCCCCTGATGCAACTACCAAGACGGCAGCAGGGTTAGACGTACAGGTATCGGGAGGCCCACGGGGTTGGGGCTGTACTGGCTGTACATGTTCATGGGCACCGGGAGGTAAATCGGGACTGGAATCGGCAGCACGATGACTTTGGGGAAGGAGTCATCTGGAGGGAGACAAAAGGAATCTTTTAAAGTTAAAGAAAAAACAGATGTCAACATCAAAACACAGTTATTTTAGTTATTCATGTGTGATAATTAAAAATGACTCTTTAAAACCAATCAGATAAAACTGTATGTAGGTCTAAGTGTTTTTGGATGCGTATATATACCTATAAAAGTGCACATGGTTAAATGTGTATGCATGTCCCCTATTTACTTATTAACCCTCCGGGACACCTAGGCGCATTTTACGCGCTTTTCACTTTTCATTTTTGGATAATTTTGGCTGAGTTCATCCATATGGCATGAATTTTGGTGAGATTGTGTATTTTTATATGATCTTTATATTTCCAGCTCAGTTCCTACAGTAAGTCTAAAATACACTCTGTAAAATACAATTGTTACACTCTGACCCCTTAGCGCAAAAAACGCGCCATTGAAACCCATTCAAACTTCAATTTTTGATCTTGCTTCCATTAAAGCATAATAAATGCATTTTATTATATCTAGGTGTCAATCTGGTCTTTTGCCTTGGAATTGATCATATTTACTACTCTGAACCAGATTACCTCATTTTTACCATATTTGGCATATGGAGAAAAAACATGCTATTTCCACTGGATGGCACCGTCACAATTCACCCCTCCCCCTCCCTTAATGTGTGTGTGTGTGTGTGTATGTGTGCATGTACAGTTAGTATATGGGTGTGTGTGTGTGTTTGTGTGTGTGTGTGTGTTTGTGTGTGTGTGGTGTGTGTGTGTGTGTGTGTGACCTTATGACATTATGAGCAAAGGCTTTCAAGTGCCACTGTTTCCATTCATTCACATCGTTTTTGTGCAGAAGTTTAAAGCCCCTCTAAGATTATTTTGTATAAATGCACACCACACACACCTACACAAGAGGTCCATAAACACAAATAAATCCAAACATGGGGCATTTTGAATCACATGAAAGGTGCAGCCATAGAGAGAATCATGCTTTTTGTTGAGTCGTTTACACAGCTGCGACTGCAGCCAAAGTTTATAAAAATGCAACCTGTGGAACTAGTCATTTCTTATTTGGCAAGATGGAGAGAGCCTATTGAGTGCACAACGCTTTGGACATAGCGATGGAGTCTGATTCTGATCGCGGGCAATAGGAATCTGACACAGAGAACACAGATACTACAGACGAGGAACCGGTGTCTGAATCGTCTTCTGAGAGCTTGGATGTGTACTCTGACAGTGAGGAAGATGAGACTTCCAGAAGTGGGGAAATTCAGTGGCAGTGAAATTTGCTTTCATCCTTTGGACTACCGTGGATCCCTCATGGCAACGGGGAAAAAGTTAGCGGAGGAGGCTGTTCATTGAGGAGCTGGGGAAGACTCTTGTAGCTCCACAAATGGCAAGGAGACGCCACCTCCCTGCACACCAGCTGCTGCGGCCTTGGTGTTGGTGCTGAACTCAAAGGAGACCCAGGTCCAAGCTCAAGTGCAAGCCCATCCCCAGACACCACCCAGAGGAGGAGGCAGTGTGTTTTGAGCACCAGCAACAAACTCCTACGTGTACTCCACCTGCAGAAAGTGCGACAGTCCCATCTGCAAGGAGCACTACCAAATTGTTTGCAGCTCCTGCCTCACCTGAACTGACTCACACACACTCACACACACACACACACACACACACACACACACACACACACACACACACACACACACACACACACACACACACACACACACACACACACACACACACACACACACACACACACACACACACACACACACACACACACACACACACACACACACACACACACACGCGCACACGCGCACACGCGTACACACACACACACACGCACACGCGCACACGCACACGCACACACACACACAGTCTCTTTCTCTCTGTCACAATTTTGTTGCTGTTATTGAATGTTATTTAGTCAGTTTTGATGTTCCTGGCTCACTGTTCCTGGTTCATTGTTCATTGTTTCACTTCTGGGTAAAAAAGTATGTGTTATAGCTACCTTTTGAAATGCATAAAAAATAATAATGCATGAAGATCAATGTTGCTGCTCTGTGTTCCCTGTGTTGTTCATCTAAAAACATGGCATCATGACAAAAACCTGGCATTTAAAGGGTTAAATCTTTAAAAAATAATGAATATTTGATATTAATACTTAGGTCAGATATTGGTGAAACAAATTAGCTCAATAAAAGTGGAATATAATATTAATGTATAATATGTTTTATAGCTACCTTATGAAAAGCGCGTTTTTTGCGCTAAGGGGTCAAAGTGTGAGTATTTGACACTGCACAAAAAATAATAATGCATGAAAATCAATATTGCTACTCATCATTGACATATCCCAGGCTGTAATAACCCAAAACAAAAAAATCTACTTTGCATGTAGTATATTGAAAATAATTCAATTTTTCTGTTTTTTTCATCTAAAAACATGGTGGCATCGTGACAAAAACCTGGCATTTAAAGGGTTAAATCTTTAAAAAATCATGAATATTTGATATCAATACTTAGGTCAGATATTGGTGAAAGAAATTAGCTCAATTAAAGTAGAATATAATATTAATGTATAATATGTTTTATAGCTACCTTATGAAAAGCGCGTTTTTTGCGCAAAGGGGTCAAAGTGTAACTATTTGACACTGCACAAAAAATAATAATGCATGAAAATCTATGTTGCTACTCATCATTGACATATCCCAGGCTGTAATAACCCAAAACAAAAAAATCTACTTTGCATGTAGTATATTGAAAATAATTCAATTTTTCTGTTTTTTTCATCTAAAAACATGGTGGCATCGTGACAAAAACCTGGCATTTAAAGGGTTAAATCTTTCAAAAATCATGAATATTTGATATCAATACTTAGGTCAGATATTGGTGAAAGAAATTAGCTCAATTAAAGTAGAATATAATATTAATGTATAATATGTTTTATAGCTACCTTATGAAAAGCGCGTTTTCTGCGCGAAGGGGTCAGAGTGTAACTATTTGACACTGCACAAAAAATAATAATGCATGAAAATCAATGTTGCTACTCATCATTGACATATCCCAGGCTGTAATAACCCAAAACAAAAAAATCTACTTTGCATGTAGTATATTGAAAATAATTCAATTTTTCTGTTTTTTTCATCTAAAAACATGGTGGCATCGTGACAAAAACCTGGCATTTAAAGGGTTAAATCTTTAAAAAATAATGAATATTTGATATCAATACTTAGGTCAGATATTGGTGAAAGAAATTAGCTCAATTAAAGTGGAATATAATATTAATGTATAATATGTTTTATAGCTACCTTATGAAAAGCGCGTTTTCTGCGCAAAGGGGTCAGAGTGTAACTATTTGACACTGCACAAAAAATAATAATGCATGAAAATCAATGTTGCTACTCATCATTGACATATCCCAGGCTGTAATAACCCAAAACAAAAAAATCTACTTTGCATGTAGTATATTGAAAAAAATTCAATTTTTCTGTTTTTTTCATCTAAAAACATGGTGGCATCGTGACAAAAACCTGGCATTTAAAGGGTTAAATCTTTAAAATATCATTAATATTTGATATCAACACTTAGGTCAGATATTGGTGAAAGAAATTAGCTCAATTAAAGTGGAATATAATATTAATGTATAATATGTTTTATAGCTACCTTATGAAAAGCGCGTTTTCTGCGCGAAGGGGTCAGAGTGTAACAATTATTAAAGGTGTCCCGGAGGGTTAATTCATTTATTATTACTGTTATTGGTTTTAGTGAGTAGAAGTATATGTTTGTAAACATATTGTTACAAATCAGGGCTGTACGCTTACTTTTTTTGAATGGTAGCACTGGTGCTAGCAAGTTAAAAATTTTAGTAGCACAAATAAAAATTTACTAGCACACCCGGGTGGACAGTTAGTACGGGTGTAACGATACACTAATCTCACGATACGATACACGATATTGAGGTCACGATAACGATACGATACGATATTATACCAGTATTTTTTTAACAAGCTTGAATGAGGAACATGTGACTGGAAAAAATTGTCTTTTATTTGAAAGACACAAAATACAAAACAATGCTGTGCGTTTGCCCTATTGTTACAGTTTTTAATGCTTTATAACTGTTTAAGTTTTAAAGAGAAAGCCAGGCAAACCTCTTTACACAAACTGAACTAAAAGTAAAGGTCAGGTTTGCATTATGCATCTTCAGTTTCATACAATGAAAATATTTTGCCACAAACTGAATAGTTTCTCTCATGTATGATTTGACTTTTTTCTTTTCCAGACATTTAACCACTAAAATTAAATAAATAAATAAAAGTAAATAAATACATACAATTTTACATCATAAAAAAGATTGATTCATGCTCACCTTATAAGTGTAAGAGGAGATTTATTTTGGTTATTTTGGTAATTCAGGGTTCATTATTTTATAAATATATTCTTTATATTCTGATGTAAATCAGGGACTATAATGACACTAGTCAGTTTATCTGTAGTTGTTAATGTTTTAGATTGGGCGGAGTGATACAGCACTAGGTGCTGTGTTGATGTTCTAAAATCCTACACTGTTGAGCGGACAGTAAAGTACTCTCAAACTCAGCAGAAGTTGTCCTCTGTTTACTCACGACCCGAAAAAGGTTTAATTTAATAAGGTAAGGCTTAACTCTACACCAGACTTAAAAGTTCAGAGCTCAAAACCCCCCTAGAGTCCCGTGATCGGGACCGCAAAAAGGTACTACTTTCTTCTGAGCGGAGTAAGATTTTGGTCCGCGTTTCGAGGCGCAGTCGGCGCGCGCGGTCGGATCATGGATGTATTAATAGTATTAATAGCCTTTCCACACGGCGCCCCGACCGTATGGTCGCGAAAATACGGTATTTATATATGAAATGTCAGAATAGGTAATTTTTTTGACGATACCCCAGGGTGCCGCGACACCCCGGTTGAGAAAGGCTGATGTAAGTCAAGAGACATTCATAATGATTTTCAAACTTTTTTTAACATGACCCCAGCGCAACTCACTCGCACAAATGCGAGTGGATACATATTTCTCTTCGCACCGGATGATTTTTATTCGCAAATGCGATGAAAACTGTCGCACTGTACAGCCCTGCAAATGAGTGCGTATTTATGAGCATATATGTAAAGGTATTTGTACCATTTCAGTATATGCACTTCCATCTGTATGCGCCTGTATGCGTCACTACTTGAATCTATAAGGTTTTGGTCAATTTTAAATATTTTTTCTTTTACTATTAATGTTTATCCATTATGTCCTTTCCCCTTCACCCCCTCCGTAGACACAAATATTCATACACATGCAGGCACACGCAAACATACACATTCATGCACGCATGTACACAAACATAGATACACACTAATATGAGTATCATGAAGAAAAGGCTTTTTCCTTCTCTTCCCTTTGCTATATTTACTTCCATTATATGCATCGTCTCATGTTGCCCATCTTCCCGTTCTGTAATAATCTACCTCACATTCACTGAGATCACAACCCATCACTCTGCACCATCACTGTCTAGTCTCTTCCTCTGTCTTGTCCTGTCAAGTTTCACAGCAGAGTTTTTATTTTCCTCTGGCAGAATCAGCATCTCATCTCCTCATAAGGTATCTTTGATCAGTCCGTCAAAGACCGGCGGAGGGATTTAATGATGATTTAATGAGCCATTCACAGTGTGTACTTAGATTTGCAGGGCTTAATCTTGGAGAAATGTTTGATCAATCTGTCAAAGAGGACTGGTGGAGGGAGGCCACATTCACTCTCACACACGCCTACGCACAAAAAACTAATAACTGCTGCAAGACTGAAACGCAAAAATGTTTTTGCCAATCAAGCCACGAACCATTGAAATATATGGAGACATGGGCCGCTGGCTTGCACAGTGGTTAAAGCAAGCGGCCCATGTATTGAGGCTACAGCCCTCCTACAACAGTCGCAGGTTCAAGTCTCGGCCAGCGGCCTTTTGCTACATGTTGTCCCCATTCTCTCGCTTCTCTGGCATGTTTTCATTAAGTTTTTCTTCTGGCAATTCTAAAAGGGACTTTTTGTTTTCTTTAAACTAGATTCATAACACCATTTGTTCTTTTCACATGACATACCAAAGAGTAAAACTCACTTTTCTGCAGGAACTGGTATCCTTTGGGCATGATGTTCCACGTTGCCTCATGAAACTCATAAAAACTGTGCAAGCAAATCCTAAACTGCTGCACTGTGAGGTCCCCCCACACGTGGCCTGCTCCACGTAGGACTGGTCTGCCCTGTCACAGTTTGTTGTAGATGTCTACAAGTCGCCCATTTGGTGTAAAAATAATAAAACTAGAGGCTTCAGAGACTAAAATTAACCTGCCACAATTACAAGGGCTCCAGAGATCCATCGCTACTCTTCTTGGAAGAACTTATCACAAGAAAACACCACTTTTTTTTTTTTCTTTTTTTCGTATCAGGACTTGATGGAAAGCTGCAGATCTAGTCACAGAACCTTTTTGAGAGCATCAAGACAATTGAAGTTGCGGCTGAAGGTGGTGAAACAGATGTGCTGTGGGAGAATATACAGATGTTGCTTTTACCCGTCTGAGCCTCAACATCAGCCGTCTGCGTTTTGCAGGAGACGCCTTTGTTCTGCACCAGCGGCCTGCAAAGCAAAGCCTTGTTCTTCAGGATTTTGGGGGGAGGAGGAGGAGGAGGTTGACACTTCGGCGTCTCCGTCTGAATGCTGATCTGAAAAGAAGGGTAAATCACATCAAAATAAGAATTTATCATCATTTTAAAAACATCCAAGTGAAAAAACAGAGCAGGAGTTTCCAGGCACTGAATAAACTGCAGGAGAAACTTAGTTTATTTAAATATAAAAACAATGAAGTAGTGATATTTTGCTGTGTTATTTCAGCAGATCTGATCTGTTAAAACAGGTTCTCCTCGTCATTGTGATCAAAAAATTTAATAATTTATACACATTATATTGCATTTATTAGTATGTTTCAAAATCTCAACATCCTGTTTTCTTTAAATTTTCTATAAAAAATATACTAAAATCTCTTTATGTTGTACAGTGTGTGCCAACTTTGATTTATCAACTAAATATCTTTAATATAGCATACGTTTTTTTAATTATTACAAAACACCAACTTACATGTCCGAAGTTCTTTGATTTGAAGTTGGATGCCGAGCCTGTGGAGACGACCACAAAACATGAAACGTTACGCATCAGCAACCGAAGAGTGACAGAGCAGCATGTTTGTCTTGTTTACTGGTTGTCTGGGTTTTGTACTTTGCTGGGAGGGTTTGTCAGAAGCGTTGGCCCTTCCTCCCCGCGAGGACGCGAGCGACATGACGTTGGCGATAACAGGACTGGGCTCCCCGATACCGTCTAGAACCAAGAGACAAGGGAGCTTTAGATTGGGACCGAAAGGTCGGCGTTTGTCTGTCATTAAAACGTAAAAACAATTTCAGCTCCTTGTTTCATTAATTATCCACCTAACAATCTAAATTGCATCGTTTCTGCAGATTTGTTGACTGCACATTAATGCTGTTACACCACATGTGAGAGCTGTCCAACTAGATCCATGTCTGGAGCCTGAGAAGGTCTGTTAAGTCCACAGAACATGGTTCATTACTCCATTTAAAACGAGTCGTATGTCTGTTGTAGTCCACCCACCTCAGCGTTGATGTAAAGAGTGGTTACTGAACGGAGTGCTCATTTTTTTAAACCAGGGTGGCTGTTTTTTTGTTTGTTTTGATTTCTCCCATCAATGAGACTTTTCCATTTGCATAATTATATAATAATCTATCTGCATTTGTTCTCAGAGAAGGAGCCTGAGCAGGCTGCTGACCATCCTGGAGAATGAACACCACCAACTGCACAGTACCTTCAATAAACGAAGAAGCAGATTCAGTGACAGACTCCTGTCACTGCCATGCTCATCAAACAGGCTGAGGAACTCTTTAGTTCCCAGGGCCCTTCACCCCAACAACGACGGGGCTGGACGGAGCTGGACGTCTCCACACAAGTTTACCTCAGCGTGTCCCATCACCCACCAACAGAATCATTTTTGTACTTTATTTGTAATTTATTTATTTATATCTTGTACTTTGCACTATTCACCCAAGCTACACTGTCTCTACTCCCTCTGGACACGTCTTCCTAAATGTATTTGTGTATGTGTGTCTGAATGTGTGAGTTGTGAGTCAGTTGTCTACTGTTAAGTGTTTTTTAGCTACTGGATGCCCTAAATTTTCTTCTGGATCAATAAAGTATCTAACTTGAACAATGTTTTCTTTCTCTCCCTCCTCATTATTGTCGGCTCCACAAGCGTTTTCAAAAATACCTTCAAAAAGCCGTCTGTGGCAGCGACGCACCAGAGCGGCAGTGATGATTTCGTCAAAGCCATCCATTTCAGGCGTGACAGATTATGTTTGATAATAATAAACACCCCAAATAATCTAAAATACTTGGGATGAAATAAAAACATGAAAGGAGCAGGGCTGTTCGATTTTGCCCCAAAAAAAAAACCCTATTTTTTTCTCTCAAAATCCGATTTTCGATTACGATTATTTTGTGAATTGACAAAAGGCAAAGAAATTATTTCAAATATGCTGTTTTTTTATTGAACATTTGCCCCATTGGGCTTTAAGTGCAAACTTTGCTCTTATTAAACCAAAAATGAATGAATAAAGTGCAAAACTCTGTAAAATAAGTTGAAAAAAAGTTTTAAAAAACATAATAAGATATAAAGTTTTATCTCTGAAAAAAAAAAAAATCAGCAAATCAGCACTTGCAAACATACAGTAAGTTATATTTCCAATTAAATAAAACAAGACATTTTCTAATTAAACTAAACTGGGTCTTTGCATGCTAAATAATAATGCAACCCATGAAGGAGGTAGAGGTGTGTAATGTCAGTCATTACATTTGCTATTCCCATTTGCAAGTTTTTTGCAAGGAACACGAGCCGGTCTACGGCATCTGGCTTGAGGGATGCCCGGTGGCATGTTACAACGCCCCCTCCTACACTAAAGAGCCTCTCCGATGGGGTACTTGTCGCAGGTATTGAGAGGTATTTCCATCAATCATTAATATGGTATCAATCATTAATATGTGTGCAGACAAGGTAAAAAAAAAAAAAAAAAAGTGAAAAATCGATTTTACGATTTTCACGTTTTAACATCGTTCTAATTACATAATCGCGATTACGATTTAAAATCTATTAATCGAACAGCCCTAGAAAGGAGTTTTACCTTTTGTCATTTCACCTTGAGTGGCCACCTTATCGATGCAGAACTTCAGCAGGCAGTTCTGACCGCAGAAGTGTTTAACCTCTCCCAGCATGGGAAGGCTCTGCTTCAGTTTCCCTTTACGTCCGCAGGCGTCACACTTGGCCACCTGAGAGAAAACGGTGTGTTTGAGTCAGTCCGTCATCACGGCAGTGCAGCGGTTTCATGATCCTGAGAGGTTTGCTTACATGGCAGAAGAGCATGGTGTATTTGGACCTGCACTCCTCGGAGCAGAACTCCTCCACCGAGCCGCCGTACTGCGCCGTCACCAGTTTCTTGGACACGCAGTGGCAGTAAACGCAGGACTGACAGTGTTTCCCCCATTTTTTAGCCATCTCGTGTCTGGAGAGGAGTTTACAGCCTACGTGCAGGGAGAGAAGGACCTCCGGATCAGCGTGCTTCACTTTGATCATAAACAGATTTAAAGGTAATAATCCCGACCCACGGGCCTCCTTACCATCGCTGCAGAAGTAGCAGTCCTTGTTGTTGATTCTTTTCACCTCCCTGGTGACCTTCTCAATCTTACAGTATTCACACAGGCTCATCACAGAGTTGGCCTTCTTGTACGCGTTTGAACAGTCGGTGCTACACACAAAAACCATCTTGTCCTGCACACAGAGGGGGTGGAAATGTTCAGAAACAGTTACCCATAAATACAGACTCTGACATGATGAGACCTGTCAACCAGAAGAAAGGTCCATCTTTAAATCCCACCTTTGTAAAAGACATAACATTCTGCATTTGCTGAAAATATCCTCAGATTAACTTTGACCTCCACAGAGACCGTCCATCAGGTTAAACAGGTTGGTCTTTTTGTCCTTTTTGCTGTGGTGTGTTCATGTCTGCGCTTTGTCTTCTGTTACATCATGTTACTTTTTAAAGGGTGATTTATCTTTTATTGGAGTTGTTTTAAGTATACAAATTATAAAGATTTTAAGTTAATTCCATAAAAAAAAACTTGACCAGGTCTTTAAAATATGTAAATATAACCTCAAATCCATTACACGTGACATTTCATATCTTGTCATTATTCAAAAAAAAAAAAAATTGAATTAAACCATTAATTAATGCAAAAAATATCAGCCAAACAAAACAAAAAAACAAACATGATAAAATCAAAATTTCAATTGTTTGTCAAATGATTTTCCTCCAAATAGCTTTTAGTCCTTATTTCATTGCTAATATGAACTTTATCTATGCTCTGCTTGCTCAGCAGGGTGACAACGTTTAAATTCTGGATTAAGTTTGTTCTCCAAAAATGTTGCTTATTGTTCCCCTTTCATACTTGAGAACTTATGAGATGTGAATCCTGGATCTTCCCGACTCACAGTGGAAGAAAAGGTCCACATAAGAGACGAGCTTGGATGTGTGTGAATAGCTCGCCACATCTCCCGACTACTGGCCCTGACTACAGTTCGTTAAGCTGCTCTTATAGCTCTGGTCCTTCCAACAGAGAAGCGAGGCGAGTGCTGTGTGAACTGGCAAAGTGCCGAGAAGCAGCAGGAGGTGCGAGAATAGCTGAAAACTCAGCACAGATGATGTCAGGAGGATGGTGAGAAACAGCACGGAGGTCCATCTGGCTCCGACGGTCAGACCACAGAACACCCAACTAAATGAACACTCTCACGTTTAGGAACTCAGACGAGCCTCAACCAGGCTGTTATGTCCCGTCTGCTGAAGCTGGTCAGCATCTCTCTCCTGAAATCTCACCCCAAAGGGGTGGGTTTGGGTCTGGAGGAACCAGGTCCAAGTTGCAACCAAGGTGAACCACTTTGGGCCCTTAACCATAACTATAACCACAACTGTAAAACTGTAAAGCCCACTGCTCCTGGTCCAACTAAAGGGGTTAAAAGAAGAATAGAAGAAGAATAATTACCAATTGTGGGATGAATAAAGGCTTATAAAAATAAATACAAATAAAATAATCTGTGTATTTATTCAGCGCTCATTGAGTAAATGAAGCCGCCACTTACTAGAGACATTATGGACTTGCTACTGAATAGACTTAGGCCCAATCTCAATAGCAGAGAGCCAAAAAGCTGTTTTAATTTCAGCTGTAGCGCTGTTAATATGGCACTTTATTAAGTTTTAATATTTTTTCAGGCATAAAGGTAACCTTAAGATCCGCAACCGGGGCTCAGTTTATCCAAATAACGCCTGTTAAGAAATTTGACCCGATGTTTTCGGAGATGAGAAGAGCCGCCGCAACCGGGGAGCAGCCTCAGCTCACAGCCCGAGAAGAGACGTGTCGGCCGGGTCAAGCTGCTGCGGCGTCCCGGGAGAGAGTTTCTCTCCCGGGACGCAGCTCTGTTGAGAATTACGCTAGCTGAAATAAATCATTTAGGAAGATGTTGGTTTAATAGATGAAATCTAACAGTTGTAGCTACGCCTGTTAAGAAATTTGCTCCGAAATTTAGAGGTTTCTGTCTGCCGTCTCCGGAGTTTAGGTCCGCGTTAAATCGACGCAGAGCCTACGGCGTAGGGTACGGCGCGCGACGCCAAGATGCTGACTTGACTCGCCAAGTCAGCATCTGAAATCCCTCGATTTGAAGGGGCTATTCTCAGCCCCTAGCCCTCGTTATGCCCCCTCCCCCTAGGTGAAAAGAGGAATTGGGACACCACTACCTTCACGGGAACGCGCAAAAGTTAGGGTTAGTGAAGAAAACGAGGGCGAGGGGGAGTATTGGGACGCAGCCTTATACGCAGACGAAAAGGACCACATTCAGAATTGTGAAATATTTTAAATTCTTGTGGATTGTGTTCATCGTTTACACTGGTCTAAGGTCAAGCTTTCATGGATCAATGCTGATATAGATCCCACATGTGATAGATTCAGCCGGGCCCCTGCTACTCTTCTGCACATGTTTTGGACTTGTCCTTAACTTTATTTGTTTCGGCTAAACATCTTTGAGACTTTTTCCAAAATATTTTTTATTTTTTTATTTCACCTTTATTTAACTAGATAAAAAAGACCCATTGAGGTCAAGACCTCTTTTACAAGGGTGACCTGGCCAAGGAAGGCAGCAGCACACGTCCACACACAAATAACAGCCAGGTGCAAAGTGTAATTCGACCTTAAAGCATAATGGCTTTTAGTTTTCTGAAGAAATAAACATAAATAACCAGGAACCAAGCCAAGAAGAGCCTTATAAATCAGAGTCATCCAGTGTGTAAATCGTCTAACATTCAGAGAAGGCAAGCCAGCTTTAGCATACAATTCACAGTGGTGAGTGAGATGGCTACAACCAGTTATGAACCTTAGAGCACAGTGGTGGACCGGAGTCAAAGACTGTAAACAGCTGGCTGACGCACACATGTACACAACATCGCCGTAATCAAGAACAGGCAGAAAAGTAGCTGATATTAGAAACTTTGGTGCTCTGAGGGAAAAACATGCCTTGTTTCTGTAATAAAAACCGAGTTTCACCCTTAGTTTAGAGACCAAATTTTGTGGGAATATATGGGAAAACGGTCGAGCCGTCACCATATATTGCTCTGTTTGGCTCCTGTGGACTCTCTATTTATGCGGCGGGAAACCAACACGATGGCCTTTTGTCATGGCTCATCTCAAACTGGAAAGGATCAGGTACACTGTTTGGGGATCCACTGAGATGTTTTAAAGGAACTGGCAGCCTTTCCTGTACTTTGTGGAAGGTATGGATGCTAATAATATAATGTAAAGGTTTTCATTCATTTTCATTTATATTGGCCCTGTGTCTGATGATTATCTGGCAATATATGTTTTTTATTCTTTTTATGTCTGGTTTTTGGGGGTTATTTTTCTTGTTTGTTTTCTTTCTTCTTGTTTTTGTTTCTCTTTTCTGTTTGACTGTATAATCCTGTTATAATGATTAAAAACTAATTGTAACTTTTAAATATTGCTAGGAAATAGCACCCCAGCTGGCTGGGCACTACCATGTACAAGTGGATGCACTGTGTCTGTGTCCCTGTTTTTATGCTATGTTTGTCAAATTGCCATGTGTGTCTTTTGCTGCAAACACATTTCCCCACAGGAACAATAAACATATATCTATCTATCTCATAGAAAGACCTTGATCAAAAAAAAAAATCTTGTGGATTTATATTATACGTGTTTGTTGTTTAAATCAATCTGGATCAAATAGTCTTAAAGGGATTGTGACATGAAAAACAAATTTTTCTTGATTTTTTGTGTTTTGTTGGGTGTCTTGACATCAATTACACCCAAAAAACAACGAACCTTTAACATTCAGTGTATTGTGTGCTTTCTGGGATTTTCCGCATAACTATGCAAAAACGGCGCATGTGGTTTGGTGGCGGATCGTTACGTAACGATCCGCTAAATCACCGCCCCCTCCACCCAGCTCCCTGTCTCCTCTCCTCTCCAGCGCACCATAAAGGCTGATTTATGGTTCCGCGTTACACCGACGCAGAGCCTACGGCGTAAGGTTACGCGGCGACGCGCACCGTACGCTGAACCCTACGGCGTAGGCTCTGCGTCGATTTAACGCGGAACCATAAATGAGGCTTAACACGCCTCTTTTGTTCTAATCACCGGAGGAAAACTGCTAAGAAGACCCGCGGCCACTGACTGGACTTAAGATAAGGGTACACTGCTGCTTGCATGCCTTTATTTTTATGATTGTTTGCTGTGGTTCGCCCTCCTGCTTTTCCGTGCATGCTTCGCCTGTCGCTCCCGGCTTAACTCTCCGACGCCGCTGTGAGCGTATGGCTGGAGGAGGAGGAGGTTTGGAGGAGGAGCGGAGCAATGATTGACAGGAAAGGGGGGAAAGGAAGCGTTTTTCACGGCGCAAAAAAACACTGTAATAAAAAGCCAGGAAAAGAGTACTAGAGTGAAGTTTTTCTTGTTACACTCTTTTAGACACATTTGAGGGATGTTGCCCAATACTTTTAATAGTGTTAAAAGCATGTTAAAAATGATGTCACAATACCTTTAAATTAAGCTTTTTTATCTAATAAAGCTTATATTTTGCTTTTTGGAGGCACACACTGGGGAGGGAATATTGCACCTTGGGAGGATCAGGTGAATGCGTAGGAGTTGAGGTGGTACACACACACACACACACACACACACACACACACACACACACACACACACACACACACACACACACACACACACACACACACACACACACACACACACACACACACACACACACACACACACACACACACACACACACACACACACACACACACACACACACACACACTCTCTTACCTTGATCTGGATGAGCTCTGGTTTAGAAGTTATGCTTTGAGAACACTGGAAACAAAACAGCTTCTGTAATTCTTTCATGTCTTGGGGTGACGGCTGGGACAGGTCTGCGTCCTGCATGTCAGATGGCATCGGCAACTTGGTAAAAACATTGACCTTAGCTTGGGTCTTCTTAAACTTTTCCTGTGGAACACAAACACGGAAAAAAGGTAGTTCTGAGCTGATGTGAAACCACAGTTAAACAATAAAAACAAATAAAAAGTCTGGTCAGAAATAGTCTGCTTTGATTTGAGCTGGACCGAGTCACCAGGAAATAATGATGAATCGTTTCCAGGTGAACTGTAATGAAGATCTCCTTCGTTACCATAATGTAGGAGAGACTTTAGATGTGGCACTGGAGAACAGGCTTAGAGTTGCACAGAAAAATTTCTACAGGTTTTTATAAATTCAGCTTTATTGAGTTTTGTAATGATGGACAAGTTGGATTCCGGGGAGTGCAAAGCTAGTTGGGTGAGCCGACAGCTTCCTGTAGGAAATAAATGTTGATGTTTTGATTTAGTTGGGAGTGTGATACCTGTCCTTCTGGGTCCGAAATGCCGTACTAAACAGTGTATACTCAAAAAGTATATTTAAGTTCGGCACACTTTTGAGTAAATATCAGTAGTATTATGCATTAATTGGGACGTATTGTCTTCTCCAGGGTGCACAAGCAAAAATGTGTCCCCCAGGGTCTGAATGTTATTTAAGCTTCCGGGAGAGACCAAGGGAGAAGAAGAATGGGGGGGAACTCGGTGGTGATAAAGGTGTCTTGGTATCAGAGTATTTTTGATTAATATTGTAAATATGGTTGGTCATTTTGGGTTTTATTATGGTTTGAGGAGTTTTATAGGTGTGTGTATTTTAAAAGGGGTAATGGAAGGTGGACACCCATCCCTTAGGAAATGGTTCTGGCAGACCGTTAAGTGGCAGGTTTAAAGCCCCCTGTGGTGATGAATTGGTGTGAAGGCATGGGCAACAAAGATCACAGCTGAGTTGATTCTTCCTCGGTTCGAGTCATTCTTTTCTGCACTCCAGCTGCTCGATATGACCAGTGATTTTAAAGATTTGGTGACAGATTTGTTGTGAAGTGCAGACCTCAAATTTTACTTTAAAATGATTAATCTTAAGTGTCTAAACTATCTAATTTCATTGGTGTAGTTACCTGAAAAAGCATGACACACGGCAGAGAGCAGAAGTTCCTGATGGAGGTGTCCGACATGGCCAGGTGGTAGGACGGCACCGTCGTTTTGCCACAGCTGTCGCAGTTCACCCGAGCGCCTGCGGCGTATCGATGGATAGAAAAATTCAGCTTATCAGAGTTTTACATGCTTAGATTTGGAGGAAAAATAAAAAGCGAATCTCCCGTCTAGTACCTGAGGAGCTGACCGTCTGGACCTTGTACGCCAGTACACAACTGTTGCTGCAGAACAGATTCACAGAGTCGTCGCTGTTTTTATGGTCCACCATCTGCCCGAGTGCACGAGGGGTACGACACATCGTGCACGGCTGCGCCATCTTGTTTTTCTGAGAAGGAATAGAAGCAGAAGAGAAAGATTAAGAGATATCACATCATGTCACATAAATGGAGACAAAGGAGTTACAAAGGAGCCTGGCTGATGTAAGCTTGAAGCGTGCTCATCAGCGTTTCAGAAACGTTTTCAATTTGGAAATATTTCAATAAATTCAGCAAATTGTTGTTTCGGATCGGAACTTGGTATCAGCTAATATTAAAAAATCAAAAAAGTGAGAAGTGACTCAGAGAGTGCCTACCTCTTTAAATCTGATCAAACACTCGTTGTTGCACAGAGTCTTGCTGCTCTCCTCCATCTTGAGCATGAGCGGTTTACTGTGGCGGAAGGAGCCGCAGCTCGCGCAGCCGGCCATCGACAGGTTGTTGACTGAGCGGAAGCGGTTGAAGCAAGTGTCGCTGCACATGTTGTGGACGGCGCCGCTCAGGATCACCTCATGCTTACTCTGTTGAGAGACGAGATAAAAGGAGTTTCGTTTCACAGCAGGTCGAAATTTCTTTGCTGTTAATGTTACATAAGTTCTTAAAGCTGATTAATGTCTAAACAGATGCGTCCTGCCTCAAACGGAGCTGGAAGCATTCGTTTTATCATTTGAAGAACATGTCCAAGGAGCTGGTTCAATAGCTGCAGAGCTGCTTTCTGCAGCTACAACTGATTCAAGGTTCTGCAGCGCATCACACTTTCATGAAAGACCAAACACAAGTGACCTGCTGGTTCTGTTTATTTATTTATATATGATTTCATTAGTTTGTGGAAACGTATGTAGGGATGAGAATGGAGAACCGGTTCCCAGTGTTTCAATTCCTTGGAATCGTTTGCAAATTTTGCAGTGAAATTGTGCTTGTTCAACCACTCCCTTTCCGATTCCAGTGGGCACGAATTATGTCATCACGCACGTTGCGTGAACATGGCGCACAAGCGATACAAACGCTCAAAAGTCTGGTTACTTGCAATACTTGCCAAGTGGATATTTCGTCAAAGGGAGGAAATACTACAAACATGCAAAAACAATCAATTGATGTCGCGTTTTTGATCCGCTCCGGACCAACGCCAGTAATTCTCAACCAAGCAGCAACGTTAGCATGTCCTCGACTAATACCGTATTTTTCTACTATAAAAAAAGAAAAGGTACTTAAAATCCTTAATTTTTCTCAAAAATCGGCAGTGCGCCTCATGTATGAATGTTGTTGTTCTTATTGATCTCAAACTTTTATGTGGTACACTGTCCTCAAAAATCTGTCAACATGTTTTAGTGACTTTGGTAGCGACGAAGCCGCTTGATTGATTGATGTCGGACCGTTCAGACACATTAAAGTCGGTCCTTGGTTGGATACGGGTTGCAACGTCAGCCAACGTCAGATAACTGATTATGTAGCGCTGCAAGCAACCATCATCCAACATCTATTCCAAGTTACCTTCCTATAATTAGACATCAGGTTTTTAGATTAAACCCAGTTTTCAAATCTGTATCATAATCAATTATAACTAAATGTTGGAATACAACATTGTTTCAACCTCACACTAACTGCAGGTGTCCGCTATCGCTGGCAACGATGAACCAATCAGAGAACAGGACACTTACTTCCTCCACTTTTTGTGGTGGATTTGTGGAAGATGAATTATTTAAAATGTGAGTTTATTTTTCTGTTTTAGTTACAACTGAATGATATTCTGAGTTATTGTGAACGAGTTGAATAAAGTTACCAGACTGTTTTGTTTCGCTGTATATGTTTCATCATGCACCTTAAAACCTAGTGCTCCCTCCTTGTGTATGAAAAAAAACTCGTTCATTGATATAGTGCCGTATAATGCGGTGCGCCCAATGGTCCACAAAATACGGTCATACTGCAGCTAACTAATTAACTAACAAACACCGCCTATCATATTAGCGCTATTTGCCTCATTGTTGTTCTTTTTTCCCCAAATGAGAATCGAACTTCTCAGATCCTCTGGTTCTCTTTTGATTTTTACCACTAAAGACAAGAGATGCATGAAGAAACCTTCAAATAGAGCTGCAAACAAATAACTCCAAACTATTTAATTCAATCTTATAATTTCCTCTCTCAGAACCTGGAGTTCTTCACATTAATGAAGATATACTGGAAAGGAAATTAACGATCTGATATCTGCACTGAGCAACACAGTTCCTAAGATGTAATCGGACCAAACCTGTCAAGACTGAAGTCAACCTGGAATATGCTGCCTACAACTTAAAATGAAATGTAAAATGATGCTTGCTTAACCTCTTGATGAACCGGTGAATCATTGACCCAGAATTGGAAATATGCCAGACTTACGATGCCCAATTTGGAGCACATGCTGCAGATAGATTTGGTCTGCGGTGTTTTTACAGCTGCGGAAGAAGGTGTCTTGGTGGAGGTGCTCTTCTTTATGTTAAAGGTCGTCAGGCAGCTCTGGCTGCAGAACTCCTTCATGGCTCCCTTATCATCTGGAGACAGAATGACGTCCTGGGGCCGAAATATCAACCTGGGAGGAAACATGAAGACGCCACGTCCAAAAGTCAGCCATACCCAGCGGATACTTGTTCTCACAGACACGACTGACAGTCCTCAGAGTGCTGAACTTACTTTTGGCAGTTGTGGCAGACCTTGGCGGCTCCTTTGACGGAGGAGAGGGATGAAGTGAGGCAGGCGGTGGAGCAGAAGAGGGCCGGGGAACCCTTCCTCTGGAAAGCCGTCTGCCCCTTCAGCAAGCTCTTCTTGCAGTTGAAGCAAGACATGTGCAGCGATGACTGGTTGGAGCTGGACTGCGCCTCTGAAGTTGCAGACACCGAGTAAACCGATCCGATGTTCAAGTCCTCCTGGAGAGGAAAGAAACAGAGGGAACAGAGGTCAACTGGAGTTCAGACTTTCTGGAGTCCTCCATGAGAAATACTGGAGTAAAGAAAAAAAAGAAAAAAAGAGTAAACATGATGAAGATTTTCTGGTGGAGCTATTGTCTTTGCAGCTCTCATCTTCACGCTTTTTTTACGGAAGACAATTAGGGCCACCGAAGAAGAAGAAGAATTTTGAGATTAAAGTCAGAATTCTGACTTTTCTTTAGAGCAAAAAAAAAAAAAAAAAAAAACGAAAATTAGGGAGAATTTAAGGCAGGGGTCACCAATCCAGATCCTCGAGGGCTGGTGTCCTGCATGTTATTGAGTTTTCTCTGCTTTAACACACCTGATTCTAATTAATCATCGTCATCAGCTTGTCATCGGGGTCTGCACAATTCTGTTAACGACACAGTCACTTGTATCGTGGTGCAATGAAGCAGAGAAACATGTAAAACATGCAGGACACCGGCCCCCGAGGACCAGGATTGGTGACCCCTGATTTAGGGAGAATTTTTTTTTTGCTTTAGGTTTCTTAAAAAAGTCAGAATTCCCGCCTTTTTTTTTTTTAAATATGAAAAAAAGAAAAGAAAAAAAGTCAGAATACGCACTTTAATCTCAGAGAATTCTGACATTTTTAAGAAACCTAAAACAAAAAAAATATAGGAAGGATTTTTTTTCATTTCTAAATCTCAGATTTCTAAGATTAAAGTCAAAGTTTTTTTTTAGAAATGAAGAAAAAAAATCTTCAATAGTTTTTTTCAGTTTTCTGAAAAAAGTCAGATTCTGAGATTAAAGTCAGAATTCAAATTTTCCTTTTATTTTTTCATTAAAAAAAAACAAAAAACAAAAAATGTCAGAAAGTCTGAATTCTGGCTTTAATCTCAGAATTAAATTTTTTTGTTTTCAGTGGCCCTAATCATCTTCTGTACTTTTTGGTCTCCGTCCTGCTAACTTTATACAAATCAGAGTTAAATTACCCCCACTGGCTCCATGTAGTTTTATTAGGTTTGCTCAAGTAGATGGATGCTTCATCTGATCCCCCGTTTTAAATTAAATTACCTTTTCTTTTCTTAAAACTTCTCCAGAGAGAACAGATAAAGTTTCCTCCTGCTCTCACAAGTCCAGCCATTTACATCTGCAACTAAAAAAGATCTTTAAATCTAATTTTTCTGGCTTTTTCAATGTCACAAGAACTCTATACAACCTTTAAAAACGAACCCCTGCCTTGTGTTGCTTCCCTACCTTAGTTGGCTCATCTTTCACGCTGGTGGATGAGGATATCAGCGCTTGGTCGTACTCCTCATCCACCGGCTCGTCCTTCACTGTGGCCAGAGGTGGTGAAGGAGACGACTTGACTGACTGGGTTGCAGCATTCAGCTTTTCCTTCAACGTGAAAACAAAGAAACAATAAATGCTATTCGGACTTCCATAACCACAATCTGTTCATCATTTTATGTAGATTTCAACTGCTAAGATAAACGGATGAAAAGTCTAGAAGTTTTCTAGATGAAAAGAAGTAATGAAGAATGCACACATACCTTGATTCGAGGAGATGATCTTCTACTTACAGCCTCTATCCTTGGTATGGTCAGTTTGACCACTTTCATCCCGTTTACTGTTGGTGACGGGCTTTCTACAGGAAAATGAGCAACATGAACCATTCAACAAGAGTAAAATGCTAAAAAAAAAAAAAGATAAACAAGAAACAGGCATTTATAGTAAACCCTCTTAAGAGAACAGTGAAGATGCAAAACAACATTTTTTCCAATCTAAAGCTCCAAGTGATGATTTTTTAGAGTGAAATCTTGAGTTTTAATTGCAGGATGTGATGGGTTAAGCTTAAAATGGATTTTAAAAAAAAAATCATGAAATGTGACAAACAACTAATACTGGATCCAATGCTCTTCTCAAAGTCCACGTTGGTAAAACTCTACAGCCAATACCAGGGGCCTCATTTATAAAGCTTGCGTGCGCACAAAACAGGGCTTGAAAGATGCGCACGTCACCTTCTACGCAAAGGTTGGGATTTGTAAAAAAAAAAAAAAAAAAAACTTAACGGGAAAATGTGCGTATCTCTACGCAAACTTTGATCCTAGCGCACAAACATTTTGAAGATACGGGGAACTGGATACGCAGACGGCGAGGTGGTGAAATGAAGCCAGATTCATGTCATACTTTTAATGTCATCACATAGACTTATAGATCCATGTACACTCAAGCCGGCAGTGTTATTGATCTATGTATTCCGTAAGTGAGCCATTATGCAGGTATTTGCAGTAGGTACTACGTCCACATATCATACTTCCATCTTCAAATGGTATGGAGTGGTGAATAGCACCAGATTGATTATTTATCGTGACAAAGTGTGTAACAACCAGTCTAATTGCTGAGTAAGAATATAAATTGCGTGATGACAGCCGTGCGTAATGCTGCACAATGGATGCGCTGGCACTGCTTGAGGATCACGTAAATGGCAGGATCAGGATGGAGAGAGTATTTAGGGACCATGAAGATTTCCTGGCCCATGATGATGACTGGCTAATAAGCCGATTTTAATTCCCTGGAGCAATGCACTAGGATCTGTGCTGAACTGGGTCCAGTGTTAGACCGACCTGCCGGAATCGCGCCATCCCGGTGCATACAGGTGCTGATCACTCTTGGTTTTCTGGCAACTGGCTCTTTCCAGCGGGAATTAGCCGACAGGTAAGTGTTTGATTAACAATAAATAATGTTACATGTTCTGCCTAAAGTTCCTTTGAGGATAATATCTAAATTCTGTCTTTAGGTCTGGGATATCACAGCCGTCACTGAGCACTATAATGCCAGCAGTTTTGGATGGCATTATTAAAATGACCAGTCGATACATCTGGTTTCCACACTGTGGGTGAACAGGCCAACATTAAAAAGGCAATTTGCAGCACTGGCAGGTTTCCCCAAATGGAATCGGTGCTATTGACTGCACTCACATTTTTTTATTTTATAAATATTTTTATCCCGGTTTTATCACCCAGTGCTCCTACCCAACAGTCCTGGGCATTGCCATCCTCTACCAACCCTGACTGCACTCACATTGATATAAGTGCTCCGAGCAGAAATGAATTTGTCTGTGTGAACCGTATAAATTCGCATTCACTAAATGTACAAGTCATTTGTGCCTCAAACATGGTTCTGACAAATTTAGTGGCACGGTGGCCTGGCTCGACACATGACTCATTCATCCTGACGCACAGCAGTGTAGGAAACAGACTGCAGGCAGGGGCTGCGCGTGATGGCTGGCTCCTTGGTAAGTAAACCATTGTAGAAATTCTAACTAAAGCCTGACTTATAATTGCTCTTATGTTATACCTTTCAGGTGACAGTGGCTACCCCGAGGCGATGGTTCCTCACCCCATTCACAAACCCGCAGAGTGCAGAAGAGGTGCGCTATAATGTCACCCATGCTCGTGGGCGCTCCATCGTGGAGCGAGCCACCGGCCTTCTAAAAAGCAGGTGGAGGTGTTTAGATGGCTCGGGGGGTAGGGCTGGGCGATATGGACCAAAAGTCATATCTTGATATTTTCTAGCTGAATGGCGATACTCGATATATATCGATATTTTTTCTGTGCCATAATTGGGGTTTCCCCCAAAGCATTATAGCATAGCATCTCTGTTAGCTTCATTTTTTTCTGAGGCAAACCCTTAAAAAAAACAGTCAGTTTTAAGTCAAAGCCTCGTGCCAAATGTAACACAGGTTCCTTTATTAACAGAGTTCTGCACAATATCAAAATGTATAAAACAAATGAAATAAAAATAAACTGCTCATATAGAATAAAAATGCTTCTTGAATAAAATAAAACAAATATCCCTTTCCTGCATAACAATTAAATTCAAATACACTGTGCAATTAATACAATGTAGACAGTAACAGGCAGACTTTTCCACTGAGGTTGACAGTTGTGCAAATAACAAAACATTTGTACAAATCTCAAATAAAACATTCAAGTCAATTTGTCACAAAATAAGCTATATCCAAAAAAAAAAATAAAATAAAAAAAAATTAATAATCGATATAAACGATATTGTCTCGTACCATATCGCGTTTGAAAATATATCGATATATATTAAAATCTCGATATATCGCCCAGCCCTTCGGGGGGAATGCTTCTTTATCACCCAACAAAAGTGTGTAAAATGATCAGGGCGTGTGTTGTTCTGCACAACGTGGCACTGAGGAATGCCATTCCACTGCCACCTGGCCTCCCTCCCCCACGGCAGGAGGACCCCGACCCACAGCCACCACCCCGACATGAAGAATATCAACAGGGAGTAAGGCTCCGTGAAAGTGTCATGCAGCGTTTGTAAGAAGACAAGTATGTTACATTTTCTTCACAAGTTCTTTAATGGAGCAGGCAATATCAGACATTACGTCACACATGGTGTTCATCACTGCACGCATTTGTTGCAGTTCATTTTTTACGTCGTTAATAGCACTGATCGTGTCGCTCTGTGTTTGAAGCACAGCGTCAGGCAGGACACGGCCACTTCCAGGTGCGCCATCCGTTTGGGACGCTCTGGTGCTGCTGGTGCTGCTGGTGCTGCTGGTGTTGGGGACAGCCAGGCCTGCAGCCACGGTGCCAGGACACGCCGTGCCGGGAACCTCCTCGTCACCCACCGCTTCCAACTGCAGAGTGACTGAGGACATAGAAAATAAGTCCAATGTGCCTTTTCCCAAGTTGTTGTTCAAATGTACATTATTAAAACAGATAAAACTGTACTTACTGCTCTCCTCTGTGGTCTCCGCCAAATCAGTGTCTTCTTCCCTCTCCGACACTACACCAAACACGCTGGCCATCCCAATGATTGAGGCTATTTTGATGTCCAGCGGTGTGGGCTTGGGTGTGAACTGGCGCAGACCTGTCGCAGACGCGCTCTGACGGTGCCGGGCCACTCTCCTCTTGGACTCCACCTTCAGATCGGACCACTTCTTTTTTATTTCTCTCAAAGATCTGTCCGTGGCACTCACGGTGTTTACAGCAGCGACGACGAGCTTCCATTCGCTCGATTTCTTTTTGTTCGTGATGCCACTACTGGGACCACCAAATAATGTCCTTTTCCTGGCGTCCACCTCATCCAAAAGCCTCTCGATCTCGGTCTCCGTGAAATTTCGCTTTCTGGTCTTCCCTGCCATGATTTTTGAGTGTAAAACACCATTGATCAGTAAGCTAATTTATATGCAAAAACAGTCATAAAGTACTTTGCATTGACCATTCATGGTAGAAAAAGGGCGTGTAGAGGGCGGGATATGAGGCGAATTCACCTGCGCAACCTTCCAGCTGGACTGTGATTTATAAAGAGAACATTAAGTGCAGATGTGCGTGCACACGGTTTTATAAATCAGGATTTTTTTGTGCGCACGCCATTTTTGGCTTTTGAGCGCACGTACACTTTTAGTATGAATCCTACGCACTCTTTTATAAATGAGGCCCCTGAATTTTCCACTTTTCCACTCCAGTTATTGTTTTTTTTCCCCACAATCAAAGACTTGTTACCTTCATCCCACATCTCCAATGATCACCTACCTGCGTTCATCCGGGATTCAGGCGACGGAGACGAGCCGGACTGCATCAAATCCGACGTCGTGGGTTTCACGTCCACTTCCTCGTCCCCGGAGTCCTTGTCCTCCCGCACTGAAATGGTGAAATAAAACCCAGGAATTTAAAGTGTGGTAAAAAAAAGTTTAAGTTTAACAATAAGCTCTGACATAAACGTGTTAGATTGACTGGTGAACACGAAGCTTCTGATACACAACGTTTCTTCTCAATAAAGACGGTGATGGACCATCAAAGAGAAAAGAAAACTTACTTGAAGAAGTTTCAAAAATATCCATCTAACCTGTTAACGAAATGGTCTGTACATGCAGAATCCCGCCCCTCCTCCTTCGCTCATTTAAGTAAACTAACCCTAACTTTAGTCCTACAAGTCGTGCCGTTACCCATTCAGCAGTGTCCTTTACCGTATTTTGTGGACCATCAGGCGCACCGGTATAAGGCGCATGATAAAACATATGAAGCAAAACTAAACAGTGAAGTAAGTCGAACTTTATTCAACTTATTCACAACTCCTCAGAATATCGTTCAGTTGTAACTAAAACAGAAAAATAAACTCACATTTTAAATAATTCGTCTTCCACAAATAAAAAGTGGAGGAAGTAAGCGTCATGTTCTTCGATTGGTTCATCGCTGGCAGCGATGGCGGACACCTGAAGTTAGTTTGATTATAACTGTATAAACTTTGGCGTCTAATTACAGAAAGGTAACGTGGACTAGATGTTGGATGATGTTTGCTTGCAGCGATACATAATTAGTTATCTAACGATGTCTGACGTTGCAACCCGTATCCAACCAAGGACCGACTTTAATGTGTCTGAACGGTCCGACATCAATCAAGCGGAGCGGCTTCGTCACTACCAAAGTCACTAAAAAGTTTAGACAGATTTTTGAGCCTAGGGTACCACAAAAGTATTTTGAGTGCCTTATATTGCGGAAAAAACGGTGCCCTAACTTCCACTCAGTGTGGCATCTTTACATCCTGCACCAGGCTACAGAAAACACTATTTGTGCTGTTCTTGTGTTCTGAAGTCAAAAATCTTAAAAACAACTTTCCAGAGTTCATTTATTACCTCGGATGATTTTTGTCATGTTGTTTTAAGACGTCACACAACAGCAACAGCAGTGAAATTGTGCTTGTTCAACCACTTTCAGACCCACGTGGCTCATGTGGACTGAGCCTGGACTGACCCTACAGGTAAAGGCCCGGCCAACGGGCCATGCGAGTCAGAAAAGGTGTGTTTTTTACTGTACCTCTGTTGGAGTCAACGGGGGAATGGCTGCACTCCATATTCAAGGTATCCTCTTCCTCCTTCATCTGAGCTTCCTGCTCGACTTGATCAACGGTACCGATGTCCATCATCTCATCAAGGTCATCCACCGTAGAGATCTTCAACTTCAAGCCAGGCGACTGGTTCTGCTCCAGGCCGCCGTCCTCTTTAGTGTTCTCAGCCAGGTCCACGTCACCTTTCTTTACATCGTCCTTGTTATCAGACGACGTGTCCGTGTCCTCTGGACTCTTTTCCTGGTCCTCCGTGTTTTCCTCTTTTACTTCAAACTCCTCCTCGGTTTTGACCTCAGGATCCTTTTTTCCGGTCTCCGACTCGTAGCTGTAAACCCGAATCATCCTGAGTGTCTCGTCTGCAGGAACAGACTTTGAAGGGGACCCGTGTGGCGTGACCACATCAGCATCAGGTTCTTCACATTTTGTTTCTTTACTTTCCATTGTTTCTGCAGCATCAGTATTATCCACCTCTTGCTCCCCAGAAGGTTGAGGGGAAGATCCACATGCAGGCTCCACCTGTTCGACCTCCATAAACGGTCCTGGTTCTGAAGTGCCCTCCATGGACTTTTCATCTGCTCCATCCGTTTCCTGTGCGGGAGGATAAACAGTTAACGATCTACACAACCAGACCGCTGTTCAACAAACCAAGTGCTTTCCATTAATCTGATGGGGGGCTGAACGCGTCAGTGTCATATCCGAAAAAGCAGCCTATTGCTTCCCAGGAACAGTCGGTGACTCTTACAGGAGTAACTTACGCTTTACCTGCAGCACAATTCGTAACCTTTATACAGTAACAGTAATAGATAGACCTGCATGGGACATTATGGAGTTAAAAACAACAGTCGACATTACTAGAAGTGCAAGAAAAGTACACAAATCAGTTCATTTTTATAAAAGAATTCCTCAATAAGGTGAAACGTTTTCTGTAGTATGATTTACACAACCCGCAGTGTTTTTTGAGCTGTTGCATGAATTATATGACTGTAGTTATGCAACATAATACTAGTATTATATTGAGATTCAACAGCAAGTATTGGCAGCTAATGATGCTGTAAGAACCAATCACCTCCCAGAATGCTGATAAGCAAAAGCAAACGGAGGTAGCGCCGTATGGAATCGGTTTTATTTTTTCCCCACATTCCGTTTTTTATTTTTTCAATTTTCAGTGTTTTTCAGAGAATTTGGTTTTCAGCATTTTATGCAAATGTATGCCAAGACAGTATATAAAGTAATGAAATATAAACAATTTGTGCGATCATAACTGAAAATGTTAATGTTTTTATACTTTTAAAACATATTTACATGCAAAAACATGGCACTAGTTATTCTGGTGTCCAACAAAACATTCCTCTTTTGGGCATAAACAAAAGAAATACCAATATTTGTATGAAATAAATAACTAAGAAATAAATAACTCAAATAGGCCTTTCAATTTCCATTTATAGTGCAAAAAAAAAGAAAAGTAATTGCCACAGCTCATGCAGTAAACAAATCATTTTAGCTTGTCTAATTCATTCTGTCACCAGACACAGCTTGCCATGAAGCACCCAGCATTTTTCAGGCATATCATGACAAACCGTGCGTCCGATAACAGAAGAAACCAAACAAGCTACAGTAAATATAGATAATATGAACTTCATTGAACTAATATAACTTTTTGAAATTTAAGCTGAAATATCCAAAGCACTGAACACTGGTTGTGCACGGTCGGGGGGGTGTGAGTGTATGAGTAAAGGATACGTGCGAGGATCACTTAAGAGTTAAAAGCATAAACGTTATACAAAGAGGCTGACGATCATGTACTTTAACGGCGATGTCTGTAATAGGTGGAATACTAATTTTGTATTACAGTACGAGGCGCTCTCCTCACGTGGTTCTTGAAAGAAAACTTTTACGCAAATGTTTAATTCTTTCAGAAGTTTCAAAAACTAGCGCTTTGTTAATGCTGCAGCTACTCTTCGACGCCATGTCCATTGTCCGCTAGTTTCACACCGCGCGAATGCTTAATTAAATGACGTGACTACTGGGATTAAAGTTCACCGGGTGAAAATGTAATGATGAAAACATTTAATTAACAATCAAAAAAAATAATTAAAAAAAATCAATCTTTAGACACACAAATCGATTTTTAGGAATCAATATGAGAATCGATTTAGAATCAGAAAATCGATTTTTTTCAACAGACACATACACAAAATATTAGAAATCTGTGTGGAAACTATGAAAATATGCCATTTCCATGTAACTAAGCTTACCGTTGACATTTATAGCAAAGAAAAAGCACTGGAACATCGATTGTGGTCACTTTTATTCCTTTTAAACAGGTGAGTTAATGGAGCTGCTGACCGGTCCAAGATGGCGGCCACACGGCGGCTTGTCCTATAGGTAGTCAATGTGGCGTTTACTGCTGTTTATTATGTCTACAATTAATCATGGGTAGCAAACTGCTTTGAATGTTTTCCATTTGTGAATAATCTCCCTTACTATAGAATGATCAACTCTAAAAAGGTTGTATAAATCCACCAAGATATCCTCCTTGGTACTGTGTTAACAGGCACCTGAATAATCCCAACCCGCTACCAAAATGTCTTTCTAAATTACAGTGGGGCAAAAGAGTATTTAGTCAGACACCAGTTGTGCAAGTTCTCCCACTTAAAAAGATAAGAGGCCTGTAATTTTCATCACAGGTATATCTCAACGGAGAGAGACCCTGGCGGCGTAGTGTTAAGCCGGAGATATACTCTACGCACGTAACCTGCGTAGCCTGCGTAGCCTGCTTTGTGTCTGTTCATGCTCCACTGCGTACGTCGCGTAACACCCGAGTAGAGCCTGTCATACCGATGGTGACCGATAGGGGGCAGTAAGCAGAGCAACAGTTGGAAAAGCTACTTATATTAAGTAGCAGAAGTAGTAGCAGCAGCAGCGGTAGCAGATTAGAAAAACGAACACTTTTACAGGACAATATTGGATGATGTAGGAGATTATAACATCGTGTGAATGTGTATGAGTGTGTATGAATGTTTGTGGTGGTCGGAGGGGCCGTTTGGCGCGATATGGCAGCCACGCTCCCGTCAGTCTGTCGGGCAGCTGCGGCTACAGACGGAGCTACCACCGGGGAGAATGTGTGTGAATGAATAATGATCTCTGTAAAGCTCTGGGTGCCTAGAAGGAAGCTAAAGAAAACCATAACATTATTATTATTATTATTACTCTTTTTTTAATGTGTATTACTTATTTATATTACTGTTTTACCCCCTTCCCTGTGTGTGTGTGTGTGTGTGTACTTCTGCTACGTGAGTTTCCCCGTTGAGGGAGTAATAATAAAGGACTATTTTATCTTATCTTATTATTATTGCTTATTATCAAAAGTGGATAGTCTTTCCAGACTAATTTATCCAGCATTCTCCTCACCCATCTCAACAAGAATGACGAAACAATAAATCCAGTTAATTTTAGGTTCATATGGAGAAGTAGATGTCAATATATAAGAAAGATTAACATGGTCAAAAAATGTATTGTTCCTAATATGATTCCAAGTCATTCAATAGTATTTTTATTGAAAAACAGAGTATTTAAAATAAAATAAGTCCCGTCAATTGACTCCTGGCTCCCGGCTCCGCTTCCTCCCGGCTCCGGGAGGCACCGAGGCTCGGCGCGTACCTCCGCCGGGGGTCGGTCGCCGGGGGTCGGTCGCCGGGGCTCGGTCGCCGGGGCTCGGCGGCCGGGGCTCGCCATCCGCGGTACTCCCGGGGACTCTAGTCCCGCAGCACCAGTGAGTATTTTGACCGGAGAGATTATAAAATACCGGACTTCGGCATATTTTACCGGACAACGGAAACCCTGGGGGGAAGTTAAATATTGCATAAATATATGCACGGGGAACTTTCTCCAGGGGAGAGCAGCATAATCGTGCCAGCCGGGATCAGACCGGGAACAGCGATACTAGCAGACAGAGCGAGAACTGCAGGTCGCGTACGCGTTCAGTGTCTTTTTGAGAACGTGCACGTCGACGCGTCAAATGTACGCAGGATACGCAGGATACGCGAGACGTGACGTCACGCGTATCCTGCGTCTCGCGTACGCGTTCTGAACTGCAAGTATAAACGCGGCTTTAGTGATGGTAGCCTTTGTTACTTTGGTCCCAGCTCTCTGCAGGTCATTCACTAGGTCCCCCCATGTGGTTCTGGGATCTTTACTCACCGTTATTGTGATCATTTTTATCCCACGGGGTGAGATCTTGCGTGGAGCCCCAGATCGAGGGAGATTATCAGTGGTCTTGTACGTCTTCCATTTTCTAATAATTGCTCCCACAGTTGATTTCTTCACACCGAGCTGCTTAACTATTGCAGATTCAGTCTTCCCAGCCTGGTGCAGGTCTACAATTGTGTTTCTGACGTCCTTTGACAGCTCTTTGGTCTTGGCCATAGTGGACTTAGGAGTGTGACTGCTTGGGGTTGTGGACAGGTGTCTTTTATGCTGATAACGAGTTAAAACAGGTGCCATTAATACAGGTAACGAGTGGAGGACAGAGGAGCCTCTTAAAGAAGTTACAGGTCTGTGAAAGCCAGAAATCTTGCTTGTTTGTAGGTGACCAAATACTTATTTTACCCAGGAATGTACCAATTAATTCAGTAAAATCCTACAATGTGATTTCCTGGATTCTTTCCCCCCATTCTGTCTCTCATAGTTGAAGTGAACCTATGAGGAAAATTACAGGCCTCTCTCATCGTTTTAAGTGGGAGAACTTGCACAACTGGTGACTGACGAAATACTTTTTTGCCCCACTCAAAAAATAATGAACACTGTAAAGTGCTTTGCAGAACCTAGAACAGGTCAAATAAAGTAACTACCGTATTTTCTGGACTATAAGCCGCTACTTTTTTCATAGGTTTTCAACCGTGCAGCTTATACAAAGGTGCGGCTATTCTGTGGATTTTTCTTCCACCGCTCGGGCGCTCTAACCGGAATTAGAATAAAAACTAAGACAAAATAAATGCAAAGAAGAATATGCTACTTCTTCTTTAGCAGATAGAAGTAGGTAGAAGCAGATTTCAAACAGATAAATAGATAAATAAATACCGGTTTTCTCTTGGTTCTGTCCCATTTTAATCAGCAAAGTATAATAAAAGACATAAAAGACACTGTTAGGAAAGGATCTATTTAGGTACAAACATGTACATCATTTACAGTTCAAAATCATTATCTACATGTAGTAAGTATCTAATCTAACAACATAAATATCTGCGGCTTGCATATCTTTTTTTTTTTTTAAATAGAGTGGATGCGGCTTATATACAGGTGCGGCTTGTCTATCTTTTTTTCATTATTTTTTTAAAAATAGAGCGGATGCGGCTTATATACAGGTGCGGCTTATAGTCCAGAAAATACGGTACTATTTATAATTCCCGTAATAATCCCCCATATCCCGTTTAGGGTCTCAGGGGACTGAAACCTAGCGAGGTAGTGAGAAGTGTGCTACACACACACTCCATCAAAGGACGCCTGTACTGAAAACTTAGGATCTAACTGGAAAACACTGATCCTCAAACATGTTACTGCGCCGTGGAAGGAAGCCCAAGACCATCAAACCTCCGCACAGAAAACCCCCAGCTGGGACTCAAAGCTGGGAGCCTTCTAGCCACCACACCACACTGGAAACTCCCTTCCTTGGTGATTTTTGTAAAGTCCGATTTACTTTGTAACAGCTGAAGAACATTTTGCCCCTCTGTTGCTCTTTCAGTGTGTCTACCCTTGCTGTTTGAAAGTAGAAAACAATAAAGTACCGTGAATTGTAGGGCTGGCGATAATCAATTATTTTTTAAACGATTAATCGGGTGATTGTTCTATCAATTAGTCGACTAATCTAACGAGTAATTGGATGATTATTCTAACGATTATTTTTCTGTTATTCGATTAATAAAAACTATAATGTTACATAAATAGAAACAATCCTTAACAATATTGTTTATTAAACAGTTTTCCACAGCATATAAATTATAGTATTTATACAAAATAAAAAGACTAGCCTGTTTATTCTCAGTCCAACAAAAATATCTCCTGTACAAAATTACAAGATTAAAAAAGTGCAGTGAAATGTGTTAAAGAAATATTTAAAAAATAATATATTTGGATAAAACAGGGAACTGTTTAAGACTAAATTACATATTTTTATTACATAAAAAAATCTAATCACGAAAGGAACCTTTCTATGGCGGATAGAAAAAAAAAAAGTTGTTTTCGGTAGGAATCATTTTCTGGTGGCACTTTAGCTTCTGCTAACCGACTAAAAAAAAAAAACAATGTTTTTTATGCTGGTGAACGGAGTTAAGAACAGAAAACATCAAATGTAGGAGCTGGTGCTTCACAAAGATATAGTCCCTTATATGCATCTACTCTTATTCATCAATCTTATTGTTGCATCCCATATAAACTTAATTCTGCTGCGGGTGTTGGAGGCTGGTTATTCTGTTAGATACTTTGGGACTAGTTAGTAGTCGTGTCAATCCTTAAAAGCACTGGAGTCAATCCTCCAGTAGTGTAGAAATAGCGGTAGTGCAGTCGCCACACATATCTGATCTCAGCTGATGGATGAAAACATTTATAGTGAGTTCAACATCATCATCCACTTCTCTGTTATTGTGCTGCAGTTGAATACAAGCTCATATGGAAACTAGCTGAACCAGGATGGAGCTGATGTTCTACAATCACGCAGGATCAGGAAATAACTAGGTTTGTTTTTGGTCTTGGTCTTGATACTCTCTGGTCTTGGTCTGTCTTGGTCTCGGTTTAGGTGGTCTTGACTACAAGTCTAATGTAAATAAAAACATTTAGGAGTTACCGGGATGCTTATTTAATCACTTCAGCTAAGTGCAGCCACCCACATCCAATAATTATGTTAAAGTAGGCACGTTTGCGGTCTGGGGAGTATGAGGTGTAGTTACCAGTGATCCTCTGCAGTGTTCTAAAACAACTTCCTTTCTTTCAATACTTGATTTCTTTATTCCGTGTGAATTTTACATTTGAGTTTGTATTTCAGAACTATGGACAACGGTGAAATAATTTGGGCTAACCATTGAAAAATAGAGAAAACTTAGTTGTTTTGATTGTTGTTACTTTTTTGTTTTGGATTTTTTTTATTATGTTTTTTTTTCTCTTTCCTTTTCTCATATAAAACTAAACTGAGTGTTGCTTTATGATATCTCATAAATACCTGACTTGTAAGGAAATGTTATTTGAATGCCAGACAATAATTCAGCTGCCCTTGATGTTTCCTTTTATGTAAGAGCACTCTTATTTTTGTGTATCACCAGGAAACTGGACCATATTACACCGTCATGAAATCACTACACTGGCTTCCAGTGAGTCAAAGGATAGAGTTTAAAATCTTACTGCTGGTCTACAAAGACCTGAATGGTCTTGGACCAAAATACATGCTTGATCTGTTAGTTCCTATGAAGCTCCCAGACCCCTGAGGTTCATCTGGATCTGGTTTGTTGTGGTTCCCAAGAACCAGAACCAAGCAAGGTGAGGCAGTTCAGTTATTCTGCTCCTCACCGGTGGAACAAACTTCCTGTAGACCTGAGGTCTGCTCCAACTGTCAGCTCCTTTAAATCAGGCCTAAAAACATTACTGTTTACTGAAGCGTACTCCTAAATTAAATACTTACCTGCTGTATTCTACTGCCTTTACTTTTTAACAACTTGTGCTTTTTATTATTTTACCTCTTTTCTTATCATTTTGTTTTCATTTTATGTTATTTACTGTTTAATTGTGTCTTGCCGCTTTTAATATTGACGTAAAGCACTTTGAATTAACTTGTGTTGAATTGTGCTATACAAATAAACTTGCCTCGACTATCATTGGAAGGATTTTGAAAATCAAATAAGATAATATATAGAAGAAAAAAAAGTATGCAAGTTTCTCCAACTGTGTTGTTCCCGGTAAATAAACCAACAACCCAAAATATTTCTGCCCATTAACTTTTCAGGACATTATTATGAAGATTTAAAACTATAATGTGATATCTATGTGAAGGTTTTACTCCTTTGTGGGGTTTCCCAATAAACGCATTGATCCATTTCCAGTGAGGTGTTCGGACATCCCGCGAGACCTGGGACGCGGGTTCGAACCCCAACTTTTCCAATATGTGCAAAACAACCAAACAAACAAATAGATGGGTAATAAAATCAATAACTATAATAAATCAATCACTATTTTGACTGAGATTTTCAACGCGATGTAACAAGTTAGCAGGATGCTCTGGCGCTGGAGCTCAGTTTAAAGGGTTGGTTTGCAGATTAAAACGGCTATTTAAGATGAATGTGGGCTTGTTGCCATGACTACGACCAGGTGTTATTATGGGGTGCTTCATTGACCCGCGTGCTAAGCTAAGGCTAGCTAGCTGGCGGACCTCTGTCCTCCTTTAACTCATATAGGCTGATTTATGGTTCCGCGTTACACCGACGCAGAGCCTACGTACGCGGCGACGCGTGCCCCTACGGCGTAGGCTCTGCGTCGGTGTAACGCGGAACCATAAATCAGGCTTAAAACGTCCACACGTGTCGGGCTCTGGTCGCCACAAAGACGCGGTTCAAGCCTCGACCCGGCGGAGGCTGCGGGGGTGCGGTCGCCGTGTGCGTGTTTTGCGGGAGGTGCAGGGAAAATTACCGCGCCAGCAGCAGCAGCAGCTCGGTCGGCGGCCCGGTTCTGGAGTCCATCGCCCGGTTCCGAACTCTCCATGTCTGCACCACAAATCCAGGGTTTGAGGGGGTTTCACGAGTGATTGAAAATTAAAGAATCTTTAAAACGAGGACTTTAGAACTGGGAGGTTTTACTTTCAACGTTCCCCTTAACTACAACATTGCAGCCACTGCTTGTTTATTCTGGAGTTGGTGAGTTGGCGCGCTACCGCCGCCACGTGGTCTGGAGGGCGCGAGTTTTCCCTACTGACTTTTCTTCGTGTGTGTGATTTGTATTGTTTTTGTTTTGTTTTTCACAGTACTCGAGTTGTAAAAAAGAATCAGGGGGGATGGTGGATTTTATCATATGGGGACAGATCATTTGTGCTGATTACAAATAATATATTACAAATAATAGCACTGACCAAAACACCTGCAGAAATACTGCAAGAATGACATAGCAGCAGTTAAATGCAGGCTTCTGTAAGCTTTAAATATCCACTGGGTTTACATCTAATACATAAAAAAAAACAATAAAAAACAGTTTTCTGAACTTATCAATATGACTCTGTCCTTCATAGGATAAGTAAAATGGATCACTGCAAAAACTCAAAATCTTAACAAGAATATTTGTCTTAGGTTTCTAGTTAAAATGTCAAATTTTTAGTAAAAAAAAAGTCTCATTACACTTAAAACAAGACTCATCACTGGAAAAAACAACAATTTTCACCTGTTTCAAGTAGATTTTCACTTGAAATAAGTAGAAAAATCTGCCAGTGGAACAAGATTTTTTTGCTTGTAATAAGAAGATAAATCTTGTCCTACTGGCAGATTTTTCTACTTATTTCAAGTGAAAATGTACTTTAATCAGGTGAAAATGGTCAAATAAGTTATTTTTCTGGTGATGAATCTTGTTTTAAGTGTAATGAGATTTTTTGACTAAAAATGAGACATTTTAACTAGAAATAAGACAAATATTCCCGGTAAGATTTTGAGTTTTTGCAGTGAGCGAGACTGCATTTGAAAAAATCCCAATTTTCTTGACCACACATAAGCTACATAGCAGACTTCTGTGATGAGTATTTGCTGGACGTGTTGATTGATACTCGAGTTAATGTGACTCGTAACCTTGCCATACCTTAGCTTCGACTGAATTGACGCCACTGATTTCATTTCATTTTTATTTATTCTGGTCATGGAAATATGCAAAGAAAAGAAACAAGCAAGTAAAATGACAACACAATCAAAAACATATTCCAGAACCAGAAAGGAGCAGGAAGAAGAAAATCTTATTATACCTGCCCCTCCCTCAAAACAAAATTGAACAATAATAAACAGATGGTCTGCACAATTACTTAATTAATATCACAAGAAAAGAAAAACAAGAAAATAAATTGTCTGTCTCCATACGCATATATTATATATTTAGACTATTTCATACATACATTGCTATTTTTTTCTCTTTAAATTTATATTTAAACTGAAATATGTTTATACAGCCCTTTAAATCATAATTTAATTAATTCCATAACTTAATTCCAACAATTGAAGTGCTCATCTGCTTTAAGGTTGTTCGGGCAAATAAATGTTTAAAATTAAATTTTCTGCGACTATCTTCGTTATTTAAACTGAAAGTAAACATGTATTGTAAGTTTTCTGGTAATAATTTACATTTAGCTGTGTACATGATTGTGAGTGTCTGTAACTTAACCAAATCATCAAGTTTCAGTAATCGTGATTCAAAAAATAATCTGTTGGTGTGTTCTCTGTAATGTGTATTGAAAATAACTCTAAGTGCTCTTTTCTGTAATAAAAATAAAGGATTCATATTGGTTGGATATGTGTTGCCCAGATTGCAACACAATAAGTTAAATAAGGCAAAATTAATGAACAATATAAGATTCTCATAACTGTATAATTTAACACAAATTTAGCCTTGTTCAAAACAAAAATATTTTTGCACACTTTTGATTTTACATGAGCTATATGAGCTTTCCATGTCAATTTATCATCTATAATAACCCCTAAAAACCTAAATTGTGATACTCTATCAATTAGTACTCCTTCTAAAGTAAGTGATACATTTGTCTCTCTTCTTGAATGGCCAAAAATCATAAATTTAGTTTTTTTCAAATTTAAAGACAACTTATTCTCATCAAACCATTTTTTTTTATTTGATTTGATTTATTTTATTTTTGCACATGTAAAAAAAAAAAAAAGAAACAACACTTCATGAGAAGTTTAAGAAAACAACAACAAAACAAAACAAGGAATTCCTTTAAAACTTGCTAACTTGAATTACATGTGCCAAAAAAGGAGTAGGAAGAAGTGTAAACGTATTTAGTCCTACCCCCATTCACTGATCATTTAACCTGTATTCATACTTATTCACACACTGTACTCACACTGCTAAGTAACAGTATTGTTATTATTCTTATTACTATTATATACTGTAATTATACTCACACACATACTTATACATGCATACATACATACACACACATAGTTGAATATTTCTATATATTTGTACACATATGCCCATATAGATATGTATATAAATATACTTATTTACACTATGTATATATATTTACACTATGTGTGTGTGTGTGTGTATACACACACACACACACACACACACACACACACACACACACACACACACACACACACACACACACACACACACACACACACACACACACACACACACACACACACACACACACACACACACACACACACACACACACACACACACACACACACACACACACACACACACACACACACACACACACACACACTTTGCTGCCCATTTCTGTACATAAATATACAAAGATGTACCCATTCACCCAATAGTGTTATATTCAGGCCCCTAAAGGCCGCTAAACCCTTTCCTCTTTGTACCTCGTGAAAATCATGTTTTTATAGTTGTTTTTAAACTGGTTAATGTTTAATTTAAGGGGTTCTCTAAATTTTAAGACTTGCAGAAGACGAACAACAATGAAAAGATTGTATATATATAAGTCAGTGGAGTTAAACTATGGAACAGAATGGATGCAGAATTAAAACAATGTCCAAACATTAACCAGTTTAAAAACAAATATAAAAATATAATTTTCATGAGGTACAAAGAGGAAGGGGCTTAGCGGCTTTTAGGGGCCTGCAGATAACAATATTGGGTGAAGGGGTAGATTTGTTTATATTTATGTACAGAAATGGGCAGCTAATGATGTGCGTGTGTGTGCGTGTGTGTGTGTGTGATTATGTGTGTAAGTAGATATATACATAGATATAGAGCAGATGCAGTTAATAGAGACAGTATAGTGTAAATAAGTATATTTATATGGGCATGTGTGTACAAATATATAGAAATATTCAACTATGTGTATGTATAGGTATGTGTGTGAGTAGAATTACAGTATATAATAATAATAATAATAATAATAATAATACTGTTATTTAGCAGTGTGAGTACAGTGTGTGAGTATTTATAAATACGGGTTAAATGATTAGTGAATGGGGGTAGGACTAAATAAGTTTACACTTCTTTCTACTCCTTTTTTGCACATGTATATTAAGTTATCAAGTGTTAAAGGAAGACATTCTTTGTTTTGTTTTCTTAAACTTCGCTTGATGTGTTGTTTTTTTACATGTACAAAAATAAAATAAATAATAAATAAAAATAAATATAAAAAGGTTAAGGTGCATTTTGAATAGTGAAATCAAGACCTGAGATCCTATCTACAGATAATAACATTACACGTGTGGTGGAATATTGCACAGATAGGTCGGGAAAAAGTATTGCAAGGTAAAAAACAGTAATGAAGACATTCACATATTGTTCAGGGCGATTATGGCTTTGGGGAAAAGCTGTTTTTCAGTCTGTTGGTTTTGGACCTGATGACTCTGTAGCGTCTTCCTGAAGGCAGCAGGTCAAACAGGTGAGAGCCGGGGTGGGAACCGTCTTTTATGATCTTAGTGGCTCTGCTGAGGCAGCGGGAGGTGTAAATGTCCGTCAGGGGGGGGCAGCCGATGATCTCCTGCGCTACAGTACGTCAGCAGGCTCTGGATGGATGAGCGGTAGAAGGTCAGCACCAGGTTGGAATCCAGCTTGTATCTCCTGAGGACTCTCAGGAAGTGCAGCCGCTGCTGAGCTTTTTTGGTGATGGCGGTGATGTTCTCAGACCAGGAGATGCTGTCGGAGATGAGGAGGCCAAGAAACCGGAAGGTGTGGACCATTTCCACTCTCTGGCCGTTGATGTAGAGGGGGGCTTGGTCGGTGTTCTGTTTCCTGAAGTTGACAATGATCTCCTTGGTTTTTTCAGTGTTCAGAGTGAGGTTGTTCTCTGAGCACCAGGCTGTCAACTTCAGGACCTCCTCTCTGTAGGCTGCCTCGTCCCCCTTTGAGATAAGTCTGACTACCGTAGTGTCGTTTTATTTAGTTTATCTATTCAATATCATTTTAAATGACAAAATCACGCATTACAAAGTCAGAAAATTCCAAATATTTCAGTCAACATGTAACCAAAAAGATCAACCATACATTCAGATTCAGATGACTTTATTAATCCCTTTGGAAGGTTCCCTTGGGGAAATATACATCTCCATCTCACACACACAGCACTGTCAATACAAATCAAACACCCCAGAAACCAAACACTCATATAAAGATAAAACAGAGTGAAGTATAAATAACATATATACATATATTTTATATTCACAACCAAGAAAGTAAGGTGATAAACAACATTAAAGAACAAAAACAAACTTAAAATCAGAAAATTAATCTGGAATTAAAGTAGTTAAACTTTTATAAAGACATAGGAAGCTAAAGGTATGCACAAGTCTATTAATGACAGTTATTTGTAGCAGAGTGTTTACTAATTAAACCCTACCGATTCTTGAACAGTGCATCACGGGACACTGTATAATATGTTTTGGGTGTCATCTCAAATGATACACCTTGATATTTCTGGCCCAGCTCAGATCTACAGGCAGCCTGCTCCTCTGAGTCCCAAAAACGAGACTCTGCACCCTGGGGGCCGAGCCTTCTGCTCAGCAGCACCACGCCTGTGGAAGTCTCCCCGCCCAGTTGAGGGCTCCACAGAACTCGGACACTTTCGAAACAGGCCTGAAAACCTTCCTATTCAGGAAAGCTTTTAACTGTTGAGTAGAGAGGAGAGGACGCTGGCGTGTTTGTTCGCCACTTATCCGTCTCAGAGTTTTTACATTTTTATAGATAATGACCTTTTTTTGTACTTGTTTTAACTTGTTTTAATCTTGTAAGCACTCTGAGATTCCCTGAATGAAGAGTGCTCTATAAATAAAATCTATTATTATTATTTTGTCCACGGCTTTACAATTTAATTTGCTAATTCTTTTTGTCAGACAAGACATTTTTATGTTTTGTATTTATTTTAAAGGTTTTTTAAATACCCGACATGTTTCTGCGATTCCTTTCGCCTTCATCAGAGTCACAAGATGGTGTATGTGACTCGTGTAAGGTGCTGGAAAAACACCGCATGGACTACACCCTCTTGTGACACTATTAGACCAGGAATAAAAAAAATAAAGTTTATTAAAAAAAAAAAAAAACATAAAAATTTCTTGTCCGACAAAAATAATTAGCAAACTAAATTGTAGTACGGTGTGTTTAAAGCGAGGAAACATCTCAAATACACAGGACAGCGGTCCTCGAGGACTGGAGGTCGACACCCCTGCGAGGGGAAGTATCATGATCTGCGTTTGGTTCTGCTGGTCTGGTTTGGGTGCAGCAGCAGTATGTTTGTTTTCTTCCTCAATGACAGAAATATTGCTAAATGATTCGTTATTTATCGGGATCCAATTGTGAAGGAGTGCATAAGTGATTTTCACACAGACTCTGGACATTTCAAACCTTCGCCCTCTAGAAAACATCTGGAATATGTGGAGGATGTTGTACAAGGTCTTCTACTTCTGTACTTTGATTGTTTATCTGTTTTGTTTTTCAAGTCTCTTGATACTCAGTTTGTCAACCAAATTATAATTAACAATTATGTAGGATTTCATTAAGTATTTTATATATTTGTTCATATGTTAAACATATTTTAGTTACATAAAAACATAAAGTTAAAGGGAAAGTTTCGTTTTTTACAACCTGGACCTTATTTCTGGCATTTTTTATGGTCGTATACTCACCCAGAAAAGTTTAGTGTCATTTGGAGTCCTTCGGAAGATATTAGGAGTTTTGTGCGAGCCGCTTATCCATATAATGGTAGCGAATGGGGGCACAGCGGGACACAGACGATGCAGCGTCTAAATAACACATTATTGCCGCGAAACTCGTTCATTTCTTTTATGAATCACTAGATCTGCATGTGGGCATCTTTCATGACCTGTTGTCTACATCCGGGGCTGTGTTTGTAACAAGGAAATCAGTTTGTAAATAAGACCTCTGACCTGCATGACGTCACATCTGTGCGGGCATCCCGGACAGGTACAGATAGACTGTTGACTTGTTGTCTGCAGAGGGTAGCGTCATGCAATTGAGTTATTCAACAATTATTATGGGTTACAGTAAATTATGGGACATTACAGAACAGTCTTTTTATATAGTGTATTTATAGTACTACCGTTTTGAAATAGGACTTGTAGAGAATTATCCAATTTATCTTTTAGCTCTTTGTAGTTTGAGCTACTACACGATCCATGTACACAGGTTATGGCCTAACATCAATAACTTCAGGGGGGTATTCAAAGAAGGAGGTTTACTGGCTAAACTGGGTATGTTAACCCAGGGTAAATGGTAAACCTGGGATTTCTGTTCCAAAATGGTCAGGTTAAGTAAGTTACCATGGTAACATAGGCTCTGAACCTAACCTGGTAGGGGGAGGTTTTATGCTGGTTTTGTTCAGGTTTTGTTCAGATAACCCAGTTATGTTCGGGTATTTAAGCACAAATTCAGGAGGGCTGCTGCTTTTTACACGTAGAAGCCCAAATTGTCCGTTCAATTCACCGTGAGAGGGTGATAAGACCACAATATGACATTTGCTTTCCCCGATGAGTATTTGCGAGAGCGCTACCGTTTTTCAGCAGAATCCCTGATTTATTTGAGTAACATTCTCCATCCATACACTGTAAACCCTAATAAGTTCACAGAACTCAAACTTTTTTTGTAAATGATTACCCAAAAATATTTTAGTGATATTTTTAAATGTTTTAAGTTTATATAAAATAAAAATTACACTTACAGTTGCCTTAAATTATCTTAATATTATTTTAAAAAAAGTAATATTCCACAACTTATAGTTTGGGAGAAATACACTCACAATTTTCAATATTCCTCAGCTCATAGTCTGTGGGAAATACACTCAAAATTCATTCTAAAATCAAATACTGATGCCAGCCCACTACACATATAATCAGCTAATAATGTTAGAATAAATGAAAGCGACACCAGTGTTACAATTCAACCGTTTTTAACGTTTAACGTTTGCAATCTATACATTGCAAACGTTACCCATCGTGTGTCTGTCCTCTCTTCGCTGCAAATAATGTGAATCGCTCTCCGTTTTTTTGCATCTGGGAGTTTCTGTACAGTATTGGAGACGCTGAACATATCGGGAAAGCAACTGCCTGCAGGTCGGTGCGTAAAGTGTGCCTTGTGCTAAAGCGCTTCATGCACAACTTTATTCATTTTCCTGGCCACAAACCTACAAGGGTCATTAAGACGGAGTTCCACCAACTGGCAGGTCAGCATCGCTTAGGTTTCTCAAATATGCACAGAAATCTTTGCTGGTGAGATTACATTTAATGAGCATTGGTTATATTGCAGGCTTTCCAAACGTTATTAGATGCATCTGTGCATGATGCCAGGACGTAGGGAATCAAATTTGAGCACCAAATGTCTACAGAGTGCGTTATATTACTAATATTATATTGATCAGTTTTGCGAATATTCATGTGTCTAACTTTGTGTTATATGTGCAATTGCAGCAGAATTTGATGTCTATCTCCTGGAGGATAGAGGACATCCGTGCCCCCCCACGCTCATTACCCCGTACCCCGATCCGGATGCTGGAGCGGAAACGCGCTTCAACGTGACTCACAGCAGAACCCGGGTCAAAATGATAGTCACAGAGTGCGCGATCAAATCTGTCTCAATCATTTCAATTAAAGAAATACACTTGACAGAGTTTTACCTTTTTTTATTTTTTTTCAATTCATTTTCCCATTATTTGCTTCATTCATTTAATACAGGGGTGTCCAAAGTTGGTCCTCGAGGGCCGCAGTCTGCATGTTTTAGTTGTTTCCCTGCATCAACACACCTGATTCTAATTAACAGTCGTCACCACCTTCTCATCAAAGTCTGGATAGTTGACCAAGCTCCTTGTATCAAGGTTTGATAAAAAAAGGGACACATCTAAAACATGCAGGACTGCGGCCCTCGAGGACCGACTTTGGACACCCCTAATATAAAATTCACATAATGGCCTAAACTTACGCATTGGTGCGATCAGTAATTCTATGCCAAGCCATATCACCTGCTTTGACAGATGTATTAGTGTTACTTTTTTTGTAATCAATACCAGGAGGACTTGCTGCTCCATTTTTCAACCCTCGATAGATGATGTCTTTATAGATTCACCGGGAACGCGCACAACTCTGGGTTACTTGAGTTAATTCATAACCGGTGTGTTGGAACCAACTGAGCGGGTTTAGTCGTCATGGGTTCAAGTAACCTCAAGATGAGACTAACTTCTTCCTCAATGACAGAAATATTGCTAAATGATTAGTTATTTATCGGGATCCAATTGTGAAGGAGTGCATAAGTGAGTTTCACACAGACTCTGGACATTTCAAACCTTCGCCCTCTAGAAAACATCTGGAATATGTGGAGGATGTTGTCGTCATCAATACAAGCCTTGTATTGATGAAACCTTAAAGGTCTTCTACTTCTGTACTTTGATTGTTTATCTTTTTTGTTTTTCAAGTCTCTTGATACTCAGTTTGTCAACCAAATTATAACTAACAATTATGTAGGATTTCATTAAGTATTTTATATATTTGTTCATATGTTAAACATATTTTAGTTACATAAAAACATAAAGTTAAAGGGAAAGTTTCGTTTTTTACAACCTGGACCTTATTTCTGGCATTCTGTTACTTTTTTTGTAATCAATACCAGGAGGACTTGCTGCTCCATTTTTCAACCCTCGATAGATGATGTCTTTATAGATTCACCGGGAACAGTGTTTGTTAAACCTCCTTCTTGGAATACCCCCCTGTAACGTTACACAAAACGTCAATAAAAACACATTACCTCCATTGTCGTGCCTTCTGAAACCACCGGGATGGCATTCTTCTTCAACTTCTGACGCTGCATTCTCTGGCCTTCTTTTTTTACTTGTTTCGGCCGAAAGTCGTCCGGAGCGAAGTGAGAACTGCAAACGCGATGATCCGCACGTTTCAGCGCTTCCAGCGGAGTATCAGGGTCCATTTTCAACGCGACTAACCACAGCCTCACTAACTCCAGGTTTACGAAAGGAAGCCTGTGGAAGCTGTATGGCGTCCAAGAAGTCATTTTGTGCGAACATTGAGGATATATGCACCAGCGAGGCATGGTGTTTTTACTAGCAGTCACATGTGAATCTATAAAGACATCATCTATCGAGGGTTGAAAAATGGAGCAGCAAGTCCTCCTGGAGGCGAGGGCAGTGATTACAAAAAAAGTAACACTAATACACACTGGCATCAGTATTTGATTTTAGAATGAATTTTGAGTGTGTTTCTCCCAAACTATAAGCTGTGGAATATTACTTATTTTAAAGATAATATTAAGATAATTTAAGGCAACTGTAAGTGTAATTCTTATTTTATATAAACTTAACAGTTAAAAATATCACTGAAATATTTTTGGGTAATCAGTTACAAAAAAAGTTTGAGTTCTGTGAACTTATTAGGGTTTACAGTGTATGGATAGGTTACTCAAATAAATCAGGGATTCTGCTGAAAAACGGTAGCGCTCTCGCAAATACTCATCGGGGAAAGCCAAAATGTCATATTGTGGTCTAATCACCCTCTCACGGTGAATTGAACGGACAATTTGGGCTTCTATGTGTAACAAGCAGCAGCCCTCCTGAACTTGCGCTTAAATACCTGAACATAACTGGGTTATCTGAACAAAACCTGAACAAAACCGGCATAAAACCTACCCCCTACCATGTTAGGTTCAGAGCCTATGTTACCATGGTGACTTACTTAACCTGACCATTTTGGAACGGAAAACCCAGGTTTACCATTTACCCTGGGTAACATACCCAGTTTAGCCAGTAAACCTCCTTCTTGGAATACCCCCCAGGTCATGGAAGATGCCCAGAAGCAGATCTAGTGATTCATAAAAGAAATGAACGAGTTTCACGGCAATAATGTGTTATTTAGACGCTGCATCGTCTGTGTCCCGCTGTGCCCCGTTCACTACCGTTATATGAATAAGCGGCTTGCACAAAACTCCTAATATCTTCCGAAGGACTCCAAATGACACCAAACTTTTCTGGGTGAGTATACGACCATAAAAAATGCCAGAAATAAGGTCCAGGTTGTAAAAAACGAAACTTTCCCTTTAACATCGAACATAATTATATCTAACAAGATGCAAGTGAAACCACGAATCTCAGCACATCAGATCAAAGAAGTGGTTCACCGTAACATGAATGGTGTTTGATTGCTTTCTTTTTTTTTTTTTTTTTTTTTTTTTTTTTTTTTAAATTGTGGCTACCGGTAGATAGGCTTTTCTTTTTAAAAAAAAAAAATAGGGTTGACCATCTAGGTTCTGATAGTTCTGATGAGAGTTCTGTTTAAAGCAGGTTTTTAATGCAACATCAATGTCTCTTCATGGTTTTAAGGAAAAATTCCCTCAAAAGCTAACATTTAGTTTTAAGTTGGAATAAAGATGTCACATTTGTGGTTTAGTTGAAGATACAGCCAAGTTTTGTTTTTAGTGACTGTATTAACACTTTTATTACAAACTATTTACAGAGGTGGGCAGAAACAAGTTACATTTACTCTGTTACATTTACTTGAGTTTTGGGAAATTTTGTACTTTTAGGAGTAGTTTTGAATCACTATACTTTTTACTTGAGTAGATTTGTGAAGAAGAAACTTTTACTCTTACTCCGCTACATTAGGCTACGTTGAGCTGTTACTTTTCTTTTATCCCTTTTATCCACGTACGCGTCAATCTCATGACATCACTGAGTAATTATTTGGGAAAAATATTTGTTTTTGCATGTTTTGTCACATTTACACAGACTCAAACACACAGAGTTTCTATGAGTTCATGGGCTTGTTCTAGTTCTGCCTGGTTAAAAAAGAAAAGTACAAAGGCTTGAAATTTTGTGCTACTTGTGCTTAATTTTTTATTTATTTTGTTATTATTTTATTTATTAAAGTACTTGAATTTACTTTAAGATTATTTTAATTTAAGCTATTTTTTATTAATTTTAATTTATTTTATTATTTTATTGATTTGCCTGAAGATGATTATTTTGTACTTTTGTCTGTTTGAATGGTTGTGTTAAAAAAATAAATCAGATGTTACTCAACATTTACTCAGTACTTGAGTAGTTTTTTCACCAAGTACTTTTTTACTTTTACTCAAGTAATTATTTGGATGACTACTTTTTACTTTTACTTGAGTCATATTATTCTGAAGTGCTCCCACGCTGTATCCTGGAGTTGTTCCAGGTGAGGGAAAGCAGGCACAACCTAAGGGGCTATGGCATTTTAGAGCAGAAATGGCCAAGAACAAAAAAAATGTCAAGGTGTATCAGTGTCGAAGGGGTGAAACTATGGAACCGCCTGGATGAGGAACTAAAAAAAAGTAGCTCAATTTACAAATTTAAAAAAAATTACAAATCTAAAATAATAGATAAATATAGAACAATAATATAAATTATCTTCATATTAAACTGTCTAAATTATGCAACTTTTACTCCTGCAGCTGTCCTCAATCGTGAGTGACCAAATGTATTTTCTTCTCTTCTTTGTTCATTTTCTTTGTTTTGTTCGTTCGTTCGTTTCGTTTTCATCTTATTAGTATCTTTTTGTTTCTGAAGTCTGCCTTTTGTTTGAAAGGATAGGCAAAATAATCCATGAGATTTCAGCCTATACCTTTTTGGCCAAAAAGAAAAAAAAAAAAAAAAAAAAAAAAAAAGGAAATGTGTACATATATATAATATATATATTTACCTGTATACCTGTGTGTATACATATACAGTGTGCATATGCAAACATCTTAAAATGTAAATGACCAAAACAAAATAAACTAAACTGAAGTAACAGTACTTTTACTAACTTGAGTACAATTTTTTGCTACTCTACCCAGCTATGACTATTTATAACACTGCTTAAACACAAATGCATACGACCCGCGTTTGTTGTCAAGAGCTCATGTTTTTGTCAGCAGCTGGATTGGAAAACGTGCGCAGGCGCACATGGTGACATTATTATGCTCCACACAGATGCAAACATAAACATTACGGTGTCGGCGCACCAGAAACACAGATGAAAACACAGCTGAACATGCTGCTTCGGTCGTACTTGGAGAACACTGTGCACTTACGGGTCGCTGAACTGTCTTTAGAGGCGGGTTGTCGTCAGCTTCCTCCGCGGTATCTGTGTCGGACGGTCCTCCTGCAGGAGCGGGGGGTTTGAACAGCAGCGCGTCCAGCGTCTCTTGTTTCTGCCGCTTTGCAGCTCGCTTTTCACTCGCTTCCCGACGCCGTTTAGATTTCTTATGAGCGAAAATTGTCGGCAGGGCATCTGGCTTAAGTTTTAGTCTACACCCAGCCGCTCCGGTGAGCTCTTTCATCAGTCGTTGTCGAGTAAAAGACTCAAATGCATCAGGAGAAAAATGTCGAGAACACAAGCGTGGGTCTTTTGGAAGTTCTGTCCGTCCACAGGCATCTTCCCACTGCTTTCTCCTCTTTTTGTCCGTAGGAAAGCAGTGACAACTCACCTCTCTCCCCTTGTTGCCTTTCGACTGATAATTACACCCAACCGCACAGCAATGTGGCATTGTACTGATGTTTAGATGTTTAGATACAGTTAAACAAACGCAAGCTTAGCTTCCCAGAGCAACCGAATCGCGTAATCGCCCCCAGAATGCATTGCGCAGGTAAAACATGGCGCCTCCCGCAGGTCAAAATCCATACAGTCAGGACTGTCTCAGAAAATTAGAATATTGTGATTTTCTGTCATACATTCTGGATTCATTACAAATCAACTTAAATATTGCAAGCCTTTTATTATTTTAATATTGCTGATCATGGCTTACAGCCAGTACTCGAGTTGTAAAAAAAAAAATCACAGGGGATGGTGGATTTTATCATATGGGGACAGATCATTTGTGCTGATTACAAATAATATAATATATTACAAATAATAGCAGTGACCAAAACACCTGCAGAAACACTGCAGGAATGACATAGCAGCAGTTAAATGCAGCCTTCTGTAAGCTTTAAATATCCACTGGGCTTACATCAAATACATCAAAACACAACAATAAAGAACAGTTTTCTGAACTTATCAATACGATTCTGTCCTTCACAGGATAAGTAAAATGGATCGCTGCAAAAACTCAAAATAAGAATATTTGTCCTATTTCTAGTTAAAATGTCTCATTTTAGTAAAAGATCTTATTACACTTAAAACAAGGCTCATCACTGTAAAAAAAAAACAATAATTTTCACCTGTTTCTAGTAGATTTTCACTGGAAATAAGTAGAAAAATCTGCCAGTGGAACAAGATTTTTTTGCTTGTAATGAGAAGATAAATCTTGTCCCACTGGCAGATTTTTCTACTTATTTCCAGTGAAAATTTACTTGAAACAGGTGAAAATTGTCAAATAAGTTATTTTTCTGGTGATGACTCTAAATGTTGAAATAGCAGTAAAACCACATTCATTGATGAAATGACATAAGGGATGGAAAGGAGGGGATGGCAGTTTTACAGGGGGGATGATTTGGACCGTTTTTATTTCAGGGGGGATGCCATCCCCCCTCATCCCCCCTCAACTCGAGTACTGCTTACAGCTTAAGAAAATTCAAATATCCTATCTCAAAAAATTAGAATATCATGAAAAAGTATACTAGTAGGGTATTCAACTAATCACTTGAATCGTCTAATTAACTCGAAACACCTGCAAGGGTTTCCTGAGCCTTGAAAAACACTCGGTTCAGGTTTGCTTGGTTCAGTAAACTAAATCACAAGTATGGGGAAGACTGCTGATCTGACTGCTGTCCAGAGTACCATCATTGACGCCCTCCATCAGGAGGGTAAGACACAAAAAGACATTTCTCAAAGAGCAAGCACGGAGTGCAATTTCAAAGCACATCCACAAAAAGTCTGTTGGAAGGGGGAAATGTGGCAGGAAACGCTGCACAGCCAAGAGAGATGACCAAAGCCTTAACAGCATTGTGAAGAAGAGTTGCTTCCAGAATTTGGAGGAGCTACAATAGCCGTATTCCCATGGTCAATTCTGGGAATCTTAATCTTAAACTGTAAACCATAATCAGCAATATTAAAATAATAAAAGGCTTGCAATATTTCAGTTGATTTGTAATGAATCCAGAATGTATGACATTTTTTTTTTTTTTTTTTTTTTTTTTTTAAATTGCATTACAGAAAATCAAGAACTTTATCACAATATTCTAATTTTCTGAGACGGTCCTGTATGTAATAAACATTGTAGATTTTTAAAGCAATTACATTATTTTATGTGTTTCTAACAACATATTTTGGTATAAGAGAACAATTGTGGCTTATTAGGGCCTACAAGACTTGTAGGCCCTAATAAGCTACAATTGTAACAATTGTGGTACTTGTAGTACAAGTAATTAAGTACAAGTAACCGGGGTTCCTTTTAAAAACACGTTCGGAAAAGTAACGGACATTTGCCAATTTTCTAAATAGTTTCAATGTTTGGGGTGTTCAATTTATGTCATTTTTAAAATTGTGTACATTTTAATAGTTAGTAGTAGTAAAATTCGTGCTCTTCTTTTAGTCAACTTCATTTGAATAATATTAACAAGAATGAACAAAATATGGGTAAAATAACATTCAAATACATTTTAAGCAACTTTATTTAGTAACTACAATGGGTAGATCCAATTATAACAAGATATTTATGACAAAGAAGTTTGTAGTCCAAAAACCTGTCGTGTGCCAAAATAAATAAATAAAGTCGGTGTTGTATTAATGTATTTTTGAGAAATTATAGTTTTTTTAAACCCTTCAGGTAAGATTTTATTCAGGGCTTGCTGCCAGAGTGAGCTGGAGGTCATGATCCAGCCGCGAGCTCAGGTCCTCCACAGGTCCTGCTGCTCAGCCAGGCTTGTCCTCTGACCTTTTCAGTCCAAAAGCGACCGTCTGTTCGTTAAATAAAGGGTACAACAGAACACGTCATCTTTAAAATAACAATTATGCACAGTTAAGTTTATCTTTCAAGCTCAAAAATCAAGAAAGAAAGTCCTTTTTAAAACTGCCCCATGTCCCAAGGGTAAGTGACCCATTACATGGACGGTTCTGGGGCCACGTCTTCATTCATCTGTCATTCGTCCAAAAATAGTCGGATTAAAGGGTCCAACCATTTTTCAGAGCCACTGCCCCACACAGGAAAGATTACTATCAATAAATCTGACAAAAGAAGGTTTTAAATGATACTTCTGCGTTAGAACTGGAGGCCAATCTACATTTGGCATTTTGAGTCCTGTCTACTTAAAGATCGAGGGTTGTTTCCTTTAATACACATTCAATTTACATTTGAGGTTTTAGAAAACCACCTATAAATGGTTGTTTGTATACAAGTGGCCTACATTTTATTAATTTTGATTTTATTGCAGGTCTATTTAAGGAAAAGTGTCTCCTCCAGTCATGTCTTTGATTCTCGTCACAGTGAATCTGATTGAAGTTATAGTTTTATATCAAAATGATAAAAAACAGCATGCTTCAGCACAGGAAGACTGCAGTCGTCTTCAGGGTCGTCTACACAAACAGCTACGATGTTTGAGCATCTATGTGGATCCATGCATGTTAATAAGAGCCATTTGTCTATTACTGTTTGCTACTATTTAAACCTGGGTTCAGTGAGCAAAATAAGTGAGTGAGTCAAATTCCCTGTCTGGCATGTTCATACTTGGCCAATAAAGCTGATTCTGATGATTTGTACATCTGGGGACCAAAACTACTAAACTAAAGAAATTTGCACTTTTCTGAAAAAGAAAACATTATTCACTCTACTAAGCTTATTAATTCTTCATCCTCTTTCTTTGCTTTTGTTGCACAAAAAAGGGAAGATGAACCAGTATTTGAGTGCAAAACATGTCCTAAAAAGAATCCTAAAAACATGCAGACTTGGCAGGCCTGCAGGAGACTCTCTTCAAAAACCGCTGCATGACTTTCATTACTGTAACAAGTTGACTGGCTTACACTGCAAGTCCCCCAAAGTCTATACTGAGCTTGGGAGATGTGCCTTTAGCTTTTCTGCACAATCCACCTGGAACTCATTACAAAGCACTCTAAAAATCAATTCACTAGTATCTTTTGGTCATTTTAAATCCCTGATCTTAAATCTTTTAAGCACTGTTTGTATCTGTTTTAGCTTATTTTATTGTTACATTATTTATTAATTGTAACTTCATATTTGTTTAATTGACTGTTCTTGTGTTGTTCTGTTTTTGTTTTTTACTTTTGTATTTGCTCGACGTCATTGTAAATGAGGGCTCGTCCTCAATGATTTTTGAGTTTAAATAAAAATATATATAAGTTCATCATCACCTTGAATCAAACACTAAAAGCTTGAGAACTGGAGTTGGTCTAGTCAGGTGAGCAGTGGGGTTCTCAGAGTGGATCCTGGCTAGTCTGCAAGGGTTGTGCAGCAGTTTATGGGGCTGTTTGTCGGAGCTTCATGGAGCTTATCTTGGTGTCCAGCTCGTCCATGAAGCCTTCATCCACCGACTCCCAGTCGGCCTCCTCTCCCTCGGCCTCGCTGGGCAGGAAGACGTGCAGCTGGGCCCGGGCCAGAGCGCGGGCTTGAGCCGGGCGCTGGCTGCAGCCCAGGAGGCAGGACCGGCCCACCACAGACAGAGGCTCCTCCCGGTGCAGGTCAGCGCACATCCTCTCTGAACTCGAGTGTCGCCTGGTCCTGGGCTGGACGGGCTGGGAGATGTGGACGTGGGCCGGTCTGTTGCAGCCCTGGGGCTGCTGGGTCGGCTGATGCTCCTGAGTCCGGGACGGGCGGCAGGTCTTGCAGTGAGGGGACGAGGACGCACATGCAGGTTGCTTCTGTAAGACAGTGAAGCGACGACAGCTGGGGAATCCCTCCAACAGGATGCTCTCGCTGGGGAGGAGGAGGGACGGTTCACTGAAGCTGGAGAGACAGACGAGGAAGAAAAACACATGAAACATCCACAAACATGAGGAGTCACACTTTTGTCACCTTTTCAAATGTTTTGTGGGACATCTAAAACTAAAAACTGGGGGGGAGGAGGGCAAAGAAGAACTGAAAAACAGGGGGACTGTGGGGGGGTCAGTCAGGCAGTTTGACCAACAACAAACCAGACTCTGCAATAACTTTGTGCAATATTACATAACACTTATTTCTTTTTTACTCATATTTTAATTACGGCACTGCACTTTATATTTTTTAATTTCTATTTTTGGGTGTTTTATTCGTATAAGACAGTGCTGTGTGAGTGAGATGGAGATGTCAATGGTCCCAAAGGGATTAATAAAGTAGTCTGAATCTGAAGCCGGTTCACAACAGCAGCGTAAAGAACGGGGCCTGAAAATTAAATTTGAGTTTGTTTTAAAGACAAACAAAAACTGCACCCCAGAGCAAGAAATCCAACCTGACATCTAAATGCAGATATTTTTAGAAGTTAGTACCCCTCTTTTAACTCTGTTTTAGTTTTGGGTATAACACATAAAATTCATCTGATTATATTGGGTCTGGTGCAAATAAAACCTCAACTGAATAACTTTTTACATCAAGCTTTTCATTTGTTTCAAAATTGAAGCTGAAAAAACGAAACAAAACATCCTCTGGACGGATGAAACCAAAGTAGAGATGTTCAGTCTTCATGTCCAGCAGAAACAGCTCAGACCCACAGTCAAGCACGTGGTGGTGGGGTCATAATGTGGGGCTCTCTAGCAACTATAACCTGGAAGCCTTGACGTCGGTGAACCAGAATATTTTTTTTATTGTTGGCTTTATCTCGAACAACAACAAATCACCATCAAATTAAAAGCGTCAAAATATCAAAAAAAGCAAAAAAACTTAACAGTCTCATGCTGAAAAAAAGAACAGCAAAATAATGTGTTGGAGAGGGAACAGGAGGAAGCAGAACGCTTATTTAGTCCTGTCCCTTCCTAACAATATCATATCATATGCCATAGAAAATGTAAAAATTAAAAATTAAAATAAAATAAGAAAAGAAAAAATAATAACAAAAAAGTAAATAAATACAACACAATTACTAAACAAAGATCAAGGCATCATTAAACTAGCCTCTTACAATATCCTTAACTCAAAAAATGTAATTTCCCAGTCACTTCTTTGATGATCCATGACCAGCCATGAATGCAGGTAGTTACATTTGTATCATATATTATGTATCAAATAAGGAACAGAATAATAAAATACATACAGAAGGTACATTGAGTTCTTTAGAGGTCCTTATTTTTATATTTGTCAAGAATTGTTTTCTTGTATGTGTTTTTAAACTGTATAGAGTTAGTACTTCGTTTGATTTCATCATCCACACCATTCCACAAAGTTACCCCACAGACCGATATGCACATGCTTTTAAGAGTAGTACGTACACAAGGTTGTTTAAAGTTTAGTTTTCCTCTTAAATTATATTTTCCTTCTTTATATTGAAACAGTTTTTGAATGTTTTCAGGCAATGCATTATTTCTTGCTTTGAACATTATTATTGCTGTTCTAATTTTCACTAAATCCATAAATTTAAAAATCTGTAATTTAAGGAATAGAGGATTGGTGTGATCGAGATATATCCTGAAGATGAATGTTTGAGAGAAGTTTCAGCCGCCGGGATCTAACTCGCTGGCCCTCATCAGAACCTCCTCATCATTAATTTGACGGTTATTCAAACCCGGCGCTGCGGAGGTGAGTGGCGGTCACCGAATCCCCCGCCGGGTGGCGGTCGTGGTGTGACCGCGTCGATTAGGTTTCAGCCTCCTGTGAGCAAAGCCGACGTGGCGTGTCGAAGTGTTGCATCGAACTCGAGTCGGTTTACACACCTGAGATTTATGCCGTGCCAGCGTACCTGGCCGTCTGGTGGGGGGGACGTCAAACAGGAAACAATTACAGTGAAACTCAAGTCTCGGGATGAATCTGTGACAGTAACTTTTTCTGAGATGAGAAGTGGAGACGACAAACGAAGGATAAACAGCAATCAGAGATGCAGATGCATGATGGGTATCGATTACTGCTGAGTCAGCTGGACATCCCGAGGACCTGTTTTGTGTTTTGCACGTGAGGCGGACTCGAGCAGAAGTTGTTTGTCTTGTTGCATCGCTCAGTTTAGACTGAGCTTCACTTCTGTCTATAGAATATTCTGGTTCACCGACGTCACGGTTCTATAGCTGCAAAACAGTCCCACATTATGACCCCACCACCACCGTGCTTGACAGTGGCTCAGCTGTTTCTGCTGGTTTTCTCCAAACTTGGTTTTGGACATGAAGACTAACCATCTCCACTTTGGTTTCATTTGTCTGGAGGACGTTGTTTTGTTGTTTTTTTAGCTTTGATTTTGAAACGCATAAAAAGCATGATTTAAAAAGCTTTACGTTGTTCTTCAGCTGAGGTTTTATTTGCCTCAGACCTGCTATAATCAGATTAATTTAATGTTTTAAAGAGTTAAAAGAGGGGTACTAACAAATATCTGCATTTGTCAGTTTGGATTTCTTGCTCTGCGGTGCAGTTTTTGTTTGTCCTTAAAACAAACTCAAATTTCATTTTCAGTGTCAATAATCAAACCCTTCATCCTGCACGTCTTTTTTGACAAGTTTTAGATTCAGTTGCAACTTCAACAATTTACCACTACTACTAGTGTCATTTATCAGACGCTTTTATCCAAAGCGACTTACATCTGAGAGAATAAACATACCATTTCAACTGTGGAGCAATTAGGGTTAAGAGCCTTGCTCTGGGGCCCAAGGTGGTTGATCTGGGTTGGGTCCACCAGAGCACTGACCCCTATTTAATTTAGTCGTTTTCTTTCTGGATGTTTTAAAACACAATTATCTGACCTCTGCAGTTTCCTGCAAATTTAGACTAATGTAACATGTGATCACATTATAAAACAAGCTGTTAAACTAGAAGTTTATCATAAAAATAGAGATTTGTATTTTTTTTTATATCAATAAAATGCAAATCTCTATTTTTAGTTACAAAATTTTGTATTTAAGCCAATCGACACCACTCCACTTCCAACAAAATGTTTTTATAAAATCCAATATTCACAGTTATCCAACTAGATTATCTCATCTCAATCCACCCCGATGTCGCACCATTAGAGGGCAATATATTATTAAATATTAAATACAGAGGGGTTGCCCTGTGGAATAACTTCTCGAATCTAGTATTTAGCGCACCTTCCCTTTGTTTTCAAAAAAAGATTAAACACAAACTCATAGCTGAAATGTGAACAGCTGCTGACCCAGTACCACTCAACGTCTGCGTGTAAATGGTGTGTTTGTCTCTACATGTACGTACAAGTACACTGTATATACTATATATTAAGATGCTCTTTGTTTTGGTTTATGCTACAGTCTGCTTCTTTTATATTTTTATGATGTCTATTTTAAGTATTATTTAATTATCTTGTGTTTTTATTTTTCCTAAAGTATTATTTGTTTTACTGTCTGAAATGTATCATAGAGGGGAGGTCACACGATAAGCCCTCTCGGGTTTCTGACCTCTCCAGCACATTGTCTTTTATGTTTTGTTTTTTTATTTTCTTTAAACGCATTCCATTGTATTTTCCTCTTTCAAAAATGTGCAAATAAATACATCAAAATGAAATCAAGTTAAAGGTATGTTTGAGTCTAGATTTCTTTTAGGTTTAAAGCGTTTATTTCCCATCATAATAACCACCAGACCCATTAACGGAGGTGGTTTTCACCTGAGTCGAGCCATGCCTTTCCGCCTGCGGGGGCCCCGGGTCGCCCCCACCAGGGCCGGCAGCCTCAGCGGGGGTCTGGTCCTGCTTCCCTCCAGGGGGACGCCGTGAAGCTCGGTCTGCACCAACGCCCTGCTCCTGAGGACGGCTCCCCGGTGCCACGGGGGACCCAGGCCCAGGCCGGCCGTGGGGGGGACAGCTCCTCTGGTCACCGACATCTGCCTCTCCAGCGTCTTTTTAGGGGGAATTTATCTGGAAAGACCCTCAGAATTCACCTGGAAGAGCATGTTCTACCAGATGGCTGACAGAGAATCGGACGTCAGCCTGCAGCCGGCGGCGGCGGGTGAATGAGAGGACTGTGGTGCCGTCCATGGGGCCTGCGGACGCCATCAATGATGCATCAGCATGAATGAATGATGGCGAGCTGGTCAGGTGAACGCCATCAAGCGTCTCCTCCCGCCCTCCACGGGTCGTTTTACAGGCCAGGCGCCACGTGGTGAGTGATGGGCCAGGAAGTGCACAAGTAACACACTTAACTGGGGTTCATAAAGTATTCATTTCTCCATTGTTGGATTTTAAGATAAAATAGTTCAATATTCTATTCATGACATCTATTTAGGTACACAACATTTTGGTTTTGATCCAGATAACTTCAGAAATGTCCCAACTTCAGGTTTATTTGGATCTGGTGACTTGTTTGGATGTCGGGGAGCAGCTCGGGTCACAGACCATAAACCTGACCCACATTCATCTTGTGCCCTGGAGCTCATCCGGCTCGTCTGGCTGCAGCCTGGAATGGACCTCCAGGCCCGCCGACCAACGCGGGGACGAGAATCTGCTCCAGCAACGGAAACATTTGTACCTTCAGCCCCGAGTGCAACGAGACTGGAAGCAGCTCGGGAGATGAAGAAGCAAGATTTGAACAATTACATTGCTAGTTCTTTTTTATTAGACAAATAATTTAGTTTTTTTATTACCTGATGAAGGCGAAAGGAATCGCCGAAACATGTCAGGTAATTAACCTAAATTATTTGTCTGGAAAAAACTAGCAAAGTAATGTAATCCAGACACAAAATTAACTTTTAAATCATATTTGAACAAGACTAATAGGATTAAACGAAAAGAATACAAAAAACAATCAAACTTGTTTTATATTGTTTATTTTTAAAACCTTAGAACCAGAGGAGCTGGTGTCCTCGGTACCGCGCGCTGTCTCCCTCTGCTGGACACGTGCAGGTACTGCGTCTCCACCTGCAGCTCTGCCTGCAAACAGATGCCGTCATTAAACCCTGAACTTCTACTCTTCACCACATTTCCGTCTTAAAGTTTCAGCCTTAAACTTTCAATCTTAAAGCATTTTAGTGGCACACACCCATTTTATATCCACGTGGTCTTAAAACTGCATCAAGCGGGGGTGATTGAGGCGTCACCAACGGGACATCAGTCTTCTGCAGCCCGAGCATCATCTCAGACATCAGTCTTCATTTTACCTAAGAAAAGACAAGACAGAACTGTTAAGGCCGGGGCACACCGACCCAGCCGTTGGCAGAAAAGCAGTAGGGCAGAAAGTTGGCTCTCGTCTCCCACGAGTTGGTCAAAAAAAAAAAAAAAAAAAAAAAAAAAAAAACCACATACCAACCCATCGCTGACTAGAGCGTACATTCTGCGCATGCGCAAAGCGTGAGTCGTATTAAAGGATTGAAAATAAGATGCTTATAATTAAAATATAATACAATCAAACAAGCCAAATTAAAACCGAAGCGATGATAAGCGAGTAGTTTAACGTTTGTACCAACGCTGTTTAGCTAGTAAATTTATTTTTTTATACTTTATTTAACAAGAACAATGACAAACTCAGATGTAAACATCAGATTGAGAGATGACACCTATTAAATTGAGACTGCATAAAGGGAAAGGAAGAAAATAAATAATTATGAAAAGAAATAAAATTAAAAAAAGAATGAGGGAAAAATAAAAAATTTGTAGTTTAGCTAGTAAGTTTACCATCGTCATTTCCGGTTAATTGATGCGCTAGTGAAGTATACATTTTTTTCCTTGTTTTATTCGTTTTTCATGAGAGTTCAAATCATATATACAATCACAAAAAAGTGGTTTAATGAGGCCGCATAGGATTAATTCTTTCCATTCTGTTTATTTACTGGTTTTATATATTTATCTTTATTGGTTTTGTTGATGTATTTTGTTTTCTACCCTTCTTATTGTTATAATGTTTAACGCACGCACTCACGCACGCACACTTTTTGTTCTTTATCTTTACTAAAGGTGTGTGAAAAGAAAAGTGGATGGCTCGCACTCCACCAATCAGTTTGGTCATAACGGCTGACGGATAGTCGCCAATTCTACACATCGAATTGGCCGTTATGAGCGCCGACACAACGACCCGACGGCCAATTATCGGGTTGGTCCGTCCCGGCCTTTACACAACAGACCCTAAACTTTAATACAAGACGATCCTTTACTTCCAGCAGCAGACAAAAGGGATCTGTCATATTCATATTGATCTACTTCAGGGAGGAGACAGGGAGGTTGTGATGTTCAAATGAAACATGCGTGGATTTGGGTGTACACACAGATTACTACATTTTTTTTTTGAGTTGGCATTTCTGCGCAAGGATTCACGATGAAATCCACGCACTCTTTGTACATGAGGCCCCAGGAGTTGTCTTTTACTGAGGTATTAACACAGGAAAACCCTCAGAGCCTCTTATCTTAAGACCAACGCTGCTCTCCCCCTTTGTGGTATTAAAAACGGCAGGACTTACCAGCTGTGTTCGGGACGAACTCTCAGCCTCCTCCGACTGGTCGAGGCTCCTGCATCAAGAAAACAGCGATGAGAGCCTGGCAGTGGATTGGTGAGCACATTTACAGAAAAGTCAAGTCTTCTTAAGAGACTGAAACTCTCTGAAAAGACCAAAACAAGTTAAACATGTGCTGTGTGTTAATATAGGTAATGATTATGGATACTCAAAAGAAAAGAGGCTGTGATGTCATGTCGACATGCATTAACTAGATACCTGTGTTGTGTTTATCGTGAGGTGCAGATGTGCAGTATGAACTGGTGTGTGTGGGTGTTATTGAGGTGTCAACAGTAAGGTGGCTTCATGTTTTAGAAACTGCAGAGACCACAACACATCTGTGACAACAGCATCCACATCTGGTAATTCCTCCAGGGGCAGGACGAGTATCCTGGCACAACATGGAAGCTCGGCTTCATATCGACGCCTGCGGGGTGCTACTGCGGTACTAACCCACACAGAGCTCCACCCAAACCTCGTACAGGACACGACTCGGTCACGAGGTCATTTTCAGTGTCAGTCGGTCAGACTTTGGGCCGTTACCAGCCAGCAGGGTTGTTCTGGCATCACACTCAAGACAGGAAGTTGATCAAATTTTGGCCAAATCAGAGTTGAGGACTCTGTTATGAATGGATCACAGTGCAGACAAACACATCAGCCTCCATCGACTGAACTCGCGTCCCCGGAGAAACTTCAGGTTGCACCACAGCCCTCACATCTACGAGACTGCAGTGTGATTGCTTCTCTAGTGGTTGACTGGTCACTGGTGTGAAACACATTGACGCGTAATACTCAGAGCCACGGTACAAACGGTAAGAGAAGGTGAAGAGACGGAGGAAAGGCAAGTGAGAGCTAAAACCGTGACATCACGTTTCTGTCCATCTCCAACAGATTGCTCGTGAACAAGGTGCTGTACATGTGCTCAGTTGACTTGTTCACATTCAAGTGATAGCCGCTGGTTAAAAAGTAGATACCATATTTTCTGGACTATAAGCCGCACCTGCATATAAGCCGCATCCGCTCTATTTAAAAAAAAAAAAAAAAAAAAAAAGATATGCAAGCCGCAGATATTTATGTTAGATTAGATATTTACTACATGTACAGAACCATTTTGAACTGTAAATTATGTACATGTATGTACCTAAATAGATCCTTTCCCAACAGTGTTTAACACGGCAGCAACTTTGCTGATTAAAACGGGACAGAACCAAGAGAAAATAACCGGTATTTATTTATCCATTTATCTGTTTAAAATCTGCTTCTACCTACTTCTATCTGCTAAAGAAGTAGCGTATTCTTCTTTGCATTTATTTTGTCTTAGTTTTGATTCTAATTCCGGTTAGAGCGCCCCCGAGCGGTGGAAGAAAAATCCACACAATAGCCGCACCTTTGTATAAGCTGCATGGTTCAAAACCTATGAAAAAAGTAGCAGCTTATAGTCCAGAAAATACGGTATTTCTTATTTTGCCCCCACCCCAAAGAGCTCCACATCAGGAGGTAATGACTATGAATTTAACTTAAAGTATGCTGATTCCACCAGAGGGATCATTTGTGAACAGTTTATCAAATGCCACAAGATCACTGAAGTGGTTTCCTCATGGTACGAGACTTCCCAGTTACCCATCCTGCACTGGGGCAATAATCTTATACATCAGATTTCACGAATTTGTCCGAAGAAGGATATTCTTAACAAACTCCATCTTTCAACGTCAGAAAGGGAGACGAGTCACACAGGCCGTTTCATTTCAGACAACATCGGTACCACCATGACTCCTTTTCATGGTTTTAAAACTTTTCACTGGCACACAAAAGTTGTTCTAAAGAAAAGTAAGTTCTGCCCATTCAAGAGAAAAATGCTGAAAGCACTGAGTGAAGCAACAAAACCACAAATGAAGTTGACCTGAGTGCTCTTTTACCACTGCGAATCTTAAAGTAAGATAAAAACCTTTTATTGCATGCACCCGATTTCCTCTTGCCTAAAAGTAGGCTTTAGAAATATCTAAACATGTTAGGGTAGAATCATGCAAAATTAAGTGAGACTTGCATACTTAGTTGAGGTTTTGAAATACTTGTGAATGTTTATGTCGCACCAAACTGGCCCAGTTGGGCTGCACGTGCTGCACAGAACCTTCAAGAAAAAAACCAAAGACGGTACAACTCAGAAGAAACAACATAATGCGGGCAAGTGTGCCCAACTTCACATTAAACTGTAATCTCTTATAAGCAAAGTTGCTTTGGTGTGATGTCATAGCTCAACCAAACGTAGCCAATGCCAACATGCTGCTGGATCAGTGCCAGTCTGCATCTGTTAAGAGCGGGTGAGTGAAAAGGCCAAACATGTCCGTTTGCTCTTCTATGTTTCCACCATCACACGGTCACTGACTGGACAGATGGAGGTAAAACACGTTTCTTCCACAGGGTGTCTGGAGTCTTAGGAGTGAGAAGATCCAGGAGAGCCTGGTCCTCCACACAGACCAGCAAGCTGGTTCAGGCATCTGTCAGGATGCCTCAGGCTTCACCTGGGGAGAGGTGCTGAGGCCGACCCTGCACATACTGAAGTAGGGCTGGGCAATATGGCAAAAATATATCACCATTTAAAAAAAAAGACTACTAAAATTTGGGTTTAGAGCCATCTGACATGAAAAACTAGGATATCAGTGAACCATCGTCCTCGATGCAGAAAAAGAACAAACTTGAATGATTGTAGTTGTAAGTTTCAATAACTGATGTCAGTTTTTCCCTGTTTTGTCAGATTCATTCTTATTATTTTACATTCTGTTCAGTATTTCAACTTTCTAGAAAGCTGGTTTGTGCAGAAAATCTTTCCTTCAAGCTTATTAAAGTGAAATATTTAATTGCACCCAAACAAGGTGGCAGGGAGGAAAGCGTGTCACTGCCACCAATTTGTTATGATTGGTTGATGATGTCAATAAATCTGTTGAGTCGGGGCATCAGCATAGAACTGCAATTTATAGAACGTGTCTTAGACGATCCCACGATCTCCGCAGTTTGGAAGATCGTCTTCACAATCTAATATCGTCATATCGCCCACCTCTACTCTGAAAATACATCTCCAGTCTGGTCTGGGTTTCCTACTGGAAGAACTGGCGGAAGAGACTGGAGAGAGAAAGGTCTGGGCCTCAAACCCGGATACGCAGAAATCTACAGACTTATGGACCAAACAGCCCAAAGGCTCATCACCACCTACTGCAGTGGGTTGGTCATGCTTCTGAAACTGATTCTACCGCTCTTCATGTATACTCGGACATGAAAGCAGGTCAATTAATCAGCCCAGATGAGTAAGAACGATATTTTACCCATGAACGTGAAAATACTAAATACTAAAATACTCTGCTGTGATCAAGTAACCCACATGGTATATGCAGCTATTAATGCGAAGAGTTTATTATGGGGTTATTATTACTTCCAACCAACATTTTCATAATGTGATTTGGGCAGATTATCCACCATTTCTGTACATGTGTTGGCTATCGGGTCTTTTATAAATAATGCATATTTAAAAAAAAAAAAAAAAGAAAAAAAAAAAAGGGCAAATCGAAATCCAAGAAAGCTTTTTCACAGCATTGCAGAGGAGTTGGAATAAAATCCATTTGGTTGCAGTTCTGATGTTTTACTCAACTTCTGCAGCAGCAAAGTTGCCCATTTCCATTATAACCACATGCATATTGTGCAACTGTCATTAATGCCCATTTCCATTATAATCACATGCATATTGTGCAACTGTCAATGCGACCGATAAAATCAGTACTAGATGAGCAAAGTGGGGAAAAAAAACCCAAACAACTTAGTTGTCCAAACTTTTTCTGAACATTCCCCAAAAAATTGGACAACTTTCATCCAAACATTCACCTGATCAGTGTTGGAAAAAAGTTATGTTTCAGTACTTCGTTCCATCCCTAACTGAAGCAGACTCGTAGTACTCGTTTTGTTCTGCAAACACACACAACCGAACCACTGCACACATGTACCCACAGGAAAAGATTCAAACAGATTTCTGCACTGTGAGGCCATTCTTTTTCAGTGTGATGCCAGAAGCCCCGGATGTGCCACCGAGTAGTGACGTGGACATAGAGGACAGAGAGAAAAGCGGAGTTAACGGACAAGTGTTGATCTTGTATCATAAACATGGATGGGACACTTACCTTTCTCGTTCGGCTGATCTGTGTAAGCATACCTCTGGCTGCAGTGCAAACAAGTCCAGGCTTTACTGTCCACTGACTTCTGCAGAACTACTCATCGTCAATGCAACCCAACTGCAGAGAAGGGCATCTACTGTAGACCGGGGCAGCCCGTCTTTGACAAGCTGGCTGACAGCAGCTAATGAGCCTCATGTACCCAAAGATAAACACTCAACCACTCAGACACAAAACAATCCGCTCTTCAAAACGTAAGGTCCTTAGAGGCTCGTGCCTGATCGGGTTAATCTGCAGTTCTTTTTCCTTTCGGGTTCAGGAGTTCTCCATAAAAACAAACTGGTAAAATGTAGTTAATGTTGCAGGAATAAATTACAAAACAGTTAACAGTTTGGTGAAGGAGAAGAGCTGTTTTTTTTTTTTTTTTTAAATTGATGGCTGGAAGTGTTCAGTTGACCTAAATTCAAACGGTGCTTCTTCCAAGGCTGAACATGGCCATATATGAGAAAACAGGCTAGTTGGAAGGCGCTGGACTGAACCGAGCAGAGAGACTACAGGAAAGCAGAGTAATGAGAGTTCAAACATCCTGCAGTGTGAATAACAGTCTGCAGTTAAAGGCCAACCCTGCAAGCACACTACATGCGTTTTAGCGGCTGGATTGGAAGTTGCTCCAACTCCATGGGATTTCGTTTTCTCCGCTCGCTTCAACTTTGGGGATTACGGTCTTCATTTTCAAAAGGGGCAGTCATTTTTACTTCAGCGAATATAAACGTCAGCATCACTGTGCAGAACAGAGCTGACAAACATGCTTGATCTGAACTGCCTGGCCAAAAAATTCAAATGAATTTGGATTTAAAATCAAATAAATAAATGGTCCATCATTCAAAAACTACTACAATCAATATATTTCAGTTGATTGGGCTCAACTAAGTACTGAACCCTTACTGACTGCAGTGAGCAGAATTCAGTCCAACAATTTTGTTCGAAAACACTTGTTAAAGTCCCTCCACTTCAGAAGGGTCAAACTATTGGACAAAATCAAGCAAAACATTAACGAGACTGCTAAAAACTGCTCAAATCAGTTTATAAAAGATCCAAAGTATTTTTAAAACATGGGAGGACAAAGGTGAACCATCATTTTCCAGGGTGTCCAGGCTCTGCAGGCTCTCCGTCAGAGACGGGGTGAGAAGCTCGGTCATCCGGGACGGGCCCAGAGTTGAGCCGCTGCTCCTCCACACCGTGAGGAGACAGATGGGGTGGCGTGGGCATCTGGTGAGGATGCCTCCTGCACGCCTCCCTGGTGAGGTTTTCCCAGGCATGTCCCACTGGGAGGAGACCCCGGGGAAGACCCAGGACACAGTGGAGGGACCTTGTCTCTTGGCTGGCCTGGAAATGCCTTGGGGTCACCCCCAGATGAGCTGGACAAAGCGGCTGCAGATAAAAAAGTCTAGGCAACCCTTCTTAGGCTACTGCTGCCACGACCAGACTTCAGGTAAACGAAGGAAAATGGATGGATGGAGAAATAAGTTGAATGACTGGAGTCAAAGAAAAAACAGCAGCAGAGCGTCCAACTTCTTTTCACATGTATGGAGATAAGTGAAGGTGCTGGGACTAAACAGCTGTATAGCCTGACAAGTGTTTATCAGTAAGACTAAAAAATTGCTTAATTTTGCTTCAGAGCACAGAAAATGCACTCTAGGTCAACAGAAAAAGGTCATGTGGTCTGATGGGTCCAGGGCTTTACTGTGGTCCAGAGTAGGGCTGTTCGATTTTGCCCAAAAATAAAATCTCGATTTTTTTCTCTCAAAATCCGATTACGATTATTTTGTGAATTGACAAAAGGCAAAGAAATGATTTCAAATATGCCGTTTGCCCCATTGGGCTTTAAGTGCAAACTTTGCTCTTATTAAACCAAAAATGAATTTTTTTAGTTTTATCTCTGAAAAAAAAAAAAAAAAAAAAAAAAAAAAAAAAGAAAAAATCAGCAAATCAGCACTTGCAAACATACAGTAAGTTATATTTCCAATTAAATAAAACAAGACATTTTCTAATTAAACTAAACTGGGTCTTTGCATGCTAAATAATAATGCAACCCATGAAGGAGGTAGAGGTGTGTAATGTCAGTCATTACATTTGCTATTCACATTTGCAAGTTTTTTTGCAAGGAACATAATCGCGATTACGATTTAAAATCGATTAATCGAACAGCCCTAGTCCAGAGTGGTGTGAGCATCGAGTTAAGAAGATGCAAACTTCCTGCCTGATGCACCGCAAGCCTGTGGTGGCAGTATCATGACACGGGATTCCTTTAGCTGGCCTGGCCGAAGTTTGACACCATTGGCCGAAGGAAAATGACATCACCTGACTGAATATCCTGAATTATCAGGTTTTTCCATGTCAATAAATGTTTTGTCCCTTGTGGCACAGGGCATTCACAGGCGTGAGCTTAATGTCACTATGAAGTTAAAGGCGGCCCAACATTGGTGTATTTACTTATTTGTTTTTTTGGTCAGGCAGTGAATTAAGACTGTAAGATGATAAATAATGTGCTTTGTGCTGCAGGTAAATATGTTCATGGGGACGGTAACCTGAAAAACATGAAAATGTGGACGACACCAGCTTCAGAGCTTTCATCTACAAAGTGATGCTTCATGTGCCGAACACTACAGTTTCTTAATTTCCTCTGGAAACCTTCCTTAAAAAGTCTGGGCAAACAAATTCATAGATTATAGAAGAAATGTGTTAATAATGGCCGCTTAAAACATATCAAACCTCAAAGAAACGACAACAATGATGATTTGAATTGTGAGGTTAGGCCATTAGTCTGTCTTTGTTTTTGTATTGAGGATTTTAAGGGCTGGTCTGACATAAAGAGCTCCATGGTGCAGGTAGTGAGTCATTTAAATTTAGCCTTGTAGGAACCAGCCATGCCTTCTAAATGCTTATCTGATACCAAGGCATCCAGCGGTTCTGTCTCAACCATGCATATGCATCTTTCCTGAATAGCAGGAGTTGCAGAACATGGGGAGAAAGATAATGGAGAGGAACTGTTAATTTGGTGAAGATCAAAGCCAAAAATGTACCACCACAAATGTTAGAAGGGCTTGTCCCCAATTCAGAGAAACAAATTTATACTCAGTGGATCAAAGGGCCAGATTGTTCAAGGGCTGTGTGAGTTTACTTGCAGGCATTAAAAACGACAGGAAATCATTTGGTGAGAACAAACAACACAGAATTGAGAAGACTGTACTCAAACAAGCAGAGTGACAGGAGTCATCGGTCACTCAGGTGATTGCTGTGGTACAGAGCCACGGTGAAGGAGTTGAAGACGGTTGTGGCTAGAACTTCAGAGAATGAGGGAGATGATCAATAATAATACCCAAGAGCAAGAAGCTCAGGGTTCAGGTGAGACATCGTACAACTTACAATAACTGGGTGCTGTCCCTCAGCAGGCTTCCAGTCAACAGCCAATCAGAAGACAACGTGCTTTTTAGGTGGCAAAGGCTGAAACTGCTGGTTTCAGAGAACGGATAGACGCTGGATCGTGCTGCTAAATACTGACGGAAATAGCTACCTTGTAAGAACTTCAGCGTGCTGTAACATTTAAAAATTAAATATGGTTTTATAACTAGAAAGAGAGAATGCAGCACTGTTTTCTGTAATTGTATTACTTCTGTAATGGCATGAAGCTAAAGCTGTTGAAAAATCAACTTACCAAAATTCACTTCATATAGCACCAAGTTTAAGTAAACATTTGTTTCCCCTGAAATAAGCATAAATTGCTGTTGTGGCATCTCCAAAAAAAACTAGGAAATATCAAGGCAGTTTTAAGCGTGAAAAATGTTAAACCAACCATTTCAACATGTATTAGCAAAGAAGTACGTTTCTTCTTTTGTTGTTCAATGAGATCATCTACCGTATATAATTACTTAAGTCATTTGTCCAAAAAGATCAATGTGCCAATGTTAAAATCTTCCAACTTCAGCCTTCAAATCTTTAGCTGAATTCAAAACTATCTGGTCCTCCAAAGTGATGGCTTGTCAATACGGACACTGCTCCAACAGAAGCTACAGACTTTAAATCTCTTGTTTTGGAAAGTTCCTTTTCATAGTCCAACATCTTAAAAGATGGCCAGAACCTGTTAAGGAAGAACAAATTGTATACAACACCAACACACAGACAACATTACAAGATTTAAATCTGCACTTTTATCAAAGTCAATGAGACAGTTAAAGACTAGACTACATCAGTTTAGTGTCTCAATCAAGTCTCAGCTACATCAAACAAAATATAATTTTTAAATTAAAATTACACACAAAAAAATGTGTACTTACTTTCATTTTTTTTCCTTCAATATATTTATTTTACATCATTACCTTCTGGACTTCCAAACGTCTGTATATCACGATACTGGCAGTTAGATTATTAAAGGACCAAGAGCTGTACAGTTTGAGATACTTTTTCCTAGAAGTATTTATTTGGGGGGGGTTGTTTTGCAAATTGGTCTTTTCTCACTATGAAAACAAATTAGCTCAAGATTCAGTATTAAAAAAATACTTTTTTTTTTTAATTGCCACCTGAAGAAGCACAGGTCTTACAGTGGCTCCAGAAATTAAATTAAAATTAATTATTGATTGTCTTTCATCAGAAAATTGTCTTAAGACAATTTGAAGTAGGATATCACCATTCATATCAATTATAAAAAAAAAACAGAGGTATACTATATCAAAAGGGAAGTGAATAAAAGGATGCATCACCTTCACAAGAAGGTCTGTGAAGTCAAACTACGGTTGTTTGTTGATGCCCTCTGAAACTCCACTACTTTAAATTGAAGAAATTCAAATTCAAACTTCTCTTTTACATTAACACTACCATACATGCTCATAATGATTCCAGATGTCTTCCTATGACAGATATAGCGTTGCCACTCAGAGGAAAAAAAAGAGGAAAAAAGTGGAAAAAAGTTGGGGTTTACCTGTGTGGTTTGAAAACATTGCAGATGGTAAAAAGCACGACATGTTGAATGCTACCAAGCATCATGGCTCAGCTGTGTGTCTACACACACACCATCTACCAACTTTTAGTCGTATCCCCAATCTGGGGCACCAGATGGCTCACCTGGATGAGCAGGTGCTCCATATATAGAGGTTACAGTCCTCGTGCAGCTGGCTCGGGTTAGAGTCCCAACCCGTTGCATATCTTCTCTCTCTATCCCCTTTCCCATCTAGTCTAATAAAAGGTTACTTAAGCCACAAAAAAAAATTGGGGTTGGGGGGTTGTAAGGGTTGGGGGTAGGATAGAAAAACACCCATACTGGACTGAATCCATTCCAAAATTTGGTCAACGTGTATCACGCAGCTTTCAGTGCTCACTGGGAATTAAAATAATCAGGAACGGTGCTGGAAATAACATTTGTTGCAGACTGCTTTCCTCGCGCTCACGAGAGCAGTTTCCACTTAAAAGCAGAATTATTCTTTATGACAACTGATACCAAGAACAAAGTCAGCAGCTCCTCTGCTTTATCTTCACATTGTTGTGGCACGTCTCAGGTATGAACCAGTGAGGTCACATGATACACGCTTGGTGAATGAGGAAAGCTACTGTGACGCTAAAGAGAAAAATCCTCAAAACCAGTGAGTAAAAGGTTACGTTCTCTATCCACATTAGCCTCACACTTGAAGTAGGACCTACATTGGATCAAAAAAAAAAAAAAAAAAAAAAAAAAATGCAAAAGATTGTCACAATAACAAAAGTTTTACTTTCCATAATGAAAATTCAAGTGATCTTTTCCACTAGACGAGTGTCCGCGTTTTTAAGCTTAGGCATTCCCGTGACCACACTACATTGCCACCGTTTACTCCACAGACCATAATCTTTAAAGCTGGTCAGACCTGTTAAAGAAAACAAAATATACACACACATACACACGCACAACACAAACATGTAGCATTTGAGAGAAACACGATTGTGATACCATTTAGCAGGACACCCAAGTATGACAACTCTCCCTCTTTTTTTTTTTTTTTTTTTTTAGGGGGGGGGGGGGGGGGGGCATTTTAAAACTTGATGGGTACTTCTTTGGAGAACAAAAAAACGTGTAATACATTCACTTGTAAAAAAACAAAAACAAAACCAGGCTTTTCGTTTTCTTGATATTTCATAATGCCTTGTTTTTGCAGTCTTCATGGCAATAAGATCCATTTTTAGCCATTTTCAATTAAGAATGGCGGCACGAGTCAGACATTAATCATTGGCCACTTTAAAATTACTTCTAAATATCGCAAAAACTTAACGTATGCTTTCAGCAGGTGTTTTTTTTTTTTTCAGTCAATACAACCACCCACTTTAACACAAAAGTGTAATGAAAATGCTTTTTGTGCATTTCCACGTCTCTGGATGTGACGTAGCTGGTCAGTCTAAATGAATCAAAATCTAGTTTCCAGCCGTTTTAGCCTGATTAATACGATGTAGTTGTGATATAACACTACTTTATCAGTATGCATTACGCAGGACTTTGCCATTCCTTGAATTATCATTTGAATACTCATCCCCTGCCTTCATCATCTATTTTCTCAACGGTAGTTGAGATAGTAGTGATCTGTCAAAGACTAAATAGGTAACATGAATCTTCAATGTTGATTCTTTTTCGTTGTTTTAAAGAGAAGTCTCCCAGGACAAGATACGGAGGATTACGAGAATAACGCTTGTGCAAAAAACATAAGGAAACACACAACCCCCTTAAGCGCCACCTTTGTTGCAATTTCAGCGGTTTGATTTTCTTTTGTACAAAAATGTAATGAAACTATTCACAGTCCCAAAGATCACCCATGGGTTGCCGCCTTAATTAATGTGGTAAACTAACTTACAGCGCTTTAAACGTTTAACGAGAGACTAGACTATGATTAAAGCATTTGCAAAATAATAAATGAAATTAAACAAACTGATGTCCATAACAATCTGTACTCTTACATTGGCTTTTTGGAAACTAAAATCTACATTTGAATAAATAAAATATTCCACAAAAGATGGTATAACATCTTTAAATTTCCAAAGATAAAGTCCAATCATATGCTTAAATGAAATGTGCGTAATCTCAAAAGTTTGAACTGCTACAAGATTATCTTTAATCACTTTTCTTACCACACCTGTCACAAATTGCCATGTTAAAGTCTGTAAATGAAAAGCCGTATTCATGGCAGACGTATTCAAGTTAATTTGTGGAGGAGTGTTTGAATATTGTGTGTGTTTAACAGTGTTGTGCTAGTTACTGAAAAATAGTAACTAGTTACCATTCCTAGTTCATTAAAAAATAACTCAAAAAGTACAACAAAAAGTAATGAGTTACTATGAAAAGTAACTTTTTACTTACTTAAAAAAAAAAAAAAAAAAAAACATTTTAAATGCTCCCATTAATGCCCCTCTATTTTCCATTTTTGTATATTCCTTATCCAAGTAGTTTTCCGTCCCATTTGCCGTGTGCCGCCTGGGCATGGTACGCCAATTAGCTGCTTGAAAGCGGCTGACTCCACCGTAGAAATAGGTAGCATGTTTTCTACCACATACCGTGCAATTGTTTTGTCAGGTTGTACCTGGCTTACATACGTCCCTCGGTTAAAATCCAGCCGCTGTTTACATGGAGTGGCTTGATTCACTTTGGATGTGTCCGGGATTTCTTTAGCGACTAGCTTCGTCGAAGAATGTTGCTTCTCCAGGTGCTTCAGATTCAAATTACCGTGTGGCCGTGGATAGGATTTCACCTTTTTCCCCTCTTTACTCCACCCACCCACCAGTGATCTGAGCCCAGAGGCGAGTGCAGTTCATGGCATGTTTGGTGTAAAAGGGCCACTAATGTTAAAACTAAAATCAAATTTAGGATTAAAAAAAAGGTTAATAATTTAACAAAGAATATACAAGTTAAGCTACAAACACTGATCCATATTTAAACATTTAAAAAGAAATTACAGAGCCCAAAATAAATTAAACAATGGTTGATAATTTTTACTGTGTGAAATTTCTCCTTAGTCAATTTCTGTGTTTACAATATCAATAATACAATTGTGTTCCCTTTTGTTTTAATAGAGTTGATGAGCTCTTGTGACAGTCACATACAATTAGCCAGTGGGTACTGCTGAATTCAAGAACATCTTGTGTCGAGAGTATGTCTCTTGCTCCAGGTCTGCCTCCCAGCAAAGCCACTAGGACCTCTTGAATGCAATGACAGAACTACTAAAGCATCTCTTGCTTTAGTTAAGGACTCTTAACCGCAGAAGATGCTGAGAAGAGTTGGCACTATGAAGGTGGTTTATGCACAAGAAAATGCATCATCAGGTATTAAACAGTGAACTGTGGCACAAACTACAGTTGGAGGCCTATTTATCATTTTACTTGCTCCCAAACTAATGTTACTAAAGTTTTAAGTACAAATATTTTTAGCAGCCAACAGTTAATTAAAAGCAATTCTGATAAAAACTTCAAAACATGAGTGGCTGTCATCATCCAAAGAAAACATGATAGTTTACTGTGAGCATCTGCCATTCTTTCAAGAGAGATCACACTGCATGCAGTCACTTCATGAGTTTGATTTTGTCCCTTCTGTTCTATGCTAAAGTAGATCTAAATGTCAGTCAGTGGTGTAAACACTTTACAGACATTCAAGTCAGATTTTAGGTCAGTCAGTTCTGCAAAGACAGATTTTAAGACTTTTGCCAACCCCATGCAATTCCCCAACGAACAGTGGCTATGTTTACATGCAGGACCATGTAAAATCTAGTAAATTGAGATAATACATGGCAGGGTTTTTCCTGTATACAGAAATTAATGCGAGGCAACAGCCTTTAGTGCTAGTCCTCAGCCTTCTGAGAATTATAGCCCCCCCCCCATGCATGGAAAACAATATTTTCAAACAAGTGTGAACTTGGGGTATTTAACATTTAAAACTGCAATTGTGGGTCCTCTCCACTGCAGAGCAACATGGGGTTCACTGAACTACCTGATGAATTAACCCCCTCGAAATGGAAAAATATGGCCCAATCTAGTTTACAGACACAGGCTCCATACAGGTAATTTTTATTGGAAATGGTGCTGAACAGTTTTTCTAAAAACACCAACAAGTGTGCAGCTACGCTCAACAAAACTGCATGTAAACATGGCCAATAACCTCAGATTCAAAATACCGGTATGTACATAGAACACAGTTCAGGGAACAGCGTGTTTCTACGATAGCTGTGAGAGACTCGATCACAGCCCTTCAGCATCTATGCGTAGTGTTTCTGGTTTCCCCAAACGACTCTAAAAATTAGATACAGACGACACTAAGAGGTAACTACCCGCTTACATTTCTTTAACTATTATATTTTGAACTAAACTGTTCAGTAACAGTCCCCAGCACTCTAACCATTAGACCTGAAAATTGTTGAGCCAACAAAAATTCTGACAATCAGTATATTTACATTTTAGTCAAGGTACGGATACAGCTCTATTCGGTTTAACTGGACTCTTTCCTTTGTCCCAAATTACCAATGTATGTCAGACTCAACCACGACGTGTGGCAATGGCTCTCACTTTTAGCACTTTTACTTTGGCAACAAAACTGGAACAATGGCAGATGCTAAAATGCACATTTTGTACATCTTTTACTCTTGAGTTTTTTTCTTTGTGCAACTCTGCATCAGAATTTCCAGTGCTTCTGGGTCAAAGCTCAGGGAGGGAACTGGAGCATGTGCCGAGCACGTAGGTCAGTTTCGTCCGGTTAAATATGTGCATGTCGATATTAACTCGACGTCAACTGGATCCCCCAATCATGTTAAAAGCTTGAGTGCTGTGTAGAAAAGTTCCGGTCAAAACAATTGTTTGCTGAAAATGCTAATTATCTGGAGGGGAGAAAAAAAAAAAAGATGAATAGATTAAGGGTTAACTGACGTTTGTTTCAAGTGACCCGCGAATTGTGATTTCACTTTATGTGATTCAGTTAGCTTAACTATGGAGGCCAGAACTGATGCAGAGATAACACAAAGAAATACTTGTTATAGCAGACTTATTCGTGTTATTTCATTTATGCAAACCCTTTGTAAGGATTTAGTTGATTTGTTTTTTTTTTTTAATTCAACGGAATAAATGTTAAAACGGTCTGTCCTGATGGAACCAATGTGTCTTTATTATAATACATGCTTTAACTCCAAATGTATGGCACAAAACACAGCCATAATAGGTTCAGAAAAGTTACAGTAATCACTTCACGACGACTCACAAAAGGCAGAATACAACTAGAAACGAAAATGATACATTGTCAGAAAGAAGAACTGGATTACACCAGAGTGATGTCTATTACCACACTACTGACAATACAAAATTTAAAAAAGAAAGAAGAAATTACTTAATAAAAATAAAATGAGTAAATTGCCTGACTAAAAATGTTGCAACATTTTAAACTTAAATACAAGAAATACGACTCAGCATGTTTGTCTTGAAGTATCTATACAAAGGCTGCTGGAATCCCCCCCAGAGCAGCGTTTAAAAACGGGCTTTCTTAACCGGGCCATCAAACTCTTCACGGACCCTGCCGTAACCAGCGGCACCAGGGACCATTCCCCTTTGACCACCCTGGCCAAAGCGCTCATTGCGCTGTGGAATGATAACGCATCGGAGGGGTCAGTGCACAAGCACACAGTTCATGTCCATGTGGAGGTGTTTTTAATGTGTGGCAACAAAAGGTGGTTTATTATATTGTGAGCAGGTTTACAAAACAACCGGCAGGAGACACATCCGAAGAAACCGTTCGTTCCAATAGAAGGTCCACAGGTGCCACAGGTGACATACGGAAAAGGAAGAGAGGAGGTAATGCTTTCGTTAGTCAGTGCCTAACTACTGTGGTTTGTGCTCCAGTGCATGCCAACACTAGCCTATTCTTTACTGCTTATCAGGGTCAGCATTAGTAAATGCTTTATTAATATAGCCATCGTTTGGCCGGAACACCACGCGGAGGCAAAAAAAATGTATATATTAACTATATAAGACTGAAAGTTTTTATATATTTTCCAGGTATTTCCAGCCAGAAAATTATTCAATGTAAAATGTGCATAAAGACGTTATTGAAAAGCCCCTGAAAGGACTTAAAGAGGATTTTAACCTTCAAAATTTCTCAGACTGGAATTATTACGTAGAAAAATCCTGACAAGTTACCAGTAAATATATGGTTCGATGTTAATTAAAAGTGGGACAACCACAAGGCTGATACTACACAGTACTGCAGAATGGGAGCCAGTATGTTTTTGTTAGATTATATTGGCACTTTTAGAGATCACGCAAGTACTGAACAAGAAATTATTACTTTTTCTGATTTATTAAAATGCCCATAAAATGTTAATTTCAGTTCTTCCGAACTAAAACTTGGTCCGTCTTCAGTAAACCAGAGATGGTTCTGGTTAATGATGTGGAGCTGAAAGTAACCAAGTGTAAGCATAGACGATTGTGCTCAAAAGGTTTTATCATTTCAAATATAAAATAAACTTTAAGTGGAGCTACACAACATAATTACACTCAACTTAGAGATGCACCGATTGAATTTCTTGGCCAAGTCTGTGAAATGGTTGCATAAACTAGAATCTATAACGCAGCACTTGCAAAAGTGCTCCAGTTCAATAGCTGACCAGCCACTCATCTGAATTCGGGGTAGCTGGGACGCCAGACCTCCTTTTCCTCACTCACCTTTGTCCAGCCTCTCCAGAACACCAAGGTGCTCCCAGAACAGCAAACATATAATTTCTCCAGCATGTCTGCCTCGGGGACTTTTCCTAGTTGGATGTGTCCAAAACAACGCCGCCTTAAAACCCAGGAAGGCACCCAGGAGGAATCTTCCCCAGATTGCCTAAAGCATCTCACAGGGCACAATTCTGAGCCCCTCTCAACTTAATTCAGCTGTGTTGTGGTTGCCATCTCGTTCTTTCAGTTCCTACCCACAATTAGTGACCATAAGTGAGGTTAGGAACAACACACGTTTCACCAAAAACCAGCCAACACGAAGATCCCTTTACTGGAGACGCTTCGCAGGTACAATTTAAGATCTTCCCCTTCATTCTTCCTGCAATCATGATCAAGACCGGGATATTTCTCCAGATAAGGGCTGGGCTGCACTTCCAACCCAGATATGGCATTTAACCCCATCTCACCAAGAACCATGGTCTCAGATTTGGAGGTGCTGATTCTTGTCGCCACTGCTTCATATGCAGCTATGATCCACTCCAGTGAGAGCTTAAGATAACCACCACTTAAAATTCTATAAAATATGGAGGAATTGGGTGCCTGGCAGATTAAGGAGGCCTAAATGCAGAGCAAGGGTTTGTTGGGAATATCTGACAGAGGAACTTGTCAAAGATATTTGTCTAACTGTCTAACCTGTGACAGTTTCAGCTGCATCCCAAGGGAGGCAGGGATCAGGGGCCGAATGGGCATTGTTCCACACTTCTACTGTTAAGACAAATACCCTGAGCTATGGTCACAACACTGTTGGTGCCTACTGTGGCTTTAAATCTTGAACCCAGCGGTGGACACTACAGTTGAGATGGGCTTTCAAGCTGAAAGGGGAGCCCCAACAAGTTTGGTTAGCTTGTGGGCCCCCGGTAGCAGCCGACATGTACCAGCAGACCAAGTGGATAACCAGCTATGCTCCTGCACTTTTGATCCCTTGTAAATCTTGAGGGTAGGGTGCTTAGAGCTCAACAGGGGATGTCATCAGACGGTTCAAGGAATACTTGAAAATACTTTGAAGATCTTTTCAATCCCACCAACACACCTTCCACTGAAGCAGATGGTTTTTGGACTCTGGGATGTGAGGGGAATTAAGTCCACCATTGGTTCATAATCACTCTGGAAGTTGTTGAGCCATATTGGTTGCCATGCCTTTGCAATATTGCATGGACACCATGGGCAGTGCCTCAAAATAGTAAGGAGACTTTTTAGTAAGGGGACTGGAAGATGTGTTCCAGTTAATCGCACCCTTAAGCCTCCCTGCCAAAGGTCAATGCAGGGCTGCTGGAGAAAAGGGCCCTGTCCATAGTTGACCTACCATGGTGCAGAAAACCACGACAGATTGATATTTGACCAGCACAGAATCGGTGCATCTCTAAGCCATTTTACCAAAATAAAAAGGTTTATTGAACTTGACATTCAGGTTGTCTGAAAAGGATTGTCACCACATCAACATTACCAACAGGTTAAGAATGAAAATCAATTCTATCACCATTTTTGTTATGTACGCTTGGTTTGATTAGTTAAAATCTACGAGCTTCATAGTCAGCCCTTTCATGCCATCATAAATTCCAGATGTCAACTATAATCCAGAAACCAACCTGACACCTATAATTCGCTAAGAGAATATATCTCCATCTCAGCCCAGCATTTGCTTATTTTATTCTGAGTACAGTCACAATGTTGTGCCAGCCCCCATCAATTATTCTTAACATAGTTCAATTTTGTTAAATATTTTGCTTTATACCATCCGACTGCACTAAAAGCATCATATACACTGAATTACAATTATAAAAAATAAATAAATTGGAGAAGGCCAAGTTTACTTGTGCAGACAATGAAGTACTGCCCTACCTCGGCTTTCAAAGGTGCTCAAAACACAAAACGAGTATTACACCGGTTTCCACACTTTCACTCATATGTCCTTCTAGTATGCTTCATATAAATTAATTTAAATGGTGCATGGAAGCAAAAGCCTAGTAAAAGGAATAAAAAAGTACCTATCTTGACCATAAAACTTACATGCCATTTGCTGTCCTTCAAGAAAAAGTGCCTGTCTAGCTCACAAGAGACAGGGCTTGCAACAGCACTCTACGAAACAAATGCCACGGTAACAGAGCGACAAGAGTTCACCTACAACTGTCAGAAACACAATGGAGAGCAGTGGCTGACGATTTAGTGCAGACTGACGGTTTTATAGCTGGTATTTAGACTTGGTTGAAGGTAATTGAGGGGGCTTGACTTGCCATTTCAAATAAAATGTCAGGCAGGATAACAAATCTGGCACAAACAACAACCAGCAAATCTTCCAAAGACCGCTGTGAATGTAACCCACTCTTTCTCCCATCCTGCTTGACCAGCTGGTCTTCATGTTAAGCAGTAGGGAGTCTTTCCAATGAAAGGGGAAAGCCAAATATCAACTACATTAAATACTGATCTTCCCAAAGTGGGATACGTTACCATTTCGTTGGCCATCAAGCCTGCGGAAGATGATCCCATTCCCTGTTGACCTTCAAAGCCGAGAGCATTCATTGGGAACTTCTGGCCGGACCCACCGAAGGCCATTTCTTTAACAAGATAAAATATTCAATTATACATACTGCACTTCATATAAACACATTAAGAACAGCCCGATTGGTCTTTGTTGATGGAAAATCCTACTTCACACCGGAATGGTTGAGACTTGAAGAAACATTTTTGGATCTTAAATAGAATATAAAGTTTGGCAGCCTGAATAGATGCTTATACAGATCTTTCACAATAGCGCAAATAAGTGTTTTTTTTTTAATATATCACCATTGATCTTTGAAAGATTTCCTGTAGGGATGGGTGTCATTGGAAATTCTTTAGATACTAATAATACTGATACTTTGCTCCAGGTTTCCTTTATTTATCAGTGCGTGTCTCACAAAACACGTCAGAATTTGTCTTCTGCTTTTAACCCATCATTAGTTTACACTAGGGGGCTGCCATTTTTCAATGCCTGGGGCAGGTGGGGAGGGGGCTGAGGGTAAGCCTGTGTTGAAAAAAAAAAATTGATTCTAAATCGATTCTCATATGAATTCCTAAAAAAAAAAAATTAAATGGATTGCTATGTCTAAAGGTTGTTTTTTTTATTATTACACTTTAGCCCAGTGAATTTAATTCATGCATGCACGTAGCGGGAAACTATCAAACAGTGAACATATGTCAAGTTTAACACTAATTTTAATATGTTGCATAGCTACACAGTCATGTAATCCAGATAACAGCTCAAAAACATTTTTAAAAACACTAACCCAAATCGATAGATTGAATTGAATCATGATAATCAATTCTTGGATCGATCCTAAGTTCTAGTTAAGTGTCCAAATAGATTGCAGGTTAAGCTCTGCTGTCAACACAGAGATATGAAGCTACAACCACAAGGCTACCACTCCCCCATATCGTGTTGTGGGCATCACCACCCTTTTGAAACAGCTACCCTGTGGTAAATATTGTGAGATGAGTAAGGACACTAACTTAAAACAGAGTGAAAAATATTCAAATTTTATTAAAGTAATTTAAAGTACAGGGAACCTGTTTTCAGTGTTTTGTTTCACCACTTTATGACCAAAGCTAAAAACAATGAACTCACCATTCACTCCCAAAGCTGCACTGGTATGCATTCTCATTTCCATGTCCCTCTGTAATACAAAATTAATTATCAATTAAACAGTTGTAATAATTAAAGATTTATTTAAATATGCCTTTAGATCCCAAAGCTGAATTTAACTCACATCCATGAAGTTGCCCATCCTGTAGTTCTCCTCGCGCTGGCGACGTATCTGTTCCTCCATCTCCCTCTTACGAAGCAGCTCCTCTTCGCGTCTGCGCCGCTCTTCTTCTTGTCTGATGCAAGAGAAAAGATGTCACAAGCCTGAGTTAAACACTGTTAATACTAGATTTGATATAAAAAAGGTGAAAGTTTCGCCTCGGGTACTTTCACACCACAACAAATGGAACTATGGAATGCTGTTTCATTAAAAATTTAACACAAATAAATACAAGGATAAGACAAAATACATCTTATATATTCATTGAAATAAATTAATATGACATTGAAATAAATACAAAATTAACTTATTTTATTTTAATTAAGAATCCTGAGGAATGAAAGTACCTGAGCTGCATTTCCTTCCTCTTTTGCATCTCTTGGCTGTGTATTTCTTCCATGCGCCTCAGTTCCTCCTGTCGTCTCAGTAGTTCTGCAAAAATAACAATAAGTATTAAACTTCATCGTAATACTAAGTGAAATGCAAGCAAAATGTATTTATTGATAAAGGCAAATTGCTAAAAACAAACATTTCCGATAAAAATACCGACAATATCATGAAAACTCACCCTGCCGGAGCATATTAGCCTGGTGCTCATGATAAGCATCCTCCATCTCGCTCTCGAGCTTTTCGCGGGCCTCGCGCATGTTCTTCTCCACCTGCTGCCTCTGCTGCTTCTCCATCTCATCAAGGGATTTCCAGCGTTTAGAATACTCAAATTCAAACGTGCCAGGACGAGCAAAGCGAGGTGGTTGATCACGCTCACTGCAAAAAAACAGGTCACAGTGTTAAACTCAACACACACACACGCATATTCGAAAGACTTGGTGAAAACTTCACACACTTTTTTGTTTTAAAATTATTTCCCATACAGGGAAAATTCATAGTGTAATAATAAAAGCTTACGCTTGATATCTGGGGTTCTTCTGTGCCAATTTCTCTGGGAGACCATCCTCAGAGTCATACTGGTCGAGGGGCTCGACGACAACAGGACGGGGTGACCTGAAATACGACAAAGAAAAGAATGGTAAATTAATAAAAGCCCAGAGATCAAATAATCTTTTAGTTTAAATAGCTTGGAGGGTGGGTAACTTACACAGTGAGGAGGAAGACGCCCTCATTGCACCGATCCAGGGCCTTTCTGGCTGCTGCCCTGGAGGCAAACTCCACAATGCCCCTGCTCGAGGAGCGTCCACGATCATCCACAACAACAATGGCCCTTTCAACCATTCCAAACTGAGAGAAAGCTTCTTCTAGGAGCTCATTGGAAACAAATGGAGACAGGTTCTTCACAGAAAGGGCTGCAGAATGTGTTGCAAATCTAACGCGCAGGGGTCTGTTCCTCATCGGAGTGTCGTCCAACTCTGCTTTGGCTATTTCGGCCAGCGCTCGAGATTCCTGCAAAAGATGAGGTTGCATATTGCTAATGAACATTTATAACTGGTGTATACAGCTGAAATAAAATTCAATCTTTCTCGTTTTTTTATGTACTGATGTAGCAGATTTGATAAATTTCACAATTCTTACCAGTCGGATGAAACCAAATCCTTTGCCCTTGTTGATGAAAACCTCGGAGGGCTCTCCATATTTTGAAAACATCCTCCTGAAGTCGTCCTCGTTGATGTCATTTGGCAGATTGCCAACAAAGAGACGGCATCTTTGTGTGTACGTCTTCTCACCGGGCTTCAGTAGCATGGACAGGCTTGCCTTGAATGCCTGTCAACGCAACAAAAAGAATAGTTCTTTGGTTTTAACCAAAATCAACACCCATCAACGCATATGACCAAAATAGCTATAACCAAATCAACCAACTAAACCAAAATATAACAATAGCCAGGACAGTGCAATAACTTTGGGCAATATTTCATAACACTCATTTCTTTTATATTCATATAATTCTATTTATGGCACTGCACTCTTTATTCTTATCTACATGGCACCCAGTCAAGATAAAACCAAGCCAGGACTGATGGTCTTAAGTCGTTTATTGTGCCTTTTCTTTGACTTCATAGACCAACGTAAGAGCAAAATCAAAATCAAGCAAACAGAAGGCAAAACAACTACAATAACTTATATGTTGCACCAAACCCCAACTCAAACTAAAAACTTTTAGAGGCATATTAATAAAATACCTTGTTGCCCTCTGAACTGGAGCCATAACTCCTGCTACTCTCCCCTTTCATCTTTCTTTTATCTCATTTATCTTATTGAGCACCATATGTTAGCGTTGCTGCTACACTGTTTACCCCTTTGTCAATTTCCGTTTTTCTTGTCTTTTCAAAATAAGAGCACATTCAAGTTAAAAGGAAATAAAATAAAAGCAGATTAACAATATAAAAGCAGACTACACATGTAAACTACTGTATACTGTGCATTGGGGTCATTTACAGGGTGTTTATTTTTGACAGTGCTGAGTGAGTGAGATGTCAATTTCCCGAGGGAACCTCCCAAAGGGATTAATAAAGTGGTCTGAATCTGAAAATATAGCAGTGTAGATTTTGTTCTTTATAACATCAACGTTCAGCCATTAAATTATTGGATCAATATTTATTGTGTACCCTCAATTCATTTCGACTTAAATTACTAATGGAAGGTCAGCTTTATTTTTATTTATTCGTTTTTTTAACCATTGCAGGTTGCTGCAGAAAGCTGCCCTAAAAAGAGGAGATTGGCAGCATAAAGAAAAGCAACCCCGCCCGCTCGGGCTGGGAAAGGCTACATATATCAAGCAAACCTTTGGTTACGAAACCAGCACATATAGACATGTATACATAAACGCCTCATCGGCCGCTGCTACCTATTGGCCCTGACGAGCAGTGCGGCCGCCATCTTGGAGCGGGCACTCGCTTCACTCAGTCATAACTCGCAGAATACATATTAATATTCATAGTAGGCTTAACAGTAATAGTATATATATATATATATATATATATATATATATATATATATATATAAAAAATACACACATACATGTAAAAACACGACTATATGATAGAGAGCAAACCATCTTTCTCATGCTCCCTTTCTACAGGGCAAGACAGATGAGTTTGACAATGTGGTGTAGCCTTATTATTTTTAATTTTTTTATCCCTGGTAGCAATTGTTCTCAGATTTGTCCAGGAATACGCAGCAAAGTGCTCTGGTATCTTCAATACTGTTCTGTCTTATGCTATGGGTAGGATGACCGCAGAGTGCTACCTAATGGTTTTCTACCTTTGTAGAGCTACAATTTTACTGTGTTTTACAACCTATCCCACTTCCTTTCCCCCCCAAGTGGTCCTTGTCGCTTGCCAGGCCGTCATTGTAAATAAGAATGTGTTCTTAATGACCTGCCTGGCTAAATAAAGGCCAATGACTGAATGAATATCAAATAAAGCCATAGAATTGGTTTTTCCCTCTTTATCGTATAACGCATTAATGTCATGGGTAGTGTATTTTGAAGGATCAAATACTCAACATCCCATATTATCCATTTTACATCGTGCACGAAATGATGCAACTTTGAAAAATCGACTGTGCGCATGCGCAGAACCACAAAGGAGCATTTCTCGGCAGGTAGCAGAAATTGGCACAAACACCGGCCCAAGATGGCGGCCGTAATTGTCTCGCCCCAGCGGTCGATGATGCGTCTGTGTGAAGCATATGTCAATGCATATACGGCTACGATCGACGCCATTCTACCATTAAAATTAAATAAAAAACACAACAGACCTTCTCCTGGCTCCCCTCTGGGTCGGCTGCGCCGCTGAAACTGGGGGTTTCTTTGGCACCACGTGGCTCCATCTTCTGGGCCGGCGGCGGGGCTGCTCTGGGTCCGGGCTGGGGGCCGGGTCTGGGCCCCTGGTGGAACCCGGGCCTCTGGTTCTGGTTCTGCTGCTGCTGGGGGCCTGGTCTTTGGCCCTGGTGGGGGCCTGGCTTGGGGCTCTGCTGGGGGGGGCCTGGTCTGGGATTCTGTTGAGGGGGTCCAGGTCTGGGACTTTGCTGGGGGGGTCCTGGTCTTGGACTTTGTTGAGGGGGTCCAGGTCTGGGGCTCTGTTGGGGGGGTCCAGGTCTCTGCCCCTGTTGTGGACTTGGAGCTGGTTTTGGGCTCTGCTGGGGGGGAGGTTTCTGCCCCTGTTGGGGTCCAGGTTTCTGGTTCTGGGTCTGCTGGGGGGCAGGTTTCGGACTCTGCTGAGGGGGTCCTGGTCTGGGACTCTGCTGGGGTCCGGGTCCTGATCTTGGACTCTGCTGGGGGGGTCCTGGTCCTGGTTTCTGCCCCTGCTGTGGAGCTGGAGCTGGTTTCGGACTCTCTTTTCCATTCCCCACCGGTGGTTTAACCTGCTGGTTCTGGTTCTGCTGGGTGGGCTGAGGGGGGGTCGGGCTGGGTTTGGGAGGGGGGGTCTGGGTCTTGGCCACGGCCGCGGGGGGGGTCGGTTTCGCCTGGTCCTGGGCCGGCTTGGGCTGCTCCTGCACCGGCCCCTTCATGGTGAGGGCCGGGCCGGGCGTCGGCGCGGGCACGGCCGGGGTCGGCTGGATCTGCTTCTGCGGGGTGTTTTGCGGTCCCTTGTTGATGTTATTGTGGTTATTATGCCCTCCCCTCCGGTTCTGGTTCTGGTTCTGGAAGGGATGGCTCCGGAACTGGTTCCCCATCATCAAGCCGCCGCGCATGGGGCCGATGGGCCCGCCGCCTCTGCGCGGCTGGAAGCTGTTCATCCCGAATCCGCCGCGGTTATTGTTGAATCGAGACATTGATTCGTAAATCTAGGCGACTATATTAATCAAAAAAACGAAAATCTTCGACGTTTGCTGCGTAGGAGCCGCTTTTTCACGGCTTTTTTCGCAAGTCCTTAAAATGGCGACCGGCGTCTGCTGTGGATGAGCGAGCCTTTCTTCTCAGAAGAGACGGCTGACTCCGCCCACTAGCACCGACGCCGCTGATTGGTCCATCGCTCAGAAGGTGGAGTCAGTAGGTTATCGCGAGAATTCTCCGGACTCACTTGTGATGCCGTCTTACCAGCGCATTTTTTAAATACAGGACTGTCTCAGAAAATTAGAAGTACTTATTGGTTGACTTTGACTTAGATTTCTCATAAATTTGTCTTAAAATGTAAGATAATAGACCTTGGTTGGGCTGGTGGTGGAAAATGTCCCTTATTTTTAATCCAAAACTTGACACGTATGTCAATAGTTGTGTATCCATTTTTTTTTTTTATTTAAATCTTGGAATACAATGAAAAATAAAGAACAAAGATACCGAGATTCCAGCACCAAATTGAAAAGAAATAAACAAAATAATATATATAAATGACAAGACAGTTGAATGTAAATTAAAAAGATAATTAAAAATAAAAACAGCATAATTTGCGAGTAGGCTTAGGTTTCATGTAAACAAATTCAGCGATTAGTTGTGTATCCATCTACAGGACTGTCTCAGAAAATTAGTTCTTTATTTTCTGTATTGCAATTACAAAAACAAAAATGTCATACATTCTGGATTCATTACATATCAACTGAAATATTGCAAGCCTTTTATTATTTTAATATTGCTGATCATGGTTTACAGCTTAAGAAAACTCAAATATCCTATCTCAAAAAATTAGAACATTCTGGGAATCTTACTCTTAAACTGTAAACCATATTCAGCAATATTAAAATAATAAAAGGCTTGCAATATTTCAGTTGATTTGTAATGAATCCAGAATGTATGACATTTTTGTTTTTTTAATTGCATTACAGAAAATAAAGAACTCATTTTCTGAGACAGTCCTGTAGATGGATACACAACTAATCGCTGAATTTGTTTACATGAAACCTAAGCCTACTCGCACATTATGCTGTTTTTATTTTTAATTATCTTTTTAATTTACATTCAACTGTCTTGTCATTTATATATATTATTTTGTTTATTTCTTTTCAATTTGGTGCTGGAATCTCTGTATCTTTGTTCTTCATTTTTCATTGTATTCCAAGATTTAAATAAAAAAAAAAAAAAAAAAAAATGGATACACAACTATTGACATACCTGTCAAGTTTTGGATTAAAAATAAGGGACATTTTCCACCACCAGCCCAACCAAGGTCTATTATCTTACATTTTAAGACAAATTTATGAGAAATCGAAGTCAAAGTCAACCAATAAGTACTCATTTAATGCAAAATTCATTGTTGAAAACCTTCAGGCGATTACCTCAATAATCTAAAATGTAATCAAAGCAGGAGACATACAAATTCAAATTTAAAATCTTTACACTTGTCTTCTCTTGGTTTTTGTAATATAACATTATGTTTCCCTTTTGTCATTAAAGGATGTAGAAAAGAAACACAAAGAGGAAACATAAGTCAGTAAGTGTGAGTTTTCTATGCAGATACGGAAAATGAAAGACACCCAACGCAGACTGGCTTCGTTTTCGGGGTCATTTATTTCATTAACAGGTGTTTTGGAGACAAAATAAGCAGAGAGACCATCAGTCTCACCTCAACACATCCTCTTTAATGCTTATAATTATAAACAGACGCAAAAAAATCCAAAAAGGATAAGATAACAGTGACAAAACACACACAAAAAATGAAGCACAACATGAAAAAGTTTCAACAATATATAACCCAGGAGGAAAAAAAAACAAAAAGGACAAGCACGAGACGAGAGGAAATACTGGGACAGAGAGGGAAAGAACTGAAAACCCCTCAAAGGCAGGGCTGCATCAGAAATTCAAAATGATGCAAAATTATTTAAAAACAAAAACAAAAAACACAACTCGAGAAGATGAGAGACATTCATCGACAAGTGAACAACAATCAAACAGATGTCAGTCCTCCTTTTCAAATTCTTGTCATAAAATCAGGTTGAAAAACAGCAACGCAGCAAAAACGGGTAATCAGGAGGACAACATTCACCACGGAGAGTGAAGAACAGCTGATCCATAGATACTTATATATTATTACTCATATGTCTGAAGATTAAAAGTTATTTAAGATTTAGGATTTAACTTCTTTTTTTTTTCAACCTTTAGTCATGTTGGAACAACTTTGTGTGAATAATATCAGCATTGGGTTAACGACAAATCAAACATTTCATATTCAGTTAGTCAGCCAAAGGAGGGAGACACGAAACTTGATAATTTTTGTGTGGAATAAAAAGTACGCACCGGTTTTAATCACAATATGTGACGTCGTGTGTGTGTGATGTCAGATGTTAAAATAAGAAATGGAGCAGCGAATGATGGACCGTCCGTGCAGAAGTTGCTATTTGACCAGCAGAAGTGAATGTGAGACGTACAGTGAAATGACTGGTGATGTGCAGTCTGTGCAGGTCTGCAACCATCTGCAGCGCTGCAGCCGTTCACACGGCACGTGCTGGTCTGTCGTCCCCCCTTTCGAGCCTGCAGTGTCTTCATAAAGACATCAACTGAGGTACTTTTACATAGAGAATCACAGGAAGACATCACAAACACGAAGGTACGACAGCGTTGAAAGAAAAGCACAGGGTAGCAGAAGCATCAATTGACTTGTTTCCTTTTATTTCAGTTGGTTTTGGTTCACATGAATCAAGGTTTTTAATCTGATTCGTCAAAAACAAAAAAGAAGCAATCGTTCAAATTGGGGCATGTTTCAGTAAAATGACTTCCACGCATGTGACCCTCAAAAAACTGCAGCTATCAGTCAGCGCTGCGTCTAACTCTCAGACTGAGATCAATAAATCTAAACACTGAATCAGTGTCCTTATCCCAAATGACAAGCTTCTGAGCTGCTGCGGTCACATCAACGCACCCGGTGGCGGCTGGTCTCGACTCTGAGCACGACAGATCACGGCATTCGAAAAATTTATGAAAAAAACTTTGCAAAAAGTTATTCCTCAATGTTTTTTTTTGGTGAAGCCCCAAAGGTTTTCTTCTCTACAGCACCGGAGCGAAGCGAACGATGAGGGATGTGATCTCACCTCAAGTTTATAATGATGATTGATACTGTGAGGGCAATAAAACCTGCAAGCATGAACTCGGTATTTTTTATTTATTAATGACTTCAATAAACTTCAAGATGTAAAGAAGCAGCTGCTTCCAACCACTGCAGCGTCTTGTTTTCTTATGATGATGTGACGTCCCGCGAGATGTCAAATCAACAAGTCAGAGAACCAGGTTTGCAGCAGGAGCTGATGACAAGACATCGTGTGGTACTTTATGTCGACATGCGCCGTGGCGAAACGCTCGCGGGAGGAGCGGCGGAAAAGTACCACAGCAGCTTGCACCATGTCTCCGAGGAGGATGAAGCTTCCTCAAATCTTCTGAGCTGGAGGTCTGACTTGGGACGGGCTTTCCACACGAATCAAATTCAGCCCTCACAGTCGTGCCAGGTATTCACAAACGTAGTCGCGGTGACTCGCCGTTCACGCTCGATACTTCAAGGTTTCACCAGAATGAAAGCGAAAACAAAACAAACGAGGTGCGTCATCTCGCATGCGGGGGAGAAGCAGGTGGAGATGAGGAGGAGGCATCACGCCTGACGATGGCGCTCTCCTCCCCGACTCCCGTCTCGTCGTCGGTTTTTGGGAAACCGGCGACGAGACGTGATGGAGGCGTGGCTGTGATGTCATCGCTGACAGAAGCTGGTAAAAGAGAGCAAAATGAGGTAAAAATGGAAAAGAAAAAAACTAAACTGAGGCAGCAGGAGGATGAAAACTAAAAGGGAATGTGTGAATCTGTGTTTTCACCCTCCGAAGACTAAGACTTTTATGCGTGTGAGCATTTGTTATGTTTTTACAAGCGTTTTTTAGATTACGAGAAAAGTTTTAGATCAAATTATCACCAGTAATCCTGTAAGAGTACGTGTTCATGCGTGTTTGTCATCTCGTGGATGTGGGTGTACTTGGGGAGGGGGGTAATCATGGCTGTTTCCTGTGGGAGAGTGACAGGTCGGGGTTGAGAGGCCAGTGTCTCGGGTGGGGGGGGGGGGCAGGTCACAGTCGGGATGAGATGAGGTCAGAGGTCAGATTCGGGGCAAATACTTCTCGATAAATTCCTTTACAGCTGCCATCTCCTGTAAGACAGAGAAGAAGTGTTGGTACCACAGAGTCATCTGAACGTCAATTATTCTCTACCCCCACTTAATCCGGAGCAGGGGGGGGTAAAGCCGCACAGTGGCATCAAAAACAAGTGGAAAGAATCTCAAAAGCTCTGGGGGAATCAGAAGCTGACGTTAGAGCACTCAGCATCCATCTTATGCCTGGTGTTTGAGCCCGAGCCATTCACAACTTAAGCCATTTTAATTGGTGGTAAAATACCACAATCAGCAGAGCAACGACTAATCTGCCATGAAGAAAACATCCATGAAGACTCGCCCCTTATGAGCAACAGCTTTTCTACCTTAAATGGGTTCCAACTCTTTCCCTGGAATTATTTTCCAGGACATTTTAAGCTGGCATTGTAATTCAGGGTGCTCCTCTTCCCTGTGGTCTCTGGGAGCATCTCACTCTGTTGAAAGCTACTTTAATTGGAAATTAATGAGGTTAAGTAATCAAAGTCATTAATCTTTTAACACAGTATTTTAATAAAACAGAATTCCTAAAGTTTTTTTCACCTACTTTCTATTTTCAGACAATAAAATAAGTGTGAGACACTGGATAAAGTGCAGCCCACTGAAGATACATGGTACCTGTAATCAGCTCTGCTGAAATCAGTATTGCAGCCAATCCAGTAAAGGCCGCACCCACTACAGCTCTGCTCTGCCTGTCACTTAACACGGGAGAGGGAGGAGATTGTGGCCACGGGAAAGAAAAACCTCACATCTAACGACACTTTTCAACTTTCAGCCACTAGTTTTGTGTCTAAGTGTTTCGTCCTTAACGGCGTCTGAAAAGTCTCTTAATCCAGCTACAGTTAACCGGAAGCTCTGGGTTGAAGAACCGCTCTGAGCAGATCTAATTGGCTGGTGGCGTCACGTGGGGCGCAGAGAAGCGCTGTGGCTTCTGCTCCATGGTGCAGCCTGAATGTTGCCCTGATCAGGTGACCACAGATGAACATACGCAGAACTTTTAAACCGTTTACATTCACCAACAAGTAGGGGGGGGGACTTTTCCAGGAAAACTTTCCAGGACATTTGACCTTTTTTCTCATTTTAGAGGATTTCCAGGACGAGTGGGAATCCTGGTTAAGTTCTAAAGAAAGGTGTAAAAACACCAAACCCAGGGTTCATAGCGCCGGTCTATCACCTGCCGCCACGTTACCTGGTTTACACTGCTGCAAACTCTACGCTGACATACATTTACTCGCTCATGAGGCGATGATGTACTTCTGCTTCTTTGCACTTCTGATTAGATACTAACAGCATTTCATTGTCTCAGTACATGTACTCTCTGCAATGACAATAAAGTGGAATCTAATCTAATCTAATCTAATCTAATTCACGGGGTCACAGCTGCTCAAAGCTGCAGCACCAACCTCAAATAAGACACTGACTTCGTTGCATCTTTGTTAGAAGCCATTTCATCAAAGCTTCAGATTGGGTCAACATGTGACTGATGTAGGGATTGTGCCTCTTTTAACATTTTTCTGTTACAAAATTTGCAGATACAATATTTTCAAGTGTGTGTCAAAAACAAAAATGTAATTTACTACTATTAAAGAACATACCACAAACCTTAAAAAAAAAAAAAAAAGAAAGTACCTGAGGACTGGAGCTGTGAGAGAGCCCTGGGTAAGTTTTGAAGGTGATCATCTGAGGGTTGACTATAGATTTGAGTTTTTCTGCCGTCAAGGCACCGAACTGCACGGGGATCATGACGTCCATCTCGCCATGACACTGCAGGATCGGGATGTTCTTGCAGCCGTTTGATGCCTATAGGAGAAACAACAGACAGCTCATGTTCATGTAAACCGTGACCATGCAGCATGAAAGCAGCACATCACTCCTCCTTGTTAAAGCGTGACAGTACCGAAGGGAAACTCTTGTGGAGAGGAAGCCAGCAGCTGAGGGCCACGACGCCAGCCAGCTGATGCTGGCAGGTCAAGGCGGTGTACAAGGACAAGGCTCCACCCTGAGGAGGAACAGCACAAGGACCTTATTACACGTTACCAGCCAACTGGTTAACAGTGATGTAAAAGTGAGTCCAGTCCCACCTGAGAGAAGCCGCCGAGCATTATGCGATGCGGAGGGATCCCGTTTTTGGCCTCATGCTCAATGATGGCCTTGACTGGAAGGAAGAAGATCAGCATCGTCAGCAGAGAAGACAACACGCTCTCTGCAGATCTGGTGCTAAGATAAGACACGCTCCCTTTCTGATGCTGTGGATCCGGTCTGCAGAGATTACGGCTCTGTTTATCCTCCATTAATCTGACAAATTTTACTTCCTATTAAACTCCATCCTCCATCAAAGAAATCAAAACAGACCTCTAAGAGGAGCGTCTCCACTTCTTTTAATCTTTCCCGTTCCAGTAATTTAAAACCCTTATGTTTCTTTTTGAGGGAAACTGGACAGAAGGCTGTTAAATGAAGATATTGTGACGCCCCCATTTAAGACCCGACACGTTTGTTTGAAGTTTCAGACACTTTAACTTCTGCAGAATCAGGATATATTTTCATTCTTTTTTTGTTTTGAAGCATTAAAAATTAACTGTTTAATATATGAACAGGTCAACGCTCTGCAGCAAAACTTTATTCGTGCAAAGCAGGTGACAGACCTGAACGTGACTCAGGGGAGCGAGGCGAGCAAATCTTTGCTGGGGCCTTTGAACGGCAAGTTTATGTATGAAAAGAAAGAAGACGGGACTATCAGCAAGAACGCGATGATTTGTACATTTTGTAAAAAAGAATTTTCCCATCACCGGAGCTGCTCCAGCCTGAATTATCATTTAAACGCTAAACATGTCCGGACAAGTTCCACTGTAAACGTTACAAGTACTAGTACTTGAATTGCTGTATTGAGTCAGCTTTAGTTTTAATTTCGAATTGAGAGTCTGCTTAAGTGCCTATTTGAGACTCAGCCGTATCTTATTTCTGAATTTTATTTAACTGTATTTGCATCCCATTTTTGAATAATGCACCTGGCCTAATTGGTTTGCTGATGTGGTTAAGCTTTTTCTTTTGAATTTCATGTATGAAGCACACTTCACCAATAAAAATGTGGATTTCAAATCTTCTCTTCTTAGTGTATTCAATTGATTAGTCATGCACTGCAATTTTGCAATGTCCTAGAATTCAAATAGACCTTTAGCAGATATAGGGTTGCCACCCGTCCCGTAAAATACGGAATTGTCCTTTATTTGAGAAAAAAATGTTGCGTCCCGTATTGAACTAATACGGGACACGATTTGTACCGTATTTTCATTAATTTTTACACCATATTCTAGTTGAATTATTGAAATAAGTTAACTTTTACACCATATTCTAGTTGAATTATTGAAATAAAGTAACCTTTACACCATATTCTAGTTGAATTATTGAAATAAGTTAACTTTTACACCATATTCTAGTTGAATTATTGAAATAAATTAACTTTTACACCATATTCTAGTTGAATTATTGAAATAAATTAACTTTTACACCATATTCTAGTTGAATTATTGAAATAAATTAACTTTTACACCATATTCTAGTTGAATTATTGAAATAAATTAACTTTTACACCATATTCTAGTTGAATTATTGAAATAAGTTAACTTTTACACCATATTCTAGTTGAATTATTGAAATAAATTAACTTTTACACCATATTCTAGTTGAATTATTGAAATAAATTAACTTTTACACCATATTCTTCACATGTAGGCTATATTACATCTGGGCTGATATGGACATACGTAGCATAGGAGGCTATTTCAGTTGCTAGTATGGTTGTCTGTCTCTACAGTCATGCAAGTTCAATGCTATTAAAGCACTTTAAACTTTAAATCAAAGCATTTTGTTTTTTTCATATAAAATAAACACATTTTTATTCAGTTTAGAAGTTTTGGGGTTTTTTTTTTTGGCTCCTGCGCTGCTGAAATCAGGGCGTCCCTTATTTCTATTTCTGAAAGGTGGCAACCCTAAGCAGATATGAGATTAAAATGTGATTAATATATATATATATATATATATATATATATATATATATATATACATATATATAAACCCTCTTCTTCTCTGCTGCAGCTGGTTTCCTCCTCCTCATCAACCTCTAGGTCTATGCAGCTAGTCATGCACCAAAGTCTGCAGCTTGACGAAGCCGCGACATCCAGTCAGTTGTGACAGTTGTCCTTTTAAAGGAAAAGCCTCCTCTTTGGGATTCAAACCCTATTAAACTTACTGTTTTCAGCAGCCCTCTTTATTCCAGATTCGTCTTCGGGGGAGTCCGGGCTGAGGCCCATGAGGTCGAACCTGCACACAAGCAAGGACCAGTGTCAGGAGGAAGCAACACACACAAAGGCTGTACTGTCGAGGCCATGTGAGAGGCTGTTGTGGTTTCCAGGGAGACAATGGTCTCCAGTGTGGAGCTGTGGGGTTCGTGTCTTTCATCAGAAACTCACCACGCGGGCATCGACGCCCTCATGTTGAGAGTGACCGGGATTCTGGGCCTGCAGGGAAGGAGAAACCAGGAAAAACAGGAGGGTTGGAAGTGGAGCCCACGTAAACTCTGAGCCTCATGATGGAGGAGGAAGGAAAAGGACTCACGCATGGGGGCAGATAAACTTGACGTGAGGCAGCCGGATCCCCGTCAGCGTGTCTGCCCACCCGTGCCTGAAAGAAAACCGAGAGCAGCTCTTTGACTCTAATCCAGATTCAAAACGGGGAGCGACCGAGCCAAATGGGCAGCGTGAGCATCCCTGCAACACTGGGTTGTACAAATGTAATCAAGCTAACACGCATCATCTTAAAATAAAATAAGAGAATTCAATGTATCCTCAGTGGGGACAGTGGAATCAGTCAAATGAGGTTGTAATTATGTAGAGATTCAGATTTTTATTGTCATTATACAGGGCACAACGAAATTAAAGGTAGTACGGAGTGGTGTTTTCCTTCAAAAACAGATTAAGTAGAAATAAAGTAATAAAGTAGAATAAGTATAAATAAAATACAATAGTATAAAATAAAATAGACTCTGTAAAAAAAACGGTATATGTACAAAAATGTGTAATAGAGTACTGAGACTTGCTGTTGTGAGCGTTAACCCCTTAAGATTCTGACTCATTTCTAAATTTCTACATGTAAAAACATTTTAAACCTTTCTGCATTTGTAACCCCTTTAAAACTCGGCGGAGAACCTTTAGAAAAATAGAAGATTTGTTTTTAAAACTGATGTCTTGTCCCAGAAATTCCAGTATGTGTGCAAAATAAACAACCTGTAAAAACTTGGCATCATTTTTTTTTTCACACACATGTGCTCTGGCTCTGTCTCAGCAATCCTCTGTTTTCATGTTTGAACTGGTTTAACATTTCAGAAACATTTCTGTTTGTTGCAAATATAGTGAATATCAAATAATTGCTTTATTTACTAATCATAAACAGAATGATTTTATTTATATTTAAAACCATGTGGGTGTTTTTCTTCCTTTTTTGTATGTTCCTAACTTTTTCTCTTGGGTGGAGACATTTCTCAGTTGTGAAACTAATTTCTTTGACATAATGTTGTTATCATTTTCATCATATGCTCTTGCTTACTTTATACCTCACACTTTGAGTATTTTATTACAATGGGGGCATTAATGCATTTTATGTTTATGTTTTATGGAAAGCACTTTGTGTTACATTTTTTGTATGAAAGGTGCTTTACAAATAAAGTTGGATTTGATTTGATTTGATTTAGACCTGCAGCGATGCGCTGCTTTGTTATCTAAATCATTTACACCAGATATGTGACTATTTTTGTCTTTTCACTCGTGTATTTTAAATAAAAATGATTGAAATAAAAATAGATAAATAAAATAAAATAATAAGGCTAGTTGCTGCATGAGGTGAGAACTGAACTACTAAATATCGCAGTTTTATTGAAACTCGCTGCCACTCGTCATCACTTCTTCAGGAAACTAATGATTTTAATGTTGCGCAATCACAACAGCAGCATCGACACACATTCAGATTTACTCCTTCGTGTGTGAGATCCAGTATTTATCATCGAGGCATGGGACATACTCACCCTGTGTCTCCCAATCCATGAAGGAAAATCACCTGTAACAGATAAAAGCAGCAACATTAATAACTCGCACATAAAAAAAAACAACAACTGTAAAACTGCAGATAATCTTGGTGCAGCCTTCAACCCGTCTGATTGATGGTAGCTGATAAAATAACGACCTGTGTTGCCGAGGGACTCCCAGTGAGGGATACCGAACGTTAAATCCCTCATGGCTCTTCAAATATGAAATAAATACAAGACAAACGAGTGTTTGATATCAGAGAGCATCCACCGGTCTCGTGTGCAGCCGGCGGATGAGAGAACTACTTGTTCTCAAACACAGACATCAGATGCCAAATCTTCAATTCCTGCCAAGATAAGCTCCCACTGCCGGTTTCCAAACACCTCTACTCCCCCGATGGGAGAACCATGAAAAAGGACGACTATTTGAGTTGTCAGATCATGAGTTGTTGGCTGAAGAGATCGGGCCGCGTTTCTGTCGTGTAGGAGTTGGAACCGGGGACCCACGGCTTTGATCCCGACGATTAGTTCCTGCTTTGCATCCAACAACAGCTCCACAAAAAATATACCTTTCATATTATTTACACTAACTGCCTGTTACAGAAATGTAAAATCTCCATATTAATCAAGGTTTTTTCTTTCCTTTTCGAGTTTTATCTCCACATGTATTCATTTCTGGGGGCTTTACATTTCCATGTCATGTTATTTATTTTAACAGACTTAATTTTCCACTTATTTTAATGCCAAGCTTAATTTTATAATTCAATGTCTAATTGCATCAGCCAGATTCACATTTAATCATTTATTTCAGGAAGATTTTCCTTTCGAGGGGTGTTATTTACTTGAGTATTCCTCTCATTTCATCGTTCTACATTCAGCTTGTTACTGATTTTGAGTTAATTTATTTTCCTAAACACTGTTTACAAACATTAATGCTGCATTCAAATTTCCAGCTTAGAAAGGATGCTGGGTTCATTTCAGAGTTAAATATGCCAGAAGCAAACATTTAAAAGCTTTTTTCTGTTGTTTAAAAAAAAAAAAAAGACAACAGCAGCTCTCAGCAGTTAATCCTGCACATGATTGCTGTGTGCCAACAGAACAGCCTGTTCTGTTCAGTGTCCCGGCTCACTTTCAAATTTAACAAAATGTACAACATTATTGTTGGAACAGAAAAATCAGAAGTAATTAAAGACCATAATTCATCCAAGTACCATGTTAAAGAAGAATCTGCAGGAAAACGCAGCAGAATCTTCCGATGACGGCGACTATCATTGTGTTTATCTTCAATATTTTAATCTTATTTCAATTCACAAAGTGTCTACTGTACAGGACAGAGGCTGCTAATAACTTAAATCTTTGCCTCAAGTAAGTTCATATTAATTTAGAGTAAAAAAAAGAAAAAAGTGTGAGACTTTAATTTAATGAAATAAGACATCTCATTTGGATTAACAGTTCGAATATTAAATATTAATATTAAAGCTTTTATGAAATCTTTTTCAACTGAAATACATGACCCCAACAAAAGTGGTAGGTTAAAAAAAAAAAAAAAAAAGTTTGGTTTAGTTGAAGACAACTAAGGACAATTCTGATAGTCGATTAGGCATCAACTACTGAAACGATTAGTCCAGGAATCGGATTATGACTCAAAATTATTAAATGGCTCTTATTTAGCTCTCAGCTTTAAAATTTTGCATGATGTTGTTTAAAGGATGCGGTAGTTATACATTAAAGACATTAAAGGTAGACACTTCATTCAAAAATACATATTTTAATTAACTTTACTGCCAGTTTCCTTCGTGTTGCATCTATATTGTTTACTGGCGCTGCATTCTATTGCGCATGTGCAACTCTCAGAAGAGAGAAACGGAGAGCGATGTATCACTCTGTTGAAAAAAAAAAATCGTGGTGACAATAGCGGCTGCAATTCTCAGCAGAGATGGAAAGAAAGTCGATGTCTTACTCTGTTAATTTTTTTGCAGACAATAGTCGACAATTAAAATCGCCTGCGACTATTTTTATCATCGATTTTTGTCAAGTAGGAGATGACCAACGGGATGTAGGTTGAGTTATCAGACGAGAAGCGTCCCTGGCGAGGGAGAATATGTTCCCGCTCAGGATTCAGGACAAAAAAAAACTACTTTGGATGTCAGTTTTGCAAAGACGGCAAGCAGTACACTGTGATGTGTGTGCAGATAAGCACATTATCACTACGACATCTTGCATTATCTAAAAGTGTTTGAAATAAAATTTATATTGAAAAAAAAACTGGCAGATGAAATTGAGGCAATGGGTTACCGGTGCGTGAAAATGTTTGAAAAAACAGTTAAAGTTTTGTTTTACTCACCGCTGCAGTCTCTTTCTCCTTCCCAGACACCGTCACGGCCTCGGCAAGCAGCGGCACAGACATGTTGTTTCCACACATACACTGAAAGAGGTGCTGCAGTCAGGAAATATGAAGGGAAAAGAAAAACTGAGTCAACTGACATTTACCAGAACTGTGGATTCATCATATCATCAAGGTAGAGACAGTTATCCTTTGGAGCGTGTTCTGGGTTGTCCATGTTTTCAATATAAAAAAAAACATTGTTTCCTGTCAGAACCAAAGCCTCAGGTTCTCATCCCTGCCTCTAGACATGTAGCAGCAAACCGGTCCAGTTAGAGCCGGAACGCAGCTCACTGACACCAACAGGAATATATCATCTGCAAAGAGCAGAGACTGAACCCTGAAGCCCCCAAACCAACTACCCTCCAGCCCTTCTGACTAGGGATGTCCCGATCCGATCATGCTTTTTCGGACTTGATCGAAATCGGACATTGCATCCCGATCAGGGATCAGATATTTTATTCTCATTATTTTGATCAGCGCATCAAACAGACTTTGGAAAAAATGCTACACAACTGGTGTATTACCAGGCAACGGGTCCCCGTAATTTTGCATCGTATTTTCAATCCTTTTTGACTTTTATCCGAAGTGAAAACAGACAGCGGGCTCTGTTCAAAAGTCGAGACTACAGCGATCCGTCATTTCAAGTTGTTCTTCTTTCATTTTCTTTCTGAGCGGCATCACAGATTAGCGCCGCCTGCAGTTATGGGGATGTATTACGTGTCGTGCATGCGCAGAACGTACGCTCCAGTCGGCGTCGAGTTGGTATTTCTCGGCCCTAAGATACATTTTGGACACAAAAGGCCCATCTTCCAGGTGGTGCACTGGAGGGATGTGGACAGTGATGTCACAGGTTTTCTGTGCAGTAAACTTATATCAATCAAAGTTAGACATGGCTTCCAGTTCCTTCAGGTGATGTAAGCTGGAGGAAGTGAGGATCTAATAAATGTTTCAGTGGTGAAGTCACAGTTTAGCTGATGCTGGGTTAGCACACGCTGCTGACTGCTTAGCTGAGCTTCGTAGCAAAGGTGTTGATTGATGAGGAAGTGGTGATGGCTCCCTCTACAGTTGTCATGGAGGCAAAAATATGACTATGGAGACTCGCTTTTGGAGCCAGCCCCCCAGTGGCCAGTTGATGAACTGCCACAGAAGTTGAGATCGTTGGCGCTTGGCAATAAAGTGAAATTCGAGGCAAGGGTGTGCAGATCACACAGATGACAACATCCAGGATCAACACTGCTCATGTCCTGCAGGGATCATTTGTTTACTTTTAATTTGTTTACATTTGGAAAGGAAAAAACTTCAGATCCGCCAAGCTGCTGAACTTCAGATCTAGAACTACAGAGCAAGTAGTAGATCTGAGGTTATAGTACTATAGTACTACATAACTTCAGATCTACTAGCTATGTAGCGCCTCCATTATCTCCATAATCTGAGATCATAGATAGATAGATAGATGGATGGATAGATAGATAGATAGATAGATAGATAGATAGATAGATAGATAGATAGATAGATAGATAGATAGATAGATAGATAGATAGATAGATAGATAGATAGATAGATAGATAGATAGATAGATAGATAGATAGATAGATAGATAGATAGATAGATAGATAGATAGATAGATAGATAGATAGATAGATAGATAGATAGATAGATAGATAGATAGATAGATAGATAGATAGATAGATGAAATGGAAATAGGTAGGTAGAAATATAGATAGAACGATAGAATGATAGATGAATAGAAGGATAGGTAGGTAGAAAGATAAGATACATAGAACGATACATAGATGATAGATAGAACGATAGATAGACAGATACTGTAGATACAGAAAGACAGAGAGACAGATAGATACTTTATTGATCCAGAAGGAAATTTTAGTTTGGTTTGACAAATTGAAGTAAAATTAACTCAACTATTGCACCCAACCGGTTGTCCCAGCACAAAAAAAACTGGCAGCTTTAAGCACGATAACGTACACAGAAACCGTTCTAAAAAGATCTTTCTCCTGCGCTCTCTTCCTCGGCTTGTAGTTCAGCTGTGAAAAGGGCAGATTAAAGACAGGAGTTGTGCAGACGCATCAAGAGGGGTAATTGCATGTAATTTAGTAGGGCTCAGTTGCTGTTTTTCTAAATATCAGACCTGACAACGAGCAGGCGGGCGACGGCTACGAGTCTACCTGCTTATCAGCGCCGGAGCCCCAAACAGGAACGACAACCCGGACCCACCACCTCCTGACTGCTGGACCTCAACCAGCAGGCCGAGGACAGTCGCCCGTCTGTGACGAGCAGGACTCCGTCGTCAGCAAGTGCCCGGGGTGATTAACTAAATGAAACCCTCTCTCCCCCTCTACTGTATTGAGTATCGACCGTACCCCGCCGCTAATAACAACCGTGACATCAGGCAGTTGTTTTACAGTCAAGTCAGGCGGTAAAAGCCTTGTGCTCCTTAATGGCCTTTAGCTTTCGGATGATGTGGGACAGGAGGAGGCGAGACGAGGCGGTTGGGAGAGGCGATTTGCCTGATGGGTAAACCATTGACGAGGCGACGGTGGAATGTCTGAACCACAAAGGTTAATATATAAACCGTCAGTGGGATTTCACTCCACCGGTGTTAAAGTTCCATGGCCATTATGACCGAGCGGCTCGTTTTGTGTTAACTCTTCGGCAGGCGACCGCCGTCTGAACGCCAAAATACCTCCAAACTCCCAAGTAAATGTGTGATTTAAGAGTCCAAAGTGTGGATAATTGTTTCTGCTGTGCCTTGACCCTCGATAAATGAGTAATAGTTGGATAATAACCCCGGGACAAGGATCGGGAAAAGGTCTGTTTCAGCACTGGCCAAAGTGTCGAGTTTTAAATTAGATGATATCAGAGGCCCCGCGGTGCAGGATCATCAGTGGCAGGAAGGAGCTGAAGCACTGAGAGGAGTATTGATCTCCTTACTCCACTGCACTTATTCAAGATCCTAATTTACACAGAAAACAGAGTGCAGTTAAGAAGAAACCAATTTACAATAAACACATTGGCGTGTGACGTCTGATTTAAATAACCATTTGTGACTCACAGGAGGGATGAATGATGGCACCGACCAAATTAAAATAATTACTTTGAATCACTTCTCCTGCAGAAAGGAGGCATGTACTATTGTGACTTTAATTATATTAAGCTGACGCAAAATGTTATAAAAACACGTGATATCATAGCTGAAAACTGCGATGACTAAGTACTGCATTAACCAATACTTTACTGTTTGGTGTTTACGCCTTCCTTGCCTTCCTTCTTTACATGTTAACGTGTCCCCTGCCAGTAAACACCCTATGTGGAGCCAAAAGACATTAATTATTATATCCCATCATCGTGCTTCTATAAAAAACAAAAACAAAAGCCCTCTTCACGTAAATGATAATCTAAACGGGAATCTTGGTCAGTGAGGTTCTGATTTGACGACTGCCATTTTCATCAATAATGCTTTCCCAATGATCTGGAGGAAGGAACTGATCGATTACTTTCTTCATTCTTATCTAGCAAAATTACATTTAATCAATAACTATATCCATTATTTAGTGTAAATCAATAAGTTTCACCTCTAACAATTACATACAAGTGAGTGTATGTGTGTGTATATATATATATATATATATATGGTGGTCGCGCCCTAAACGAAAACAAACAGGCTTCAAAGCCGGTTTTCAGCAACCAGTGGTTACGTGACCCAGTGCTTCATCCATTGTTTTATACAGTCTATAGGCGCGTTTCCACAAGTGGGAGTTCTATTCAAGTGGGTAGATTATTCAGGGCCGGGCCGTTTGTGAGTGTTTCCATCACCAGGAACGGCCCTGGAAAAGGGGCCTTCTGGCTCCTTTACGGGGCGAAAAACGGTCCTGTAGTACATCACACTGTGGTGAGAACATAAATCATGTGATCACAAATCATTTAAGCATTTTGACTCAAGACATTGTGTTGTTACTTTCCTTAAGGATGTGGAACTATATGTTAAATCGATATCAAACTCTACTAATAAAAGAAACAAACCCCGAGAACAACTTGTTTGTGTGTGTTCTTCTTTATACTTCATTCTTTTGTTTGCTGTATACTTGCCATATGTTTAAATAAAGGTAATTGAAAAAAAAAAATTGCTGCTAGCACATTTGATGCAGTTAGAAAGTAGATGAAAAACAAAAGATGGACCCACAACTCGGTTCAGGTCTTGCTGTCATATTACACCAATGTATGTTTAACAAAAAACAAAAACACAAGTAGCATTCGTTGTTTACGTGTTTCTTCTTCTCTGTATTGTTCTGCTGTATTCTTCTTTTTTCGTCTCATTTTATGCTGCTGGCCATTTACGAACAACAACAAAAAATAGTCCACTACTGCCACCTGGTGGTCGACTGTGCTGTTTTTTTTTCAGTCAAGGGGTCTTTTGTGTCGCGTATCCACTGGCAGGAGTTCCGGGTAGATTTTTCGGGGGCCGGGCCATGTGCGTGTGTTTCCACTACCAGGAACGGCCCTGTAATGTGGACTTCAGGAACCTTTACGGGGCAAAAAAACGGCCCTGTAGTAGGAGAGGGATGTTTTTTGCAATTTCTCTGCAATTTACCGATAGCAGCTAACATCGGTTAGAGATGATCGAACAAAAATCAGCAGATTTTGATCACGGGCCAATCAGTTGGTGCATCTGTAGTTCAAACTACTTCTGTTTGTCTGTCGTGACTTGATCATTTAAGTGTAAAAGGGATTTTTGAATATTGTCAGAGGCTTAAAATAGCTATTTATTTTGATGGCGGTCAAATTTTTTCCGGTGCTTACATTATTTACCAATTTTAAGAACATATATTTTGTTGTATTTTATTGTTTTTCGATTGTTCTTACATATCCTCTTTTTTATCTGTTACTTGTTGTTAAGCACTTTGGCACACCGAAAGGCTGTTGTAAAGTGCTGTATAAATAAAGAACATTACATTACACATTTCATTGTCATTCAAATGACTTTTACCTGCTCAACAAATAAAGATGCACTCTTAATCTAAGTGAAAGCGACAAAACCAAGATACGACAACTGACGACATGAATGCAGAAGTGAAAGAAAAACAAACAAAGAGGAAGACATGATAAGGAAAGATAAAGAGCAATGAATGGCGGAGAGGAAGGAGGAAGATTTGTGCAAACCTCTTGGAGACGCTATCTAAAGAGCCAGTTAGTCTCTTTTACACCTGTTATTTCCTGGTTATTGTTCAGTAGATTCAGTCGAAGCAGCACTCAAACACAAAGTATTTAGTGAATGCACTAAGAAACAATGGATTGCACTCTTCTGGAAAAGGCAAGCAGTTAAAAATAGTGACAATTTTTCCATAAAAGCATCTACCGCAATTTAGACCGTGTCTTATAAGAACACAGGTTTATTTTCATACATCTTTGACAAACTACTGTTTGCAGCTTTGAGCATCTGCCTGGTTTATGTTACTTTAGTTCTTCAATTCAACTCAATATACTTTATTTTCCCACTTGGGGAAATTTGTCTTGGACTCGACAGCTGAGCCACAAATGCCTTTACAGCTACAGTGACAAAACAATACATCACTGGGCACCATTTCAGCAACAATTAAAAACACACAGATACACTAATTGAAACATGCTAAAAAAAAAATCACCATAGTAACTCAATATCAAAAATGTACCAACTTGTTGTTGGTACAAGTTGTGAGGTCTGAATATGACGCTCAGTCATTCATTTGACTTATGATTAGTCTCAAACTATGAAAAATATTATTAACGATAAACAGATGCCTGAGCCAATTGATTTTTCTTTTTAATTGCTTGTTGTCACTTAAAATAGATCTAAATCAGGGGTGGGCCTTCCTGGTCCTCGAGTGCCACAGTCCTGCATGTTTTCAATGTTTCCTTGGTTTAAACACACCTCGTTCTAATTAATCATTGTCATCAGTTTGTAATCAAGGTCTGCACAATTCTGTCAAAGACACAGTCACTTGTATCATGGTGCAATGAAGCAGGGAAAACATCTGTAACCTGTAGGACACCAGCCCTTGAAGACCAGGATTGCCCCCTGGTCTAAATACTAAATTTGAGAATTCAAAACATGCAAAAACTGAGAAACTTGAAAAACATTTATCTAGCAATCTATTAAGATTGATATGCAAATGTTTTCAGCGCTAATGCAGTTCAGTCTGGTAAAACCAATCAAATCATAAGGATTTCCTGTTTCGCTGGTGTTTAACCCTTACAAACACCAGGAAATTGGACCACATTACACCGGTCAGGAAATCACTAGACTGGCTTCCAGTGAGTTAAAGGATAGAGTTTAAAATCTTACTGCTGGTCTACAAAGACCTGAATGGTCTTGGACCAGAATACATGGTTGATCTGTTAGTTCCTATGAAGCTCCCAGACCCCTGAGGTTCATCTGGATCTGGTTTGTTGTGGTTCCCAAGAACCAGAACCAAGCAAGGTGAGGCAGCGTTCAGTTATTCTGCTCCTCACCGGTGGAACAAACTTCCTGTAGACCTGAGGTCTGCTGCAACTGTCAGCTCCTTTAAATCAGGCCTTAAAACATTACTGTATACTGAAGCGTACTCTTAAACTAAATACGTACCTGCTGTATTCTACTGCCCTTACTTTTAACAGCTTGTGCTTTTTATTATTTTACTTCTTTTCTTATCATCTTATTCTTAATTTTTTCAATCTTATTTGTTATTTACTGTCTAATTATGTCTTGCCGCTTTTAATGTCAATGTAAAGCACTTTAAATTATCTTGTGTTGAATTGTGCTATATACACCGTAAATAAATTTGCCTTGCCTTTAACCCGACGAGAGATGCTCTCTGACATCTGAATGACACAGGACAGGCTTTGTGGATGTGTAAAGGCATATATCTTGCGTTTTCATCATCTAGATATCTGCCCTGAGAGTGAAATGGTTTCCTGTTTGAGTGATGCTTGTGTGCAGGACCATTACGAAAGCACCAACGTCTCAATTCCTGTCATGAGACTGGCTTTTAAGTCAATAAAACACTTTTAGTGGTCTTCTAGGAGGAAATCACGAGAATCTGCACTTCGTGACTTTGATTACAATTAAACAGGAAAAAGAAAAAGCCACAAACACGGAGGCGTGCTGCAGTCACACACGCGTGAACGCGCACAGACTCTGACTCTCCTCCATCAGCAGCTGCAGCATCTGGACCAGCTGGTACCTGCATGCACCTGGTGCCAAACATCCACAGCAACAACAAAATGTACATTTTAATCGGGGTTAAAGCGTTGGGCAGCGACGGGAGGGAGGTGCTGCCGTCGAGGGAGGAAGGAGACAATGAATGGCTGGAGCTTAGCGATGACACGCGGTAACAATCCCTCTGCTGACCCACAAAAACAGAAAAGAAAGAAAAAAACAAGCTGGCTGATTTCCAAGCCTCGTACTCGAGATTAATCCCGCTTCATCCTCCACACACACACACGCACACACTGGCACACATCTACACAACAGCCGGGCTGAAAGCTACTAGCTTACGTAGCACATCAACTGTATTGTCCTCTGCCGGTGTCGCGCTTGTTCGCCCCAGGTGACCGTCAAGATTCACATTCGGGAGCCGAAACCCGGCTAGGTTTTTAGAATACACCTTAAACACGTAAAATACCGCGACGAGGCTCAATTCGGACGTCGATAAAGTGCTTAAAATGACATGAGAGGCCCGCTAGTTCAGACAGAATCATACACTCACCACTTGCTGTCCCAGATCACGAGGGGGCGGGACTTCCGGTCCTAGCCGCACAAACGCAGGGGGCGTGGCAATGGGCGTAGCCTTGCTACGCCATCACAACGCCCCGCCCCATCCATGATCAAACTCCCCTAGTTGTATAAAAATATTCTGACAAGTCAGTGGCGTCAATTCAGTGGAAGCTAAGGTATGGCAAGGTTACGAGTCACAGAACTTAACTACAGTATCAATCAACACGTCCAGCAAATACTCATCACAGAAGTCTGCTATGTAGCTAATCTGTGTGGTCAAGAAAATTGAAACTTTTCCAAATGCCGTCTCGCTCACTGCAAAAACTCAAAATCTTACCAGGAATATTTGTCTTATTTCTAGTTAGAATGTCTCATTTTTGGTCAAAAAATCTCATTACACTTAAAACAAGAGTCATTACCAGAAAAATAACTTGTTATTTTACAATTTTCACCTGTTTCAAGTAAATTTTCACTTGAAATAAGTAGAAAAATCTGCCAGTGGAACAAGATTTATCTTCTTATTACAAGCAAAACAATCTTGTTCCATTGGCAGATTTTTCTACTTATTTTAATTTTAAGTGAAAATCTACTTGACACAGGTGAAAATGGTTGTTTTTGAGTCTTGTCTTAAATGTAATGAGATTTTTTTTGACAAAAAATTAGACATTTTAACTAGAAATAAGACAAATATTCTTGTTAAGATTTTGAGTTTTTGCAGTGTATAATAACTAGTGAAATCATGTTGTTCTGATTTGCATTTGTAGTTATTCTATATGTATTAAGTAATATAATAATCAATACAAAGAGACACAGACTAATTCCATAAATGTATTTAAAAAACGAACACTTGCATTTAACCCTTGAAGCAAAGGTGTGGCGGCCGCCATACCTTGGCATACCCAATTGACGCCCCTGTGACAAGTCCTAGTCAGGGGTGCAGATCCGATGTCAGGATTGGGGGGGACACAAACGTGATTTTAATTTTAAATTTTTTGCCAATATGCAAATCATACCATGCCATAAATTGGTAAAGGCTCGCCAAAAAATACTGCACAGGGAATCATTTATTGTGCTTACCTTTCTTGTTTATTTCTTGTTTATTTGTCCTAAACAGCTCGACTCGAGCCCGTCAAAAATTTTAAAAATATTAATTTAGACTAAAAAAAAAATGTATGGCGTAGCAATACTTTCAATCTGTACACCTCAAAACGCACCGTGGATGTATTATTTTTTTAGAAATATATTTTCAATAAATATTCTACATATTCAACCTTTAAGTCTGAAAATACATTTGTTCAATTTCGAATAATTTAGGAAATTTGTATTGGGGGGGACAAATCATGTCCCCCCCGTCCCCCCTGGGATCTGCACCCATAGTCCTAGTCCCTCTTTTTTCTTCAGAAGAAATGTCCTAAACTATGAGATAAAATACAACGATTTAGACTCTAACTAGGCTGTTATCCCCTAAGCAGCTCTGTAAGTTACCTCCTCAAATGTTTTCAATTTAAATGTATTTTCAAAGGAAGAGAATTATGCCAATATACAATATGTTTCTTATTGTTAACAAATCCCATAAAAAAACAAAAGCAATCATGTTTGTCAGTGTCTCAGTACTTTTAAATCATTTGAATAAAAGCGACAGAAAGAAGTCTTGTGTAAAAATATCGGTTTCAGTTTTGTTTGAAGGAATATTGTATCTTTTTTTTTAGCAAGTGCTGTCTTTTCTCTTGGACTGTCTCATCTCTACAATCCACAAAAACCACCCAAAGTCGCTTAAAACTATTGGGATGGCTCCAAATACAGTCGGGCTCCACTGACCTCCACGTTACGATGTCCTATTCTGCAGCAGAAATGAAGTTTTTACAATCTGGTTTTAGTCTCCATAGCTATATCCATGGCCACCGTAATAGGGAGTTAATTTTTTATGTTCCTCATCAGGCTAAATAATAACCACATATTTATGCGAGCTTTGAGCCAATCAACCATAAGTTATCTTATTTTAAAGATAATATGACTTATTGATACTTGTACTAACAGGCCACCATGACATGGTTCTGGGCCCTATAGTGGCTAAAGAAATAAAAATTAACCTTATAGAATTAACAAGATTCTGCCATTTATTATTAAAGCCGTCAATCAAGGTATTATATTCTACATTTTATTTTCTAATACTAACCTGAAAACAAAAAGTAGTTTAGAATCACACAGATAATGTTTGTAGGCAAGTATACATTTGTAAAACTGATAAATGGCTCAATCCTCGGATCTACAGCCCTAGAATAGAATAATAAAATAGAATAGAATAGAATAAGCTTCAAGGAGAAATGGGAGAAGGAGAGTAATATAAAGATGCAGATGGAAACAAGGGGGGGAAATAATTGCACAACAGCGGAGAAGTACATCCTCTCTGTCTTGGAGAGAATTTGGGTGGAAAAACGTAGTTAGGTTTTTTAGAGTTCCAGTGGCGTGCAGAGGATTTCTCTGGGAGGAAGTACATCTTGCTGGAGACACTGTGGTGAGAGCAAGGCAACACATTTCCATGTGTTTTGGGACTTTTGCCCGGTCATTTAAAAATATTGGGACGAAATTAAATTGAACGTGGAGAACATCATGAAGGCAACGATCCCAAGACCGGACACTGTGAACGGACCGGGAAACAAATATAATTACAACATTTTACTACTTGCAAGTAAAAAAGAAATCACAAGGAAATAGCTGGCTAAAGACTCTCCTACAGTTGACGAGTGGATTAAAATTATTAATATTTACATAATAGAGAAGCTAACATTTATTCTTAAATTGGAACAAGAAAAGTTTGAAAGTTAATGGGAAATTTGGTCAAACTATCTAGCAACTTATACTGGTTAAAGCGACGAATCCCCTCCTGAGGCCTTGACCCCCCCGCTTTTTGTTCTTTTTTAAATAACTACTACAATTAAAGGTTTAGCGCAATACATGTATGCAGCAAACTATCTTTATTTAGTTTACTAATATTATCACTTGAGTGGTTTTTGCTTGTGTTACTGGGGATATTATCACCCCATGATAAGATACTGCTTGAGGGAGAAAACATAGATGAAAGATGGGGTACATGGGGCAGATAAATATTCTATTATAAAGACTGTTATTGTTATTCTTTAACTATCAGCAACGTTTTCCCTCTTTTGCAAGTTGACAGTTGCCTATTATCTTAGGTATATTGTATAGGAACGTCGGGACAATGTAAGTGCTTTTGCAAGGATGCCCTTTTATTTATTCTGTTACTTTTATTTATTTTTTCCTTCTCCCTTCTCTCCCTTTTCTTTTGTTCTTTTTCTTTTTAATTTTTCTTCCTTTTCTTTCTTCTATGTGTAGATGAGACTTAATATGTTTACAAATTGTAGAGCAACATGTAGAGCCGTCTGTCCTTTTTGCAAATAAAAAATGTAATGACAAAAAAAAGAATAGAATAAGCTTTGTTGGCCAAGTATGAACCAAGTATGCCAGACAGGGAATTTGTTTTCGTTTTTTTCGCTCACTGAACCCAGATTTAAAAAGTTACAAACAGTACAAATGGCTCTTATTAACATATATACAATTTAAAAGTGAAAGGTGCAGCAGTACGAGGTAGACATGATTGTTGAAAGGTGCATTGTTACAGCATATGATTGTGGTTATTATCATTATAATTATTATTATTGCTGCACAGTGATTGATTTCTCTGAGACTGAGTGATGAGAGTTCAGAGCAACAGCTTGGGGGAAGAAACTGTCTCCGAGTCTGGAGGTTTTGGTGTACAGTGCTCTGTAGCGCCGTCCAGAGGGGAGGAGTTCAACCAGACTGTGTCCTGGGTGTGAGGGGTCTGCAGAGATGCTACCTGCCCGTTTCCTGGTCCTGGACCGGTACAGGTCCTAGATAGACGGGAGGTTAGTCCTAATTATCCTCTCTGAAGACCTAATTGTCCGTTGCAGTCTATCTGTCTAGTTTGGTGACTGATCCGAACCAGACAGTGATGGACGTGCAGAGAACAGACTGGATGATCCTGAAGTCCACTGTCCACTACTGACCAATTAAATAACTAGTCAAATGATTAAAAATAGATTTTCAACAACAGTAAGATAATGTATTAGGCATAATTAGTAATACTCAGAACTAATTTTGGCTTTTAAAATAGTGAGTTCTTAGGGAGGACTGTGATGGTTTATCGGTGTGTTCAGAGTTCCAGTTCCCGCTGTAGTTTTATAGATTTATTATTTAGCGACAACACAATGTTGCATGAGTCACTATGGCAGTTTTAGAGCTCATGAGGTTGGACAACATTCAAAAATGACCAAGCTTCAGCAGCAGATTAAAAGACTGCACCCCAAAGAATTACAGCTATAATTAATTTATATATGATTTTTTTTTTTTGGAGAAGAGGAAAAAAATTGAATGCTCTCAAATCACAGAGGACTGACAGTAAAATGATTCAGCGTCCTTCTTACTTAATCTCTTATGATCTGTCTTTTTTTGTCTTTAATAAAAATTTTGTGAAAGCTCTGAAATTAGAGCAGAAAGTCTAGATTTTGATTGTTTTTAATCCACTGGAATTGTGTATTAAAAAGGAAAAAACAAAACATTTTCCTTTTCATGATAAATATATAGAAAAGTATCCCCACCAGATCATTCCTCACACATTAAAAAGACCCCTCTAACTATTGATTACATGCAGAAACCAAGGATGAGAAGTTCCTTTAGCAGAAAAAAGGGAAAAGTGTGAGAGTTAGAAGATGTTTAGACGTAGACATTTATAGCAGCCATCAGATTCCAGCAGCTGTATTTAAATAAGTTAAAGCCAGCAGCAACCTGCTGGTCAGGAAAGGGTGCAGTTCTCATCAGGTCCACTAGGTGGCGGAATAAACTCAGCAGACTCAGCTTCAGAAGCCAGATGGAGATGTAGGTGTTGTACTTTTTATTTTATGAACCTCTTGAAATCAGAAGAAAAAGACAAATATAGAATGCTTAATGTGCAGGAGCATTTAGTTGAGCAAATTAAGCATTTTTTTCCCCCTCCATAAATATCAATGCAAGGTGTTGTCATGGCAACAAAAGCTGGGAATTAAGTGACACTGTTCGTTTTTCTTTGCAGCCTTCGACCCGGGTATCAAACATTTCATGCATTCATTGGAAATGTTTTGCTCATATTAAGGCCTTGGAAACAGAGAGACGGCTTCGCTGCAGGAGACGCACCTGAAGCCCCTCAAGTCTTCGGGTTTCAGAGCTCATTTCCCAGTAAAACCCATCTTCGCTGCTTCAGCGTTGACTTTCAGATGGACAGAAGACGCCTCCGACATCCCTCTCAAGTCTCCTCTTCCTCCTCCCAGCTCAACCGAAGCTATCAGGAAATCATGTTGGATTGAGGGATGATGCTCTCCACCTTGTGATCCGCAGGGTTCGCCGCTGACTCGTAGTTACAGATGGTCACTTCATGTCTGTAAGCCTAAAAAAAAAACAAACGAAAAATTACCGTATTTAAAACTGAGAGCAGGAGGAGGAAAGAAATGATAAAATCTTACTGAGAAAACATGTCTGCCAACTATCTTAATGTATAAGATCAGGGCTGCTCCTCCCTAAATGCAGAACGCGCGATGTGCTTAGAGCCTCATCTTCCAACGGGGGCCACGTTTTGCGCTAGGATGCTTTTCGCAAGGAAGGGGAGGAGAGAAAGGAGACCTCTAATCTGATCGCGAATGATTGACAGCACTCGACATCTGACCAATCAGAGGGGTGCACATGCAGGCAGGCTCTTGCTGAGCTACAGAAGGTGAGATTTCAACATGTTGTCCAAAAGACGTCACGAATCAGGAGCAAGAGAAGGAAAAAGGTAACAAAGTGGTGCTTCACTAGAAGGTGGGTTTGTTGTTGAAATAAAACACCTAAACTGCTGCTCAGCAGACAGGAATCTGTCTCGACTGGAAGATTGTGTTTTTCCAGCGACCCTGATGAACATTTACTCAACGCCTTACGTTAACGCCCTAACGCCTCTGTTGAGAAAGAGTGGTCACATGACCAGTAAGATATAAATTATAGCTAATATATAACATATTGGCTATAGTTTTATATTGTAAAGAAGTTAGGGGTGGGCGGTACACCGGTGTCATAGTCATCACCGGTGTGAAACTGCGCCACGACATGGATTTTGCAATACCGTCAATACCGTAATAAATCAATTATAAAATAATAAGCCTAAATAAGGCATTAAAAACGTCGGTGATATGCAAGGTTTGCTGCCGTGTTGTGACAGCAAGAGGTGGAAACACAAGCAACCTGTTTCATCACTTATAAAACACGCACGCCCAGGAATATGAAGAGGCAACCCGGGCCAAAACGAGCGCAAGTGGGACCAGCAGCTGCTGCTGGGACCGCTGCTCCGCTGGTGCTGCTGCAGAACCAGCGGAGCACGTCCCAAGACTACACAGCTTTCACTGCAGGCATCGTTTACTGCTGCTACACCTTACGACAAGAGTAGTAAGAAATGCAGGGCTTAAAGTATTCCGGCACCGTGCCGGATCTCCGGCGTACGGAGTTTTTTTTCTCGGCGTGCGAGTTTGACTGCTTAAAAAAAAAAAAAAAAAAAAAAAGGTTTGAGAGAAAAAAAAAAGTTTGAGTCAATCGAGTTCGTCTACCAATGGAATGAGAGGAAAGCAGCTCTGGCTCAACCAAACTAACACTAGCCAATCAGAAGTAGAGCTGGGCGGGTCTTTGACAGCACCAGAGCGCAGAGCGCTGTTTCAACCTGCTGGAATACGAATCACAGACTTCAAGATGGAAAAAAATTAATGAATGTCGGTTTAAAAGAATCTTTTTGCCCAGAAGAAAAAAAGAGTGACAAAAAAAATACCCATAACCATGTTCTTCTCTCGAAAAAACACACCTGTACCGCGGGCTTTAGAAGAAAAAGACGCTACAGCGCGAGTCGGGATGGAGCGGCTCAGAAGAGCAGTGAAATACGTGCGAGGCGGTGTTGAACTCCGCAATTTGAAGCTTTGTATAATAATTATTAAAAAAAAAGGTTTGCTACTATGTGAATATCACTTATCACAGGTTCTTTTTGGAACGTAACCCTCTCGAAAAACAAGGGATTACTCTATATGAATACTCATGGCATAAACCTGTCAAGTTTTGGATTTAAAATTAAGGGAAATTTTCCACCACCCGCTGTCCAACCAGCACAACCGAGGTCCAGTATTACATTTTAAGACAGGTTTACAAAATATTTAAAATATAATAAAAATAAATATTATATATATATATATATATAATAAAAATATATATATAAAAATATTAACCTTATTCACATAAAAGGGACAGGACAGGCTACTCCTCCCAAAACGTACCAAAAAATACCGTGATATTATACCGTCACCGTTCAAAAGATGAAAAATACCGTGATATTAATTTTAGGTCATATCGCCCACCCCTAAAAGAAGTTTGACTATTTTTGAGGAGATAAACGTGCATTTGTAAAGGCACACGTTTAGCTCTGATTTCAGACCTGCTTCCAGTTTTTTGTGAGGGGTTGAGGAGGTGGAGGTAACTTTCTTTTAATGAGTGATGGATAATTGTGGCTCGAATTTGTTTATTTCATTTTTTTTTTTTTTTATATGTATTTATTTATTTCAGGTAGAATTTTTTAATAAAATATTTATTAATTTCAGTTTTTTTTTTCATTTTTATCTTATTTGACTCATACTGTATCTATACTTACAGTACATTTGTTATTATTGATAGGTTGTCAAGTTAACCCTTGTGCTGTCTTTGGGTCAAGGGAGAAAATAAGGAATGAAGGAAAGAAGGAAGAAAGGAGAAAAGAAGGAAAGAGGGAAGGAAGTAGGAAAGGGAGTAAGGAAGGGAGAAAAGATGGAAGGAAGGGAGAAAGGAAGGAAAGAAGGGAGGGAGGAAGGAATGGAGAAAAGGAAAGAAAGAAGGGAGGGAAGAAGGAAGGAATGGAGAAAACAAGGAAAGAAGGAAGGAAAAGTAAAGAAGGTAATAAAGGAACGAATGACGAAAGGGAGGTAGGAAGAAAAAGGAGCAACGGAGGGTAAAAAAGGAGGAAAAGAAAGGAAGAAGGAAGGAGAGAGCATGGCAGGAGGAAAGAAGGATAGAAGAATTGGGTCATTTTGACCCAAAGACAGCACAAGGGTTAAATGTCTTGTCATTTTATATCCATGACATATTTTGGAGCGGTGTGAGGGTGTGGGGCGGGGCTCCAACTAACATTTTGCTGAGGGCTGCATAAGAAGTTAAAAACATGAACAGTAATAAGACACTGAAGCAACTACGTGATGCCACACGACACACCGGACCATCCAGACTCATCAGCAGCTCTTTACTCACACATCAGATGTGTACGGCCCCGTGTGGCCAGAAGCAGCATTGCTACGTGGAGTGGCTTTACTGACCTCTGAATACTCTCCCCGGAGACCGATGTAGTACACCCGGGTGCTGTCGGCTCCGAAGTTCTTGGAGATGTGGATGGAGAGGTGATGGACGCTGGAGAAGCGAGCAACTCTACAGGACAACAGAGAGAGGTGCATGTTCAGGCTGAAGGGTCTGGGAAAACAATATCTAGTAACAGTTTTTTAATGTCAACGAGTACAAATAAAACTGGTAAAGAAGTGTAAAATGTGTCAAAGCTTGGATGTGAAGGAGGTGAAAGAGATGTTTTCATTTCTCTGATTGCACAGGAGCTTGTTCCATCGCTGTGGACCGCCACAGCGTCGTTTATAAAAGATGGTGGCGTTTAAATTTGTGAGGGATATCGAAATGCTGGATAAAAGGGTTTAAAAGAAAAAGAACAAACAAAACACAAGCCAGGCAATTTAACTCAGTTACCAAAAACTCCCCATTTCAGCTTGTTTTATCTCCTATTAACCCGTGTTACCTACCGTAAAACACCTAATAAAGGCCAGGCGTTTATTTGCTTAAATCGCTCAAATCAACAGGCGTTTATTTGAACCTTCGGTTAGATAGATAGATAAATAAATAATTATTAAATACATAGTAAATATTTATTAAATATTAAATAAATACATATTTAATAAACATGAAATAAATAAATAAACCTTAGGTTAAATAACCGTAAGGTATTTTTTTTTCCAATAAAAACTAGGTTTTTATTGGGACCTGTGTTTATTAATCGTGTGTCTCCATTGAACCCATCTTCAACCCGTCTTCGCTTTAGCCAGCTAGCGAATGGCACGAATGGCTTCTCGTTGTCAGCTTTTGTCTGAACTCTTTTTTCATCACTCATATAATCTTCCGCGACCTACGCTGGTGTCTGGCACGCTTGTGAAGTATTCAAGCTAAGAGAAAAGAGAGCTGCAAAAAAAGAGGGGAAAAGAGGTGAGCTCGTAGCCTCTAGCTCTTCGCTCACCTCTTTTCCCCTCCTTTTCTCTTTGATACACGAGCTGCTCAACTTCATAACACGTGATCAGTGAGGTCCCTCTACAATTAAATAAATAAGAACACTTTTCAATTAATTCAAGGTTATTTGTTTGTGTTTATGTAGAATATTATTTTGGCCACCAGAAAAACAATGTTTGACCCCCCTTTATTTGGGATGTTTAATATAAAAACTATTTTGCTTTACCTGGAGGATAATTGAGACTCGGCCATTATTAGAAGTTTTATGGTATTCTGAATCTGTTCTTGTGTTAGAAGTCACTGCCACTGCGACCCAGAGCCTCCCAGGTCGGCTTCAACTTGGTCCCAGACCTCAGGTCAGCTGCAGGTCAGTCACCCAGCAGAAAACTTCTCCTCCTTCATCCTAGTGCTCCCTGCAGGATCATGTGACCCCTCGGACCCGAGTCGGGGTAACCTGCCCAGTTAAAGCCTGTTTGAGGTTCAAAACTTCGTGGTCTTACTTCGTAGGGTACTCGAGCTCGGCCGTAGGGTCCCTGTTGAGTCTGAACGCCTGTTCGGGTTCCCTGCCGGTGTCGTCAAACGACATCTGAGGGATGTTCTTGAACCTGGAAATAAAAATAAGAGCTGGCACATGACAAAAAAACATATCTGGTCACACTTCAGGAAGCTATTAAATGTAAGTCTAACTACAAATGCATGGAGTGCTGCTGGGTGTGAGAAACAAGAAAAGTATACTTCAGGTGCTCTTCGGCATGGGGATCAAAAAGATTGAAAAACAATTTAGAAAAACCGAGGCACTCAAAAAGATAGAAAAATATAAAAAGCCTTTATTTAATCATGGCTTTGTAAAAGTTTTAAGTTTTAACTTTTACAAGGCCATGACTAAATAAAGGCTTTTTATATTTTTCCATCTTCTTGAGTGCCTCGGCTTTTCTAAATTGTTTTTCAAGCTATTAAATGTAGTTTGTGCCAAAATTCCTGTAAAGTCATAAGACAAAGGCTGTAAAGTCATGGTTGGAAAAGGATCTGTAGTATTGCATCTCTGTTACTCTGACAGATGTACTGAAGCCCTCAGGAAAGTGTTTGCTTCCGTAGACTGATTTGATTTTGGAGTTTAAGACTAAGGAAGAGGAACTCGTCAAGACCACGAGATGGCTCTGATGGAAACGTGTTGTCGGGTTTGGCACAACTCACAGTCTAATCTCAGCTGGATGCGAGTCGTCGTCCTCTCCAGAGATGATGACGCCCTTCAGCTTCACGCTGCCAGTAAAACTGAAAGAGGAGAAAAAGCGGTTTCTGGTTACTGAGTGAGGACGCGGCGGCCGCGGAGAACCAAGCCGGCACGAGTGACAACAAAACAGTGAAACTGGGTTCATGTGGCATTTAAGAAAATGCTCTTGTTCAGGATTTAAAAAGGTTTCTTCTCAGTTATCAAGTATCTACAACCTCAGATTAACAACTTTATAAGAAAATCTGAACCACAATGTGGTTGGAAAGTATAAAAACAAACAACTACTAATGGCGGTTTTCCACTAGTACCTACTCAGCCCGGCTCGCCTAGACTTGGTTTGGTTCTTTTCCACCAGGGGTCTAACCGTGCCGAGTAGATACTTTTCTGTATCTACTCTGCCAAGGGGTCAGGAGGTTGGCCAATCAGAAGTCTGAGTCAGGATGTGACATCAGCTGAAGAGCGACTCCAGCGGCTTCTTGTTCATTTTATTCCATCAGCAACGGCAGCAAAAGTCTGTTTGGTGATCCAACTCTGAGGTGCAGATGTTCATAAACCTGGTGTCTGAGGAGAGAATTAAAAAGGGATCTAGACGGGCGATAAGGAACGACCAGATCTACCAGGAGCTCTGTCACTTCATAGCTGCTCGCGGCTCCAGCTGACTTTTCAGCAGCGCCGAGACAAACTAAAAAAAATTAAAAAGCGTTGCCGCTTGAAGCTTTTCTCACAAGCCACAGACCCAGCAGCACATATTATCTCCTCCAGGATCTACATCTTCTACATCTCTATGTTGTGTTGTTTTCTTCTTCATTTGTGTCACTCAGTCAAAAGTACGTAACAGCAGCTTCATTCCAACCCGCCTACTTCTGCTCCGGGTCCAGGATTGTAGTGGAAAAGAAACTGGGCCATGTTGAGTCGAGCTGAGTAGGTCCGAGTGGAAAAACACCATAAGTGCACCTCGTGATGTAATAACTCATTTTCTATATGATGTCTTAAGCGTCTCAGATCGTTGTGGAGAAATGACTCGTCTTTACAAACACAGACGGTTGCAGATCTTCATCTTGGCGTTCAGCAACGCTTTAGCCGTCAGGGACCTGCCCTCCCAAGAGCTTCCAGAATCCTCTGCAGAGAATCTCAACGGTGGCAATGCCCCCTATCCTCCAAGTATATCATGAATCTTAACATGATATCGGGGGCTGGTCCGCTGAGGGGCGCTTGGCCCCGTCCCCCAACGCCACAGAAAAACCCTTCAGATGATGAAGACTTACGGGATGTTGAAGAGCAGCTCTTCGTCTGCATCACTCTCAACAAACTGGAGAAGAAAGAAAACAGACTTGTGTCACATGAGAACACAAAGAATAACGGTTTCTGGTTGACGGGAGACTCATCTGACTCTCCCGTCGATGCTTTCTCATTTCAAGTTTGTTCATCAAGGACCTGAGAAATTTAGATAACAACTTAGCTTTCATGAGGGAAAAAAACAATAAAAATTTAAAAAAAGTTTAAACTGAAGGTGGTAAAGTATTTTTTTGTTAAAGTATTTGTGTTTACTGCTTGCAAAAAGAGTTATAGCACTCTCATGGAAGAGTACCAGTAAACCAAAATTCAATAACTGGATTAAGGAAATGTCTAGAACTTTACCTATGGAAAAGATCACTTATATTATAAAGGGCAAACTATCATTGTTTCAAAACATTTGGGGTCCTTTTATGGAATTTATGGAGAGTGTGGATTTAAGCGGTCTGGGGAGTGGGGCGGATGAGGCGTAGCTACTAGTGATCCTCTGCAGTGTTCTAAAATTATTTCCTTTCTTTTGATACTTGATTTCTTTATTCTGTGTGAATTGTATATTTGAGTTTATATTTCTGAATTAAGCACAACGGTGAAATACTTTGGGCTAACCCTTGAAAAACAGAGAAACCTTTGTTTAGATTTTTGTTACTTTTTTGTTTTGTTTGGGGTTTTATTTATTTATTTTTTCTTTCTTTCATTTTCTCTTTCCTTTTCTCATTTAAACCTAAATTGAGTCTTGCTTTATGATATCTCATAAATATCTGAGTTGTAAGGAAATATGATTCGATTGCTGGACAATTATTCAGCTGCCCTTGGTGTTTCCTTTTATGTAAGAGGACTCTTATTTTTGTGTCATTGGAAAGATTTTGAAAACCAAATAAAGATATTGTTGTAAAAAAAAAAAAAGATAGCTTGACCCAAAGACTAGACTAAAACCAGAGGTGGGTAGTAACGAGTTACATTTACTCCGTTACTTGAGTAAGTTTTGGGAAATTTTGTACTTTTAGGAGTAGTTTTGAATCACTATACTTTTTACTTTTACTTGAGTAGATTTGTGAGGAAGAAACTGTACTCTTACTCCACTACATTAGGCTATATTGACCTTGTTACTTTTCTTTTATCCCCTCCGCGTACGCGTCAATCTCATGATATCACTGAGTCATTCGTTGGGAAAAATGTTTGTTTTTGCATGTTTTGTCACATATACACAGACTCAAACACAAACACACACACACACAGTTTATATGAGTTCATGGGCTTGTTCTAGTTCTGCCTGCGGAGCCTGGTTAAAAAAGAAAAGTACAAAGGCTTGAAATTTTGTGATACTTGTGCTTAATTTTTTTTTAATTTTGTTATTATTTTATTTATTTTATTATTTATTAAAGTACTTCTTGAATTTACTTTAAGATTATTTTAATTTAAGCAATTTTTCATTTTGTATTCATTTTAATTTATTATTTTATTGATTTAATTTGCCTGAAGATGATTATTTTGTACTTTTGTCTGTTTGAATAAAATTTTTTCAATCTTATTTGTTATTTACTGTCTAATTATGTCTTGCCGCTTTTAATGTCAATGTAAAGCACTTTGAATTACCTTGTGTTGAATTGTGCTATATAAATAAATGTGCCTTGCCTTTGAATGGTTGTGTTAAAAAAAATAAGTAATGTTACTCAACATTTACTCGGTACTTGAGTAGTTTTTTCACCGAGTACTTTTTTACTTTTACTCAAGACATTATTTGGATGACTACTTTTTACTTCTACTTGAGTCATATTATTCTGAAGTAAGGCTGTGAGATATATCGAGATTTTAATATATATCGATATATTTTCAAACGCGATATGGTACGAGACAATATCGTTTATATAGATTAAAAAAAAAAAAAATTACATTTTTTTTTATTATTTTGATATAGCTTATTTTGTGACAAATTGACTTGAATGTTTTATTTGTTATTTGCACAACTGTCAACCTCAGTGGAAAGTCTGCCTGTTACTGTCTACATTGTATTAATTGCACAGTGTATTTTAATTTAATTGTTATGCAGGAAAGGGATATTTGGTTTTATTCTATTCAAGAAGCATTCTTATTCTATATATGCAGGCAATTTATTTTTATTTCATTTGTTTTATACATTTTGATATTGTGCAGACCTCTGTTAATAAAGGAACCCGTGTGACATTTGGCACGAGGCTTTGTATTAAAACTGACTGTTTTTTTAAGGGTTTGCCTCAGAAAAAATGAAGCTAACAGAGATGCTATGCTATAATGCTTTGGGAGAAACCCCAATTATGGCACAGAAAAAATATCGATATATATCGAGTATCGCCATTCAGCTAGAAAATATCGAGATTTTTGGTCCATGTCGCCCAGCCCTATTCTGAAGTAACAGTACTTTTACTTGAGTACAATTTTTTGGCTACTCTACCCACCTCAGACTAAAACTAAAACTAAAACTTAAACAGGCTGCAGAAACAACACTAGTTTTGTGCGTTCATTTCATGCCCGCTCTCTGCCCTCCTGTCTTGCCGTAGCCGCTACCTGGTTCCTCTCGGTCCGCTGCTCCCAGGGCTTGAACACCTTCCTCCCGTCTCCGTCCCGACTCTCGTTCAGAACCTGCAGCTTGTCCAGGTCGATCCGCCGGTAAAGTCCGAACTCCAGCCCGCGCTCCGCCGGCTCATGCTCACACTCGCAGCTGTGCCCGTGTCCGTGGCCGTGGCCGTGGCCGGACATCGTGGGATCAAACACTGATAAAGTAAAACGGGCTGCGGGAGTGGAGCCTTTTTATAACCTGAAACTGAATCAGCGAGTTTCACTTCATCGCGTGGAGACGCGAACGGAGTCACTGACGGGCTTCCGGTTTGGTACTTTCAAAATAAAACTAAAGCCAAAAAGAATTACAATATACCAAAAAAACACTTCTTCAAATACCTACAAATTAGAAACTACATTCTAAAAGCAGTTAAACAATCCCCTCATAAACCTCCTCTTTCTAGTCTGGAGAAGGCTGTACTAGTAGGGTTGCCACCTTTCAGAAATAGAAATAAGGGACGCCCTGATTTCAGCAGCGCAGGCACCAAAAAAAAGGGACATCCCCAAAACTTCTAAACTGCATAGAAGTGTATTTATTTTATATGAAAAAACAAAATGCTTTGATTTAAAGTTTAAATTTCTTTAATTGCATTGAACTTTCATGACTGTACTACTAGCAACTGAAATAGCCTCCTATGCTACGTACGTCCACATCAGCCCAGATGTATAATATAGATACAGGTGACGGTCGGAACATTAGAATATGGTGTAAAAGTTCATTTATTTCAATAATTCAACTTAAAAGGTAAAACTAATATATTACATAGTCTCATTACATGCAAAGCAATAGCTGACAAACCTTTAATTGTTACAATTTTGATGATTGAATTGTTTATTGATTTCATAATATAGAGATTTTTTATTTGGGGTTTTCATAAACTGTGAGCTATAATCACCAAAATTATAATAAATAAAGGCTTGAAATATCTCACTTTGAATGTAGTGGGAAATAATAAATGTGTTTCACCTTTAGTTGAATTTACTACGAATGAAGTTTTGCAATATATTCAAATTTTCCGACCTTCACCTGTATATTATGACATCAATAAATAAGAGCATAATATGTGTCTGTATTGGTTCAATACGGAACGCAACTTTTAATTCCCAATTACGGAACAATTCCGTATTTTAAGGGACGGGTGGCAACCCTATGTACTAGATCACCTTCAGGGCCAGGGCCAGGTTTTCTTTTTGTATAAAGTGATTGTAGATTCATCTAAAGAATCCTCGGAAGGTAAAAGATTGGCTTGGTCTAGCGATTTAAATACGGACAGTTTGTCATGATGCAAAACGTCAGACTGTCAACACCAGATTGAAACTTTTACAATTTAAATGGATTATGCGCACATACATTCCTCCTGCCCTGTTACATCGCTTTGATATCAACAAATCCTGATTTCTGTGTTAAATGTAGCCAAGAAGAAGGAACTTTATTACCCCCTGGAACTGCCTATGGAGTTGCCCCAAAATTAAAACATTCTGGGAAAAGGTCATACAAACTACATCTGATATTATATCTATCAAACTGCCGGTCTGCCCTCGGGTATTTATCTTAGGACTATTTTCAGATGAGGAGTGTCCGGTGCGAATAAAAAAATTGTCATTTTGTGCTCACTTCAGGCTAAACACTGTATAGCGACTTCCTGGAAGGGCACTGAACCTCCCATAGTTAAACATTGGTTTAACAGTCTTTCCAACGTTCTAGCCATGGAGAAGTTAACCTATGCCACCAAGGGGAAATTACAGGGTTTCTTTAAGTTATGGGGACATTTTATTAAATATCTTGAAAGTCACCAATCAGGAAGTGTATAAAGGAAATGGACATGTAAATCATCATTAATGAATATGTCATGTTAAATCTGAAAACCCAATAAATATCATTTTCAAAAAAAATAAAGCCTAAATTATGGTTCTGCGTTACACCAACGCAGACCCTACGCCGGTCTGCGTTGGTGTAACGCGGAACCATAAACCAGCCTTGACGGCCTCAACTGAAGTGCATCACTTTGAAGTTGTTTTTTTTTTTCTGAATTCATGACATATTTTTCTTTTCTTGGCTAGAAAATAAAGTAAATTAAAGATGCCTCAACAAACCACTTTAACGTAAAATAAAAATAGACTAGCCACCTACAGGGGGATCACTTCGTTCTGACAAGTCTAAATACCGTTTTTCTTATAAAATCTGTTGCGTTATCTGTGATATGTTGTCGTATATGTTCGTGCTTATATATAAATTGATCAAAAACCAAAAGCCAGCTGCGTGGGGAACTTCAGCACCTCAATAACCCAAGTCTGCACCTACAGAGAGTCCCAGGGCCGTGGAAGACATCATGTCTGGTCCCTGCGCCCCCAAAACAGCCGTCCAGTGGAGTTAAAGGACGGCAGGCCTGTAGCGCTGACCTCTCCTGTTACAAAGGTCATGGAGAGACTGAACCTGAGACACCTGAGGCCTCCTGGTTGCTGCATCACAAGACCCTCGGCACTTCGGTTGGGGTTGATGATGCAACCATTCATCTGCTGCAAAAGAGCAACAACCGTGTCATCATTGTTCCTCTTCAACACCTAAACAGCCGACTTCATAAATAAAGTCTGAATCGTCAAAGAACCCGCCTGTTGATTTTTCCGGTATTTTATTTTGAAAACTCAGTGTATCAAAGACAGACTTCCTCCACAACATTGTCGCCCGTGGACCTTATCCAGGCCCCCAGTCTCGCGCTCAGCAGGCACGCCGATTTTTTCCAGTGGCCAGCCGCGGTACTGCAACAAAAAATCCCATGGGGCCCAGAAAGCTTTTTTCCCATAGACCGCAATAGTAAAAGAGAAGCCTCTAAAACTGTTCACAGGACACCTCCAGCTGTAATCACCACCAATTACTAATCTTTGTATTCTATATTTTTAATTCATGGACTTTATATCCGTCAAAAATGTTTTATAACGGCCAGAAAAGTCAAAGAAAAGTCTCTTTCTGGGCGTGACGTCACGGCTGTGCCGTGGACTCGCAAAGCGCGGTCGTGTGTGTCTCGGGAACGAGCATGGCTGAAACTAAGCCGTTCGGCAGAATAATCACTCAGAAACACATTGCATTGCCAATTTGCACCAAACAGAAATGTTTAATAGCAAGAATAATAATGGTTTGTCATTCTTGTACTTAAACATTTGCGTTGTAGCCAACGGTGTATGGTTTGTGAAAATAAGATATCAGGCAGGAATAACACAAGTCTAAGACCCTGTCCACACGTAGCCGGGTATTTTTAAAAACGAATATTTCCCCCCCTCCGTTTATAAAAACATTTGCATCCACACATAACCGAAGATCTGCGTTTTCGACCACATTCATAAGCATTCTAATGATCCTGTAGATCATCTGCGGCTCCGCGGAGGCGCAGGTGTGGGTGTTTCCACTGAGATCCTCCTGGACACACACACCTAACGCACTTCAAATATGTATTCTTCTGTTGCTCTTTCATTTGGAGGCAGCGCCCTGCACGGGACTAAATGAGGGTCAATATTAACAAAATGAGCTTGTGGCGTGAGATCCCCACCTCACAATAAAACTGACCTCCATCAGGTTTGAGCAAACGTGCAGGGAGAGAGATGTGTCGTAGTTGTTGCGACGGTGCCGTGGAGTTTTAGATGTCATGTGTTTAACATCATCTTAACCCTTAATCCTCATCTTATTTTATGACAGTGCTCCCGGGGAAGCTGCACCTCCGCAGCTCCGCGGGCACTGCGAAGCCGGGCAGTGCCCGCAGGGCAGTGGGCAGTCCGCGGCTCCGCGGCTCCTACGCCGTAGGGTGCGCGGAGCCGCGGAGCCTACGGCGTAGCCTCTGTGTAACGCAGTAAATTAACCACATTTAAACATAATATTTGACATATTTAAACATAATACTTGACAAAACTTGTAATACAAAAAATATTTGTCTTAATGTAAGTAATAAACTTGGGAAGTTTCATGGTGATACCTGCTATTTACATTTTTACCCTATTTTAGCCTATTAACCTGGGGTGTCTCATCTTAAATAAAAATGACTCGTTTTATCTTTAATTAAAAAAAACACACAAATGAACCATGTATAGTCTATAACCATGACTTTGAGAACAGCATCGGTTGATTTGCCCTATAAATCCCTAATTTCATTGTGTACATCTATCATTACCGGTCTGAAGGACTCATGAGCGCGCAGCGCTTGTCCAGAGCGCGCAGCGCTCGTTCACATTGCCCCGGGGCATGATGGGAGGCCCCAGAGCATCATGGGAGGTGACTCAACTGCGCATGCTCTATGGGCCCGTGTACCAGGAAGTAAACCAGGAAGTCAGAAATTTTTTCGGCGGATGCGCTGGGTGAGCAAACTCCATTGAAATGAATGGGCGGCCATTTTCGATCCGGTATCCAGTTATATAATACATCCATGACCTTATCAGGCAACAAAACACACGAGATGTGACAGCTGATTGGCTCAAATCCCTCACCACTGCAATATGTTTACACTCATGATGTGCAGTCAGAAAACGTTGTTTGTGCCCCTCCCCCCCAAATAAAGTTCAGATAAAACCGTTTATTCAGCTTTTTGTTTATTTGAAGATCACTGTTGATTTATTTTTTGTATTTAAAAACACAACACCACACTGTCTCACTGCAGCAACATGTTTGTGACAAATAAATAGATGAAATAATACTGTCATTTAGCAGACACAAATAAAAAAACGTAACATGAATATCTCAACCCCCTCCCTTTTTTTTTTGCTCATTTTGGCATGGATGAGCTCTTCTTCCAGGGAAGGATTTGCTTATTTCAGCAAGTGAATGCCAGTCCAGCTGCAAGCCCCTCCCACCTGGTCTGGGCTCCTCCCACCACACCGTAGACTTACCTGCTCCAACCTGCACACATTGATTCACCTCATTCCCTGCTTATTCAGAAACCTCCTGGACACCAGACAAAATCTCAAATATAGAATAAAATGTCTCGCTTCTCATATTTAAAACGTTCTTTTTGTAGTTTAACTAATAAATAGAGGGAATGCGCATGACGTCACAGATGCCACTTCACAGCGGGTTACGCCCACTGAGTGGCAGAAAGACTGAGTGGCAGAAAGACTGAATGGCAGAAAGACTGAATGGCAGTTTGAGCAACTTGAAAACATCTAACATGGGAAAGAGCTGTTGTGTATGACTGTACTCATAGCTTTAGCAAGAAATCGTAATTATCATTTTACAGACTGCCGAAAAATAAGCTTAAGAGAGACAAATGGATCGCTGCAATTCCCAGAAACAACTGGATTCCAGGCACCGAAACGTGGATTTGTGGTTCCCACTTTGTATCAGGTAATGCTGGATTTTTGGGTAGCTAACGTTAAATGGTCAGATCATAAAGTTCGGTGTCCTCATCGCTTTAATTTCGCCAACAAATCCTGTCTTGAAGTAGGACCAAGCGTCAAAACTTTTGTATGCCTTCAAGCTTTGCTTCGTGTATTTCCCCAGCGTAGATATTAAGTACATGTAAATATCAGGAAACTTGATTCTTGGCCAAATATTAATGTCCATGGACCACTGGTTCTCCGGGTAACTGTACGGGTCACTGTCAAGTCCAACTGCCTTTAATTTAAGCCCATAATCGTCTGTTAACCCGTCTTTTCCAATAGTTGCAGCCATTTTTGCCACTCAGTGCGAGTAAGGGGGCGTGGTCCAGTGGGAAAGTGGCGTCAATGCAGACCCTCTATACTGACCTTAAATGGTTTATAGATCACCAAATGTCTTTTCTTTTTTTTTTTTTTTTTTAAACAGCATAGCATCATCTTTGGGATCGGGCTGTACAAAACAGTTATCATTGTAAAAGCCTTTTATTTTAGTAAATACACATGAAATTACGTATAAATAAACTGCACTGGGATGAATGACGGCCACAACAGCAGCCACTCGGGTGGGGTTTCATAATTAAAGCCCAGAAGAGAGAAGTCGCAGGTTGAGAGGACCAAAAAAATATGCTCACAGATAATTAAGGGCAAAAGTCAATTTTAATAAAAATGACCATATAACATTTATTAAAATCTAATAAAATTACATTTTTTATCTACTTGGGGCCCATGTTGTGGTGTACCAGGTCCCATTGTTGAAAATAAATACATCTCACCTTGATGGCGACAAAAGCCCAGGGATCCTATTAGCTTCCCTCCTTATTGTTCTTCCTACAGACTCGTCGGCCCTCAATCGAACGTTTGTCACAGTGAAGCAGATAAAAACAGCGTTGCACACATTCAACAGCAGGGAAAACATGATCCGAAGCCACAGGAGAGTTAAAACAATGTGTGTCTCTGATTTCATTTTACACATTGAAAATGCACACAAACATGATTAGTATGCAGAGTTTTTCTTTTTCCCTACTTTCGTTCTTTGTTTTTTAAAAAGCCACCTTATGTTGCAACGCGACTTCTGACCAAACAGGGGGGGGGCGATTATTACAAGAAAGTTCATGTGACAGGAAGTGCACCTCTGGAAGAACAAAGTGGTATAACAGGACGCAGAGTCGCCAGTGGCTCTTTTGTCATCACAGCAGATCCGTGCCCCACCCCATGTGACCAGAAGTGGTGCTGCAGTAAAGGGTGACTAAAAAAGAAGAGTTCTGCAGCAGCTCAAGTGTCCGAATGTGCATCATGCATGTAATAAAAAGACAAAAACAGAGAAAGTGTGAAAGTTTTCCAATGTAGTGTCATTTGGTCAAAAAGGAGAATAAAAACTGACTGGTCCTTAAATTAAAAATCATCATCAATCATTTTTGACATGTTGGGAAATGTACCTATTTGCTCTTTTTTTGGATTAAATGGGACAACAGAGATGTGATCGTTGTGTGATAAAGACGAGGCTGCAGCCAGCAGCTTATGAGCTCATCACAAAGACGGAAACAGAGCAGCTCAGCAGGATCCGGCCCAAACCTCCAAAACGCAGTGATTATCACAGTATCCATCGTACCTTCATTATTACAAAAGAAAAATAATTAGAAAAGGAACATGAAGGCTCGAAACGGCGATTGCACCGCCTTCACAGCTACTTTGAATAAGTGCCTTTTCATTGATTTGATTCGCACGTTTCAGTTTGTTTTCCTCATTTTAAAACTCATCACCGTGACTATGTACAGAAAGCTCTCCTATCAGAGAAGTGTGAGTGGATAAAAACTGAACATTGATATGCAGCGTTAATCTGGGGCTCCTTTGGAACGCGGTCGCCCCGGGTGAAACTGGTAGACTGAAGCTCGGGGGAGATATTACGGCCTGTTTTCATCTAAGTGAGATGTCTGTGAAAACCACAGCGATACAGTACGATAGACGACCTTTTCTACACGTTTACAGTTCTGTTTATAGCAGCTGGTTTTGGGGGCGGAGTCAGCCGCTTGGCCTGACTCCGCCCCTCTCTCCCTAGCAGGATGTGCCTGTCTCTTTGTTTTGTTTAAATCAATTAAATGTAATTAAAAGCAATATTACTAGAAGTCCATTATTAGATGTGTAAACCGCCGTCACGAAAGAAAGCTTTGTGTCGCAGCGTAAAGGATTTAGTGTTAGCTCAGAGGAAACTTATTTTAAACCTCCGACAAGATTGAAAAATGTCGTTCCACTTCAGCACGAGGGTGGATATGTTTCCTACAGATGAATCATGGGTAAAAACATGGGTATGTTGCTTCCAGGCACGTTTAAGGTTGCTATCATCTTAAATTCATACTAACCGACAACCAAATGTCATATTTCCCTCTTTCAGTAGATGCGATGTGAAGAAGAGCGTTAAAGACCACCGCGTACTTGGGACTGGATCAGTACCACGACTCAGGGGAGGAAGAATACGTGTTACTTTGAGTGCTGGCGTGAAAATCTGTACTTTCTATGTACAAGGTTAAGACAGCGGTTAAGTGAGCGAAAGGGGAGAAACATCCCTTTTTTATACATGTTTGTACCTTGTCACAGTTAAAAGGACCCTGGTTCCTCCTTAGGGACCCATTTGGACCACAACTCCCACAGAACCACGTTTCTTAGTCTTGTCGGAGGCTTAAAAACAGCAGCTGTACTGGTTCCACAACGAGAGGAAACCCGTTGCCGGGGACAACTGATCCTGGCCGATACGTCAATAATGTTCAAGTTCATATCCATGTTTAAAACAGAGGAGACGAGATGTTAATCTGAGGCTGGTCGAGGTTCTGCTGAGCCGGATTGGCCGGGCCGGTTCTGCTCGTTTCCAGTCTTTGAGCGACTCGTGTAACTGCTGCCGGTGAAGTCAGATTACATCACTCCGGTTAAAGTTACTTCAACATTGAAAGGATGGTGACTTGGCTTTGAAACAGGATTTGACCATGATGTGGGTTCTCGATACGTAACCCCCCCCCCCTCCCCGAAACAATGGAACAGAAGAAGAAAGCGTTTTTCCACCAATACTGATAATTTCATGTGACATCTGGAAGGTCTGGATGAAGGCTGTGCGTCGTGTGTGCAGGCAAAGAGGGTTTCCAGTAAAACGGTGTTAAACTTAAGTTAAAAACAGCCGGATTTGATAAAATACATTCTGTCTCTCTAATACTACCGACGGGAGAATCTGTTCTTGAACGCTTTGATGGTTTTGGCCATCATGGGGGCGATTTCTGCGGGACAGAGCAGACAGGGAGAAAACGCAGTTGGTCACACAGATCCTTCAAATCAGAAACTCGTCAAAGTTGCGGCACACTCACTTTTGACTTGTGGTTTTTCCCGGACAGCAGGTTGACCACCTCCTCCTCCTCCTCCTCCTCCTCCTCCACCACCACCACCTCCTCCTCCTCCTCCACCTCCTCCGCTCGCCGCGGAGAAGCGAGACGAGCCCATGGAGGGTTGAGAGGAAGACGAGCGGCTCGACTCGCCAGAGTAGTCTGACATCGCCGGTCTTACTCTGAAGGAGACAGGAAGTGGGGAAAACTGCACTCGGGTCAAAATTTCATTTCAATTTGAACAAAACTTATGAAGTAAAAAAACGATGGCCATCCATCCAGTTATCCATGCATCCATCCATCCATCCCCGCATCCATCCATCCATCCATCCATCCCTCCCTCCATCCAGCCATCCATCTGTCCGTCCGCCCGTCTATCCATCCATCCATCAAATCATCCATCCATCCATCCATCCATCCATCCATCCATCCATCCATCCATCCATCCATCCATCCATCCATCCATCCATCCACCAAACTGACTGGAAAAGTCAGTAAATCATACATAATTACAGACCCATCTATTATTTTCTTTAATCTTTCATTTCTTAGATTTGGAAATCAGTGATATTGATCAGAAAATCATTTAAAACCAAGGCGCATGAGGACGATATCTCTGCACTCACTTAATGGGAGAAGCGGCGGCGGTGGAGGCGGCGGTGGACAAACTGGTGGTGCCGAACTTCTCTTGTCTTCGGCGAACATCGCGCGGCGGCTTCGCCACTGAATTCACAAACGCCATCTTCACCTGCCGCCCTGCCAGAGGACAACACTCGGTAAACAAACAAATTTTTGCCTTCTTAAAATCCTCACGGATGTGAAACCTGGGTGAGAAAAACCTGCCTTTGGGCTTGTTGGCGTGAGCAGAACTGATGTTCTGGGTGAGCATCCTCAGCCGCTCCTCGCGCTCGTCGTGCAGCCTCAGGTACATCTCCCTCCACGACTCGAACTCCTGAGGAGACTCGCGCTTGAAGTCCCGCTGACAGTGACGCATCCACAGCTCATCCGAATCCTCCGTGAAGCACTGAAGGAGCAAAAACAAAAGTAGGATTTTACTCTAATTGAAGATAATCAGAGAAATAATCCAATATTATTAATATGTGAGAGAAAAGCACGAGGGAGATTTTGGAGGAGCTTGTTGAGGCTCATCAGGGAGAAAGAGATGACGGATTACAGATGTGCAGAATTGCACAATAGTTTAGATGGATGGAAATTCAGTTACGCTTCACAGAAGTGGTTAATGACCAAAGCTCGCTCTGGAAGCAACATGTGTAACCGCATGATTTGTCATGAGTGTCTCATGCTGAGCTGAAGGTCTCACACACCTGGTTGCTCTGCTCGATGCGGTACAGCTGCTCCGGGGTGCATCTCTCCAGAACGGGCTCCAGGATCTCGAACGGCACCCCTCCCACCTCCGCGATGGCTGAGGAGAACACAGAGAAGCCTCACAGTCACATGTTTGCAGCAGGCTGTGTTTGTTTATGTTGAGGAATAATGACCCCCCCCTCTCCTCATCAAACCACAAGCTCACTGCCCAAACTCATCCAACAGGACTCTGCTTAAAAACATAAATACCTGTTGATTACCGTATTTTCTCCACTAATTTTTCTCAAAAATCGCCTTACCCGGTTTATGTCAGAATTAGTGGAGTTTTAGTGACTGGTAGTTACGAAGCCGCTCCGTTTGATCGATGATCGGACCGTTCAGACACATCAAAGTCGGTCCTTGGTTGGATACGAGTTGCAGCTTCAGACAATTAGGTTGTTTAGTGCCTACGTCACGCGCGCCGCTGCGCGTCCTCGTCAGTCATTTCCGGGGCCAGACAGATGTTGTGACAGTGCTGTGTACCTCTCTGTTTCAACAGATCTGAGACTAAAGTAGCGCTTTCCTGCCACTTACATTAATAACTTACATTACATTAACTTAACTTAACTTACTTAACTTACATTAGGCTACTTAACACTTACACCTTGTCATAACTGCACGCGAGCGTCGCTCTGCGTGGCATCGGACGCGCTCTGTCCACACTGAACGCGTTATCGCCCCCCACGTTCTTTTGATTCACAGCTGAAACTCGCTTTTTAAAAGGCTGACTTTGGGTTCAGCGTTACACCAACGCAGACCCTACGGCGTAGGGTCTGCGGCGACGCACACCGAACTGTGGGCGTCGCCGCGTACCCTACGCCGTCGATTTTACGCGTTACCATAAATCAGCCTTTATTCACCGCAGCAGCCACCCGTGCGCTCCTAAAATAAAGAGTAAAGGGACAAGTAAAAGATGGGTGATTACTTGTAATCTTCCTACGTTTGTACTTTCTAAACAGAAAACAAGCTTGATATTGTGATATTTAAATGTTTTTCTATTTTCTTCCTGTCACTCGCATTGAAACCGCTGTAGGAAACAGTCACGGATGAGGAACGGCTGATCCAGTTAGTTGAAATGAGTATTATCTCTATGATTCCTCCTCATTTCACTACAAGAACCTCAATAAAGTGGCAGGAAGAAATACTATCTTATTATTATTATATAGGTCCCGGAACATCGGGAGGGAGAGAAAAGGTCCTGTATGTGGGAAAAAAACCAACAATTAATAACAGCGTGTGGTGACGCAATCAAACAGCGAACAGCGTGAGTGAGGGGCGTGTGGTGTTAAATGCAGCAAACATGTCAGCATGTCAGATCATTACTGGGATGTGGGGAAAAAGCAGAGGACACGAGAAATGATCCAGGCTGAGTTGGATTTGGGAAACCTTGGTGATGGAGACAGTGACGGGGACGCACAGCGCAGGAGATCAGGAGCGCAGAGAAAAGGGCCCTCTTCTCTTTTTTTCTGATTAAATGCATCCGAAATAGACAAACAGACGATCTATGAACTTCAATGAGAAAAAAACACCAAGGGAATATGGATAAAAGGAGGTGCTGGATCTTGTTCCAGCAGAATCTGACACAAATTAAGCCCTAATAAGATTCTTATTATTATATCTTATTATTTTATCAGAACCTTCCAGCTCCTTGGCAATCTCCCTCCAGCAGCTGCCACTTTATTGAGGTTCTTGTATTGGAATGACTGTTTCCTACAGCGCTTTCAACCGGCTTTCAACGCCAGCGACAGGAAGAAAATAGAAACAGGGCGCCCGACAAAAATCCAGCTCGAAACGGCGCTGCGTCGCTCTGCGCCGCTCGCTATGGACAGTGCAATAAAAAATAAAGCAATGGAACTGTATTAACTCTGTATTAACTGTAATAACTCTATTCGAGTTGAAAGCGTTAAGACCCCTTTTAACCCTCAATGGTTCCTTTCTGAAAAAGGAGGTTATAGTAAAGAGATTCACGGGTTCAAACATGTTGTTTACAACGGTGCCTGCTATGCCTGTAAGCCGGGTCGGACCTGGACGTGATGTCAGCCTAGAAATGACGTCACGCTAAACAACCTAATGTTAGATAACTAATTATGTAGCGCTGCAAGCAACTATCATCCACCATCTAGTCCACGTTACCTTACTGTGATTAGACATCAACGTCAGGTTTTTAGCATAAACCCAATTTTCAAATCTGTATCCTAATATTATTATAATAAAATGTTGGAATACAACGTTGTTCTAACCTCACACTAACTTCAGGTGTCCGCTATTGCTTGCAACAATGAACCAATCAGAGAACAGGACGCTTACCTCCTCCACTTTTTATTTGTGGATTTGTGGAAGATGAATGATTTAAAACATGAAAGTATTTTTCTGTTTTAGCTACAGCTGAATGATATTCTGAGTTATTGTGAATAAGTTGAATAAAGTTAGACTTACCGGACTGTTTTGTTTCACTTTATATGTTTTATCATGCTCCTTATAACCTGGTGCGCCTGATGGTCCACAAAATCCAGTGATTTAACATATTTTATAAACTATAATGGAAACGTGAGACAACTGGGAATGAAAGGCGGTAATAAAATGCTGGGAGTTATCGGACAGTCGCAAATTTTCAGTGCACTGGCCCCCCCTCTAGTGCTGTGGTGATTGTTTCAGATATTCTACATCATGACTGGGGCTGCAAAGGTGGAGGTGGGCAGTAATATGAGATAAATATGCATCTCTGATCATCCCACAGGAGGCCGAGCTACTGCTCTGCACCTCTGACGCCTCGTGACTGAAATAAACGGCTGCAGCAACTTACAGTCGATGTTGTTCTGCAGCACACGGATGCACTGCTCGTACAGCGTCATCATCCTGGGCAGGTAGGAGGTCTTCGACCCTGAGTAGACCACCATCTTGGAGTTAAAGCGCTTCCCCGTGAAGCCTGCATCCTCCTCGTCGTTGAAGACAGGAACTGAGGGTCAAGACAGAAGGGATGAAATCAGAAGAATGCAAAGAAAAACATTTGGATGACGAACCTACAACCTCAGGTGAAGTGGAAGTACGGGGTAAACTTTTAACGTATCAGATGTTTGCAGCTGCACACTCAAGAATAAAAATAACAAATCACTTTTTTTGAGTAGGTACAAGCATGAGGAAAGACCTGTAATCTGCCGTCAGTTCCCACCCTCGCCCCCAGCAGCATCACGTTTTATGCATATACATGTACAACAGGTCTGCCCTGACAGCCAGCATTCACAGCTGTACGTCTTTAAAGTTACCTTTGCGCCTCTGAGGGGACAGCGGCGTCTCGATGGAAGGCAGCGGTCTGTAGTTGGGCTGAATTGCTGGTAGTGGGATTTCAGGAAGAGTGGGAAGAGCTTCAACAACCTGCACAAAACGGGAACAACGAGTATGAAAGTGCTCAAAGCTTCTTCTTTAACACATATAATGGATTAGATTGATTTATAAAGTGGTAGAGAAGCTTGATGAGACCCTCAACTTTCCAAACCTGGGTATCTGTGAGGTTTCCAACAAAAAATCTACAAAATAAAAGCATGGCTTTGTGTCATGGATTAAAAAAAAAGGCTGAAAGCAATCTGAGCGCTGAAGTTAAACTGTGCGGTCTGAACACAAAAGCATCCTGGGACAAACCCAGAGGCTGGATAATAAACTAATGTCACTGTTATCTATTAAGAAAACAGACAAATGACCACAGTAAAGCTGCCTGCCACGTGTTTGTGGTGGATATTCCCTTATATTGAATAGAGGTGTAATAATTAGAGCTGCAGCTATCGAATATTTTGGGGATCAATTATTTTATGAAATATTCCATCAATGAATCGGATAAAACCTATTTTTGCTTTATTAAAGCCCTATTATAAATGTACAATAGAAAACAAGACAGATTACTTGATTAAAAACAACCTATTTCTTTCTTTTATAAGAATAATGGACATTTATTTACATATTATGCAAATAGTAAACTGTTCCAATAAAAAATAAATAAATAAATATTTCAAACTTTTTTATTATTTTTATATATACCGTATATATATATATTTTTTTTAAATTTAAAATAATCCCACTGCTTCGGCATCTTCTGTCTCTTCCTCTTATTACTTTTGCTTTGCTGCGTTTTCTCATTGTTGCATCACTGTCGGCCCGGCTGGCGTCTGTGCAGCTAAACTGTTCACACACGTTACGAAAAGCGCGACGCCGTCTTCTTCCGCTTTATAAGGGACACATGCTTGTTAGCACGTTGTGTCACATACAAAAGAACCCGTGCGAAACGTGAAGTTTTTATTTAAACGAGGCTTTGAGAAAGAGGAAATTCCTCGACCATTTTTTGTAATCGAGTTACTCGAGGTACTCGAGGAATCGTTGCAGCCCAAGTAATAATTATCTGCAGCTGTGTTTTCGTCCTCACCCTCTTGCGTTTCTCCGGTTTGGGTGCCGCCGCCGATGAACTGGAGTCTGAATGGGGCCTCTTGCTGCTCTGGGCGCCGTTGGACTTGTTTGATTTGGAGGAGGAGGAGGAGGCGGCGGGCGGAGATGTGCGACTGTGGCGGGACGCTGACGAGGAAGTGGATGACGAGTGAGAAGGCCGGCCGTGTGACGACGACGACGAGGGCACGGGCTTCTTCTTCTTCTTGACGGGCGTCGGGGCGTCGTACGTGAGGAAGGACTCGAAGGACATGGTGGGCATCTCGAAGTCGTCCTCCTCCTCCTTTGGCGGCGAGTCCTTTGGTGCTCGTGATCGCCCTGGAAACACAGAGGCGAAAGGTGGATGATGGAGAGGAAGACATAGTTTCTTACAATCTCTTTAAGAAAAAAACAGCGACTGTCTGTTCTTAATATGATGAGAGAAAAACGAATGACACTGGTAATTTTTTTTGCTTCTGGTTCCTCCATCGAGACGAGAGCCGAGGACGTACGACGGTTTTTACGGCGTACTCATGCATGATAAGGAGGTATCAACTGAATACAGTCAAACCTGTTATGGCTTAACCGGCCTTTAACAAAACATGAGAGCAGCACAAAGGAGTTTCTTTCATGTTAAAATGTCAATTAAAGTTTCAACGCAGCAACACGTGAGATCTAAACGCCCCCATGTGGCCAGAACTAGTACTGCTACCGTGACTTTAATACAATCAGCTGATGAGTTAAGTTAGATGGAGAAAGACTGATCCAAACCTACGGGGGATATACTAAAACCTCCAGCGGCCTCTCTACAGCCGGCAATGATGTTGACATTTCTGAGCAATAAAACAAGTCTGGAGAAGACTGAAGGACAAACCACTACAGTTTGGTCTTAATGAATAGTTCTGAATTACATTTTGAAATCTTTATCTTTACATAATTATAAACAATTGAAAATGATTTGGTAATATACTGCCTTTCTGCCAACATCCATGTTCACTTATCAGCTTCCGTTTAATAAAAATAATAAGATGAAGAAAGCTGAGAAAGGGACTTTAGAGAAATAGTTTGTTTCGTTTGTGACTTCCTGCAATCAGAGTTTCATCAATGCTGACTCCAATGAATCATCTATCTGAAACAGGAAGTCCTTCTCTCTGTGGAACCACACACACACACACGCACGCACACACACACACACGCACGCACGCACGCACTACATTTCTGCAGCAGCTGCTCTGTAAGCTTTGTGTTTATGATTTACAGTTAATCTGTCAACCCACTCGCAGACATTCGTTTCACGAGTCTGAAACTATTTTTCTTTAAACAACAAACAAAAAGGACATTTGTCAAAGCGTCTGCGTCTGTCAACCACTGGACGGATGTTTTTAGGACCTGGCCGGATGCAGATGTTTGTAAATGTTGTTTACAGCGCTGTTGCTACACCAGAGTGAGCGTGGTCATCTGCTCCAAGCTTCCCCCTGTCGTCATGACAACTGGAGATGCTGCAGCGAGCAGGTGGTGGTGGCCGTGGAAACGGGACGCCTGGTGGGAGGAGCCTGACGATAACACGGCTGATGCTGCGGGATTAACGCGCGTTAACGAGACGACAGCTCGAGCCAGGGAAATAAAAACGAGTTTGTGTTACACTTTAACAGAGAACCGTTTAACTTTAGCTGTCAATCTATCTGTCATCCGTCTATCCGTCCATCCATCCTCCCATCCATCCATCCATCCATCCGTCCGTCCGTCCGTCCGTCCATCCATCATGCATCCATCCATGCATCCATCATCCATCATCCATCCATCATGCATCCATCCATCCTCCATCCATCCATCCATCCATCATGCATCCATCCATCCATCCATCCGTCTGTCCGTCCGTCCATCCATCCATTCATCCATCCGTCCGTCCGTCCATCCATCATGCATCAATTTATCCATCCATCCATCCATCCATTCATCCATTTATCCATTTATCCATCCATCCATCCATCCATTCATCCATGCATCCATTTATCCATCCATCCATCCATCCATTCATCCATGCATCCATTTATCCATCCATCCATCATCCATCCATCCATGCATCCATCCATCCGTCCGTCCGTCCGTCCGTCCGTCCATCCATCATGCATCAATTTATCCATCCATCCATCCATCCATCCATCCATCCATCCATTTATCCATCCATCCATCATCCATCCATCCATTTATCCATCCATCCATCCATCCATTTATCCATCCATCCATTTATCCATCCATCCATCCATTTATCCATCCATCCATCCATCCATCCATCCATCCATCCATCCATCCATCCATCCATCCATCATTCCATCATTCCATCCATCCATCCATCCATTTATCCATCCATTTATCCATCCATCCATCATCCATCCATCATCCATCCATCCATCCATCCATCCATCCATCCATTTATCCATTCATCCATCCATCCATCCATCCACCCATCATCCATCCATCCATCCATCCATCCATGCATCCATTTATCCATTCATCCATCCATCCATCCATCTTTCATCCATCCATCATCCATCCATCCATCCATCATTCCATCCATTTATCCATCCATCCATCCATCCATCCATTTATCCATCCATCCATCCATCCATCCATCCATCCATCCACCCATCATCCATCCATCCATCCATCCATCCATCCATCTTTCATCCATCCATCATCCATCCATCCATCCATCCATCATTCCATCCATTTATCCATCCATCCATCCATCCATTTATCCATCCATCCATCCATCATTCCATCCATTTATCCATCCATGCATCCATTTATCCATCCATCCATCCATCCATCCATCCATCCATCCACCCATCATCCATCCATCCATCCATCCATCCATCATTCCATCATTCCATCCATCCATCCGTCCGTCCGTCCGTCCGTCCGTCCGTCCGTCCGTCCGTCCGTCCGTCCGTCCGTCCATCCATCCATCCATCCATCCATCCATCCATCCATCCATCCATCCATCCATCATGCATCCATCCATCCATCATGCATCCATCCATCCATCCATCCATCCATCCATCCATCCATCCATCCATCCATCCATCCATCCATCCATCCATCCATCCATCCATCTGACTGGAAAAGTCATTAAATCATACATAACTACAGACCCATCTATTGTTTTCTTTACTCTTTCAATTCTTACATTTGGAAATCAGTGATATTCATCAGAAAACCATTAAAACCATAACGCATGAGGATGATATCGTGTTCTGGGCGTGTTTTGTGTGACATAACCTCTTATGAAACTGTGTTTGGTGGATTTTGTTTCCCAGAGGTTTAACTGAACCATAAACATGGAAACCAGACTCACCGTCGTCTCCTCCCTTCTTCTTCTCCTGCCTCTTGCCGTCGTGCGTCGTGGACTTCTTGCTGTGCTTGGCAGCCTTCTGTACGGGACTCTTCTGCCTCTCTTTGTCTGCGCTGCACTTCTTCCCGTCGTCCCCCCCTCCCCGGTCGGTGCTCATCTGACTGTGGCGCTGCTGCCGCTCTTCGTCTCTGCTCTTGTTCCGGTCGCCGTGGTGGTGGTTCTTGCTCGGGTCTTTGCTGGGTTTGGCGTGGCGGACATCTTTGCGGGGAGGCTGGGGGGGCGGGGGAGGCGGGCTGGGCTCGGGTTCCTGCTGGGGGCTCTCGTACTCGTCTGACTGGTAGCCCCCTCGCTGGGGGGGGCTGTACTGGTGTTGCTGAGGAGGCGATGGGGAGTAGTTGGTATGGTAGCCTCTCTCCTCCTCCTCCTCCTCTTCCTCCTCCTGCTCCTGCTCCTCCTCATCCTCCTCCTCCAGCATGTACGAGGGCTCTTCCTCGGGGGAGGGCTCTCTGTGGCGCCGGTGGCCCCCTGTACTACCTGACTCGTGCACTTGAGCCATTGTGTGCGAGCGGGAGGCGTCTTTGGCGTGACTGTTTGGTCTGAGGGGGAGACAGAAACGGGGAAAGTTACACGATCATCTCATCACCTTCCTAAGAAGAGGCTGTTTGCCCAACTGTCATGGAGATGAAGGCTCCCATGAATCAACTACCACAGCGCTGTTTGCTTTCACTTGTTAGTTTATGACAAACAACGTCGATTAAAGGTCTAGAGTTGATATCAGGTATTGATTCGGCAGCTCTTTGACTGGATATGCGAATGGTTCAAGGTGATGTCAATGATGTTATCATTAGACGGGAAGAAAGATAACAGAAGAAACCTTAGTTGTGGTTAAATAAACAGTTGTTGAATTCTTAAAAAAGATAGGATGCACTGCTGACTTCAGAGAGACCAACAAGTCTGGAAGACAACTAAAATGGATGATAACAGAATAACAATAGGAATCAAATGACTCCGGAGAAGGTAGGAAGGCCATCATCAACATCTAGAATCAGGGTGGTGTCCTTCATAAATGTAAATACAGAGTTTGCCACAACATCCAAACCACCAGGAACATTCAAGAACAAGAAATACTAATTATACTTGACTGGAAAACATATATAAAACAGGTTTCCCATCTTCTGTAATCAGATTCTTTGAGCAGATGAAAGCAGGATAAATGTGCATCAGAAGATCAAAGAGAAACTGGAGGAAGAAAGAAACAGCCCATGCCCAGACTTCAGACTCCAGCCAGTTATTAACTGCAAAATAACTGAATCCAAGTATCAAGCTAAATGTAGTTGCAAAATAAAATTATAATATTGTGTGTATGTATATGTATATATAGTTATGCCACTTTGTCCAAATACTTTTGATGGTGCATTAAAGGCAAAATTATAAAAACGTTGGTCCAGTCCAAATGCTTCTGGATCTAACTGTGAGAACCAGACCTGATGTTCGTTTGAACTGGTTTCATGTGGCGGCACACATTCAGTTCAATTCAATTTTATTCATATAGCCTCTATTACAATACAAGTTGTCTCTAGGATCTTTCCAGAGACCCAGAACATGACCCCCAAGCAATTATTACATACACAACGGCAGCTAAACTCCCCTTTAGGAGGGAAGAAACCTGGATCAGGACCTGGATCATGAGGGAGGACCCTCCTGCCAAGGGCCAGCCGAGCAGAGCAGGAAAAGAGAGGATGGAGAACAGAGAGAGGATAGGCACAGGTATATCGTCAAAGGTCCAAAACCCAAGATATATCAGTATTCGTGATCCGTTACCTGGAGAATTAAGAGTTCTATGTACATATGACAGATACATGTTAGTTGGTGGACTACAGAGACCACTACAGGTGTAGACAGCAGACGCTGAGGTGGTCAGATGTCAGACATGCACATGTGCAGGTATTACCTGTCTGCAGGCTGAGGAACCAGCTTCTTCCATTTGGCTACAAGGCTTTTCGCCAGCTCTCCGACGACTTCATGTTTCCTAAAAGAGTTCACAGCTTTCCCCACTCCAGTTTCCTGGGAGACAATGAGAGCAGAGAAGTTACCAACATCCGTGACCTGGTTTACCGTGGTGCGTAGGGGGGGGTCTGATAGTCAGGCTGCACATGTTCACTACATGTCACAGCGCTTTAGACAGTTCAGCTGAGCGATATGGTTCATAGGAAACATGTTCAGCTCTGTTGATCATTTCCTAGTTGTGAAACCTGACCTGACCCCACCACCATCCCATGTACATATCCCAGTTTACAAGGCGTCCTTACCACCAGTATGTCCACAGTCATGGGCACCTCCCCCAGTCTCTTGAGAGTCTTCAGTAGCTGGACAACAAACACATACAGCATTAGCAGTTAGCGCAGATTCATAATGTGGGTTCATCACATGACCAGCTTATTATTAGTGATGTTCGATACCACCGGCTTCCTTTCCGATCTGATATTCAGTAAAATTCAGGCTGGTGTCAGCGATACCGATTAGATACCGATACATGGTGCAAATACCCAGTAAATCTAAAAAAATTGGTGTATTTTAGATTGTTTAAAAATACAAGACATCAGTTATTTAGCTATCAATTTTCAAGTCAGAAGTATACTGAGGTAGCGGCCTCGTTCACAATATAGACGAGCTGTTACAACAACAGAAAAAAAAAAAAAAAAAAAAGGAGTTTCCATCTCTAAAAGAAGATCCTAAGTAAAATAATAAAATCATTAAAATAAATAAGAGAATAATAAACAAAAATAAGAACTACTTTAAAAATGAAAATGAAAAAAAGTAGTTCCTACCAGCAGCGTGTCATTTAGATTAAAGTTGTTTGTTTGTTTTAATTTAGTTACTTTCCACCATATTCCTGTTAATGATATACATCACCACAATGACTGAACTATCAAAAGTATCAATATTTTAGTTTGACAATCAATTTTAGAGCGTACAGATCTGGTATCGGAAGTATCGATATTCCAGTATTGATCTGCACATCTGTACTTATTATACTGAGCTCTGCTTGACAAGAAAGAGCCAGATGTATCCCATCGGTGGGTTTAAATCTTTTCAAGTAAGGATCCACAGGTTGCCCCCCCCACAATCAGAATGCACAGTTTAAGGTTCAAAAGCAAAATGAATAAAACCTGTTTTGATTTTGATAACCTGTGAGAGCAGGTACCGGTATGACAAGTGATTGTGATGCTGATGAGTCCTGAATAGTCAGGCTCCATCGTACGTCAAAGAACTCATAGTCCCCTACGATCCTGCTAGACCACTGTGATTCTTACAGCCTCCAAGAGCAGCATGGAAGGCAGAGCCTTCAAACTTCAGGCCCCTAACCTCTGGAATAATCTTCCAGTCTTGGTCCGAAAGGCGGACAAACTTTCTGCCTTTAAGAGTCGGCTTAAAAACTTCTTCTATGAAAAATCTTATGTTTAGAGTCAGCTAGCCTGATGTTGCTGTGTTTTGTGGATGTTTTGCTCTTCTTCTGTTTCTCCAATGCTGATGTTTTCTGATTCTTTTATCTTATGATGTGTGATATCTGATCACTTTTATCACTGATGATGATCTTTTTTTAATGCTTATGTTTTTATACATTATTTTACGATGTGTTATATCTAATGAACTCAGGGGAACACTTATGATAAGGAAAACAAAGGCAAGAACCAACGTTAAACAACAATGTGTAGCACGTTTTTACAATTCAAAAGCACCTATAAATACAAAATGATTAATAAATATAAAACAAAGGGATAATACACATAGGCATGTACCTATGGACATGTGTTTGTATGTATATATGCGTATGCATGTGTGTATGTATGTATGTATGTATGTAGGTATGTGTATGTACTATTGTATTATTGCTTATACAAATACTGTACGGAATGATATTTATTAATGACATTGCACTAGTTTATAAAAGTTAAAAACATTTTGTGAAATGGGTAGGCGTCATAAGCTTAGGCTTCAGTCTACACCTTTTGGTCCTTGGTCTTTAGCTAAAATTGTATATATATATATATATGTACATATATATATATATACCAAAAAGGATATATATTTTTTTGTATAACACCGACGAATTACACTTGTACTTTGGGTTTGTGGGAATTGAAAGGAACAATAAACTAAACTAAACTAAAAAATTAATCACTTTTATCTCAGTTTTTCGTGTTGTGAAGCATTATGAGATGACCTTTGTTATGATTTGACACTATACAAATAAATTGAATTGAATTGAATTGAAATTGAATTGATTTTCATTCATTGGTGAGAAAGGTTTGCTGGTGTCTGCTCTGTAAATAGCAGCTCCAGCTGTCCTGTGTGGAGGCCTGACGTGGCAAAGCAGTGCTTAAGTCCCTAAGGGCGAATACTTGATG